>NC_036238.1:6231311-6301225 GCF_002742605.1 Olea europaea var. sylvestris | reverse complement strand
TATATATATATATATATATATATATATATATATATATATGTTATAGAGTTTCAAGAAAAAGGTTTACAACGTGCTCACTTTCTAATTATACTTAAATCAGGTTCCAAGATTATTTCTCCTGAAAATGCAGACAAGATAGTATCCGTTGAAATCCCTGATTGTATAGAGTATCCTTATTTGTATTCCATTGTTATTTAACACATGATGCACGGTCCTTGTGGTTCTTTAAATCCAAACAATGTGTGTATGCAAAATGGTGCAACAAGCCATTATCCACATAAATACAATACACACACTTCTTTGGATGAAAATTCTTATCCTAAACATAGAAGACGTGATAATCGTAACAAAGTTAAAGTTAGAAAACATTTCCTTGATAATAGGTGGGTTTTGCCTTGTAATTTTTATCTGTTAGCTAAATATGACTGTCATATTAATGTATAAATATGTTCAACAATAAAAGATGTAAAATATTTGTACAAATATGTTTACAGAGGACATAAAACAGTCAGTTTTTTTGTGAACAATGACAACGAATTTCATTGTATGGATGAAATACAAAAATTTCAGTCAGGTAGATAGATCTCTCTCCCTGAAGCAATGTGGAGGATTTATGGATTTACGATGTATGAAATGTATCCAACTGTTATTTCATTACAGTTGCTCCTCGAATATTAGCAATTAATTACATATAAAAATGCTGATGATCTTCCTAGAGTTACCAAACAACCCTTTTTTCAAAAAACCATGTTAACTGATTTTTTTACAATGAATGCTACAAATGACGCAGCAAGAAAACTCTTGTACAGAGAATTCCCTGAACAATTTGTGTGGGATAGGCAAAGTAAATGTTGGACTATTAGGAAAAAAAAGGTGTTGTGGTTGGAAGGATTGTGTTAGCAAATCCAGTTAAAGGTGAAAGATATTACTTGCGAATATTGTTGAGCTACATTAGAGGACCCTTATCTTTTAATGGTTTAAAATTCGTTAATGGCATTTCTGTAAAAACTTTTTGTGAAGCTGTAATATTACAAGGTTTGATTAGAGCGAATGATAGTTGTCAATTGTGTTTTACAGGAAACTTGTACTTATCAAATATCAAATTCATTGCGCCGGTTATTTGCTACTATTTTAGCACTTTGTAGTCCCGATCCAAAAAAATTATGGCATCAATTTAAAGAATCTATGTGAAGATTATTTGAACAGAAATGTAAGTTTATATGATGCAGAAGTAAAAACATTGCAGTCTATAAATTCGTTCTTGGAGCCTTTCGAAAAATCTTTAAATGATTATGGATTTGGTCTTTATGATATTAATCTCCAACAGAAGGATAAATTGTTAGAAAGAATGGTTAACGACGAATTAGGAGTGACAATATCCAAAGATGATCTTCTTTGTCCAGATAATTAAACCAAGAGCAAAGAGCTGCTTATGATATAATACTTGATAAAGCTTTCAATAATATTGGTGATATGTTTTTTATTGATGGTTTGGGTGGAATAGGGAAAATTTTTTGTATCGTGGATTGCTTACAATTGTTAGATCAAGAATTTTGGTTGCTTTAGCAACTGCATCTTCAGGGGTCACTGCAGATTTATTACTTGGAGGTTAAACAGCACATTCAAGATTTAAAATTCCATTTTATATTCATAGTGATAGTATTCGCTTAGTGAGTAAACAATCTGCTCTAGTTGATCTGCTTAGGATGACACACTTAATAATTTGGGATGAAGCTCCAATGATAAATTCTCAAGCTGTTGAAGCCTTAGACAAAATGTTAAGAGATATAATAGACTTTGAATTATCATTTGGTGGGAAGGTGATCATTTTAGATGGAAATTTTCACCAGACTTTACTTGTTGTTAATGGAGTAAAGAAGACATAATCGTATCAAGCCTTTTAACTCTTATCTATGGCGTCTTTTTACAAAAATCAAATTACATCGAAATATGGGAGCACTCTTTGATCCTTCTTTTTTAGAATATTTACTTAGGATTGGAAATGGAACAGAAAATAAGCGTTCATGCAGTATGATTAAGCTTTGGTATTGTATGACTCTGGATTATGAAGAAGACAATATTTCTTTACTTAAACTAATTGATATTGTATTTCCTGAAATAGTTAACTATTCAAAAAACCTTCCACTTATGATGAATCGGGTTATTTTAGCATAAAAAATGAGCATGCCGATGACATCAATAATAATCTCATAGAACATTTCCTAGGTGATGTTATTGTTTATTACAGCTTCGATGAAATATTAGATAAGACAAGAAAGTGCATGCAAGAAGCTTTTTTGAATTCTTTAACCTCAAATGGTATACCACCACATGAATTAGTGTTGAAGATTAGCTGTCCTGTAATATTACTCCGAAATATTAATCCAGCAAAAGGATTGTGTAATGGAACAAGATTAATATGCAAAGACTTAGAACGGAATGTCATTCATGCAGAAATTGCTACTGGAGAATATAATGGCAATAAAGTATTTCTATCTCGTATTTCTTTTATTCTGTTGAAGTGTGATAAAACTGTATTTCCATTTAAAAGAACATAATTTCGAGTAAGCCCATATTTTGCAATGATTATATACAAATCTCAGGGACAAACTTTAGACTATGTTGGAATATATCTTCCACAACCAGTATTTTCACACGAATAGTTATATGTTGTATTATCAAGAGCAAAAATAAGTACATGTATTAAAATTCTTGCCAAACCAATATTTGATGATGAAATCTATGCTAAATGTACTAAGAATGTTGTTTATGATAAAATTCTATCTTTAATTTAGTTTTCTTTATGTTTAGATGATTGTTTTCTGAGATTGTATTCATGAAACTAGCAATGTTTTAACTTTTAAACAATAATATTACTTATTGAGACTAATTCTTATTACATTTATTGTAAACTCCAAATCTATAAATCCTATTGCCTTACCCATAACTTTTCTCTTTTTATGTACAAATTTGTATAAAATTTTTTGCTTGAAAGATTGACAAATATAAAATTAAAACAACATTTTATCTTTGTTATTTTGTTGGTCAGAAAGGAAAATTTCTATAATACAAATTCAAAAGAGTGCATAAGAGTACATAAGGTTAGTGAATATTGACTTCAACACGGACAATTCAATTGCAACTATAAATTTTGTATTGAAGGTGAATTTCCTCTTTTTTTTTTTTTTTTCTAGCTTTTGAGTGCTTTTCTACTTTTATTTGATATATAATTTTAGGCCTTGTTCACTTATCTACAAAACCCTTTTTTCTTGTTACTGTTGTTATATTAATGGTTACGTGCAAGTGTAAATTTCAATATTTTATTTGTGAGCTTATGAATTCGTTCTTGGAATAGCAACTAGAGGAAAATATAACAATTAGTTTACAAAGTGGTAACAGTGATGTCCTAGGATGGTAACATTAGTTTACAAAGTGCTCATCCTGTCTGGCAAAACAGTTTCTATTGGATGTCCTAGGATGAAATAATCCACCATTTACATACTCCTGTAAATTAAGTGTTTCCATTGGTTGATCTTTACTGTTAATTCTGTTTCCTGAGTTTACTTGCTATAACATCTGACGAACACATTCAGTTTGAAATTCAAAGTCCATGATCACATATTCTTTAGAAACAAGTGTACAATCATCATTAATCCGCTGTCTCAATAGTTTTAACTCCACCTCAATGTTCTAATAAAATAAATAAGCATAGATTAAATATATAGCAATCGAAAAAAATTTATTGTGATTACTAAACTATATCTTTTGTTATCTCCAATAAAATCTTCAACATATCTCTTCCATACATATTGTTACATCCATCATCTCAATATGTGCAGTGTAACTGATTTAAGTTAGCATTAGATAAATCATAACAAAATTATAATATTTAAGCTAATAAAGTAAAATTAGATTTTTTACCCAGATGGATGTTTCAGAATCCAATATCTAATTATTGTGTACTTCTCCATGAGATAGTTTTCTAAAGGATAATTTATAGGTGAAGTTTGTACCCGTTTCCCCTTATTTTTCCTATCTCTTCTCAATCTTTCAAAACTCTTAATTTGTTGAGATGTCGACAATGGCATCAATTGAGTGCTAGGAATTGAACTACTGGAAGTTGAAGTACTTACAAGAAGATCTTGCTGTATGGAACCTATAATTGTTTCCATATTTGATTCCCACTCATGTAATTCCTTCAGTATGCTCTTATTTTTTCATCGATATAAAATGATACTGAATTTATGTTGGCATCTACATAAGATTCTATGCCCGATTGGATATTTTGATAATGATTTTCTTGCCACTTCTGTTGTTCTTTGAAGAATTGTCTTTGATTGTCAAGGACTGTTTGGTAATGAGTTTGTTGTCTTTTTGATTCCTCAGCAATATGATCATTCAACAGACTCTCACACAAGCGTGAAGTATCAGCATAAGATTGGATAGCAGATTGAATCCAGATTGCATATGATCTTCCTGCCATTTTTGATGCAGTTGAAACAATTGTTTTTTATTTTCAAGAAGTGCATGATGATGTACATCTTGCTCTTCTGCAATTTGTTCTTTTAGGTTGCTACACAAATTAATGACATCTGATACTGTGTGTTGCCTATATGTAGCCAATATTTTCTCAATTTCTTTTGTGGTTATGTTGTTGCACTCCAACTGAACCTTGTGTCTTGAAGTACCAAGAACAGTCGTTTGTTCCACATTGAGGTAATCTAGGATTTGTTGTTGTGCTACATTGTTCAGATTTCTATTCACGATGACATCGAATATGCTGTGTTGATTGTCCAATAGCAGTGATAGAGTATTGTACCATAATGTTTGCAATTCTTGTTCGTCTGTTTGTAGCATTGCAATTGCATGGATCTGTACGATCAAATATTAGAATCGTTAAATTTCTTTTTTGCATAATTAAATGAACATGTAATTACAAATTAATAAACAAAAAAATTATACCTCTTCATTAGCTAAAAATTGTTTGACTATTTTCTCTGTCAAATAAAATTTTGGTTTCCATCTATGCATTCGTGGAATTTGTGCTGTTTTGTATTTGCGGCGTCCTAATCTTTCTCCAATTTCAAGAAATGCTTCATAAATCTAATATTATAGCATAATTGAAATTTGGTATTAGATGTATACAATTTGTTTTTTTTTGTATATAAATAAATTATACAGAATAAGTAATAAAAATAAAACAAAATTACCTGGAATGTAAGAGGATATCCATGTAATGCATATTTACAATCTATTTGTGATTTTGTTGTATGCTTTGTGTTCTATCTAGTTGTGACTCTTGTAGGGAGTTTAACAAAACAAAGTATGACTTACAACCCCATGGATACGAAAAAAACTCTTCAAGGTGGTCAACCATGATAAGAATCCTATAATCAGTGTACCTTTTAGTTGGTTTCAAGTTACACTTGACCAACATAACCAATCCGAAATTAAATTTATCTTCTTCACTATAACAGATGTGGAATACTTCAAAAAGCATTCTCATGCTGATCCTTTTGCTACTGTTAAAATATTCATTTCTAAGCCGATTACTATTAAAATCATTATTCATGGGTGCTTCGTGATAAGGTAATCCAGTACAGAATTCTTACATACCAAATCTAGCCAAGTTGTTATCTAACCTCACCCAAATTTCATTTTTCTTACCACAATTTACAATTCTCATTATAAATTCGTGAACTAATTTGCTGCTAAATTGTCCTTCTTCTCCTCTATAAATAAATCCATAAATGAATCTATAAAAATTACTGCATAACAAAGAGGCTTATTCGTTAGCATGTATAAATTCCACAAAATCTTTAAAGTATTGATGATTTGAATATTGAGTGATAGTAGTAGAAAACCACTGATTTGGAGTCAATGCGTACTCTAAACACATCTGTAAATTATTAAAAAAAAAATTTAACGAAGAAAAAAATCTGCTCCGTGCTGCACAGAGCTTTTGCTCCGTCCAGGCCAGATCTGCTCCGTGCATGTAGTCTGTTTCACAATTTCATAAATCTACATATTTTTTCTATTTGAAACACCTTTATCTACTCAAATCTGAGCAAAAAAAATATGTAAGCATACCTTTTTTCTATACGATGGAAGCTTTTTTCTTCTGATGGAAAACTTGAAAATGGGAAGAATAGAAAAAGATAGAGAAAGGTTGGTGAAAAAAATAAATATAGCATTGAATGGTGTTAAAAAATTCCAAATAATTTTTTAATTACTAAAATATCAAAATTTTCAATTTTTATGTAAAACTTTTTTAAGATGTAAAATTTTTTAAAAATATAATTCCTGATTTATTTCAAATTTTATTAAATGGTTAGAACAAAATTTTTAATTACTTGAAGCAAAATCTTGCTATTAACGTGATTTCTTTTACTAACAAATCTTTTTGTCATACCTTTCTCCACATTTTATCCCAAAATCCTATCAAATCAAATTATTTCCATACCCAAATCCACTAATTTCTAATTTTTATAGAGTACCTATTGAAGAAGTCATACTTATCATCTGTAAAAAAATCATACCTTTTTTACATCATCATGAATTTTTAAATATATTTCTTTACCAATTCTTCAACTATATATATGTATAGGTTTGCAATCTTTTTCCATCATCAAACAAAATACTTATATTCTCTGCATTTCTTTATTTTGCATCAGCTTTAAAATGTAATAAAGTATACAATTTTTTGCATAATAATTTTTTTCTTCAAATAAATTCTCTATGCTTACTCTCATGTATAAACTACATCATTATATGCAAAAGAAGAAGAAAAAGAAGAACGGTTGAAAATTACAGATTAATTCAACTATCTATCCAGGACAAAGTAATTGGACAGCCAAAGTCGTTGTAGCTGAAAAAAGTGCTCCAAAACTAGCTCGAAATGGTGTTTCCAAATACTTGAAGATAACACTGATTGACACAAAAGTATGTTTTTCACTTCTAAAACTTTACCACATATTTACTACACACTAATGTTTTAACTGCATTTCATCTATTACTTATTTGGAAATTTGACAGTGGTTCTAAAAGGACACAAGGTGCAGGCTACAATTTTCAATTCAAACATAGCAATTTTGGAAGACCGTTTGCTTCTGTCCAAAACATACTTAATATCTAATGCAAATGTAAGATATACACCACTTCAATTAAGATATTCCATTGGTGAATACCGATGGACTATTTCAGGAACAACCAGAATATAGGAAATTCGAGAAGGCTATAGTCACCTTTTATCTTCTACATACATATTTACTCATTTCCATCAGCTGCAGGAATATATGGATTCAAATACAGACATCTGTAATTCCTAATTTCTTTCTTTAACTATTATTCTTATCTTTTTCTATATATAAAATTACAATTTTTTTTTATTTCAGCTATCTTTGGAGTTGCTATCGATATACGACCAAAAAGATTAATTCAAAGACATTTTGGATCTCAATCTTATGTTCTAGATATCATTCTCATTGACAACAAGTTTGCACTACCATTTGTCACTTTACCACTATATTTTTTTATACTACTTCCGCATCAAATATTTTTAGCCTTCACATTTTTTTAGGTTTGAGGTAGTGGTTTTGACTATGTGGAATGGTTTCGTTGAAAAAAATGCAGTCTTATTTCAGATAAGTTGATTAAAAAACCCATCATTGTTGCAAAACAGCTGAAAGTAACATCTTTTAACGGTATGTTTTATAATTACTTATAATATAATTAATTAATGTATAGATCTACAATGAGTGTTGTTTATTTACAAATTATTTTAAAGAAATTTTCATTTTATATGTGATAGGGCTTTCAGTATGAACAAAACCTAACAGCTCTTTCATCATTGATGCTCATTTCAAAGAAACTATTGAATTTAGATCTTGGTAATTACTTTCTTAAATTTTAGTCTACTTGTTTACTTATTCTTCAGCTATAAATAGTCCAGGAACTTTCTTTTAATGATGTAAAGTTTATTCTAACTTAGAAACAAGATCATCTCCATTTCTTGTTTTACTAACTAACATGTAGGGTGGATGCAAATGTACAAAAGCTCAATGAAATGTTGACAAAAAATATTATTATGAATTGACATCTTCAAGAATCTCAATTCCAAAAGAAGACAAAATCACAACAATCAGAAACATAGAAGGACTTTCGCCTGTTGTGAGTGCGTTTTTTCATATTTTAAATTCCTTAATTCTAAAATCATTCTTTTTTTTCTCCATTTTTATGTAAACTCATCATTATTTTATTTTCTTTAGACAGTGAAACTACTTTTGGTTAAAGGCAAAACCAGTGATAACAAATGAAGATCAATCTTTCTGGTAGATGTCATGAAGTAATTGCAACAAATCTACCTATGCTGAATTTGATGAGATCCATTGCTGTTCCTTCTGTAGATACTCCCAAGCTCATGCTATTCTAAGATATATAGTAATCCCAGATTACAAATTGTATTTTCTAATAATCATATCATCTTTCAATAGAGCAAGAGTTTTTATTCGGTTGCAAGACTCATTAGCATCTGTTGAAGCTACGGTGATAGGAGAACCTGCTGAAAAGTTGTTACAATAATCTGTACTCACATTGATGAAACTAACAGCTTTGGTATCTACATAAAACATATATTTATATATCCAATTAGATTACCACATCTAACATTTTTATTTAACAGGACAAAATGCCAGATTTCATAAAATCAATTAATACTTCTAAAGCGAAGAATCACCTATTTTTCTACATCAAAGAAGTCAAACAGCAAAATAGAGGAGCAGAGTACAAATATGATGTGATTTTTATTGTAGATACTCCTTTGGCAAAACATTCAATTGTGAGTAGTGATGGGACCAGTTTAACTCCATCAAGTCCACTTGCTGGCGATGGGAGAACATCTCTAACTCCAATCACTGAATCAATTCAATTAATAGAACACGATTCAAATCAATCATCTGCTAGGAGAGATTTATTCTCTACTTTCACTCATTCTCCTTCAGATACTACTAATGTGAAAGGCAAAGGCATTGCATCCTAATCCATTGATGACAATCTATAGCGATGCAATGAGTATTTTTTGTCTTTTATCTTTGTGACAGTGAGTTGTGGCTCCATACAATGGTTATGCAATGAAATCCTCGCTTGTAATTTGATTATATAACTATTCTTTTGTTAGTTATATAAAATTATGCTTCTACTTCTTTTGAATCTCATTCTTTTTATTGATCGTCTCTTTTCTGTGGACATTATTTTATTTATATTCAATCCACCATCAACACTTCACATTTACCTTAATAATAAAATTTATTTCTAACCAAGTCTAACAATCCCTAAAAAAAAAAAAGCAATGTAATATCTTATCTAATTAAATGAAAACTGTTGCTCATTTTTGTTTTTGGAAAGAGTGATATCAGTCTTCTTCAGCAATACTTTGTCTATTTATATAACAAACAACACGTGAACCTCTTGTCAAATCCTCTAAAAAATGAAAAAGTACATTTCCTTTAGCTTAAATATCTTCTCATGTTTTCAACATTTACCTTAAACCATTTCTCACATAAAAAATTTACATATCATTACCTACCGGCGCTTTGCTCAAACAAAATCAGGTTTTGTCTACTTTTTCTTAACCCTTTTACTAATTTTTTCAAAATAAATTCTGTAGTTTTAAATAACATATTGTTTCTCCATGGACTAATTTTCAATCTTCAATTGTGTTATAAATCATACACAAATTATTAATTTGTTACAAACTGCATGATATGATGTGTATTATTCTTTGTAAATTTATGCCATCATCAAACTTTTTAACTACTTCAAAATTTATCAAAAAATCTATCTCAAAGCTTCCATATTGTAAAAACTATTATTCTTATAAAAATTTTCTCACTACAGTGTATCAACACAAAAATTGATGTGTCATATTGCTTCTTCAAAATTATCATTCATTCACTAAACCATAACATTCGTCTAGTGAGTTATATAATAATTTCTTCTTGCACATTTGTATAAATACTTTATTAATATACCACTTATATTTTTTCACATGTATATATACAGATGTTTCCTACATTTTTTGTCAATTACTGGAGACAAGAACTAGGTGATATAGTACAATTAATTGCATATGATGGTATAATTGTCACAATACGATTAGAAAGAATCGATGAAAATATATATATGGCTAATGGATAGGAGCATTTTTTCGACCATCATAACTTATAGGATGGTTATGTTGTGGTATTTCAATATAATGGAAATTCTACATTCAATATGACGATATTTGATAATTCTAGATCAGAGGTCAAACATGACTCCGATATTCCTGAAGAAGAGGACGAGGATGCTTCACACATGGATAATCCCGCATTCGAAGTAACACTAACACCTAATCACAACAACCATCGGTAAATCGTAGGTCTTATCTTTAATGCCTCATTCTATATTTACCTTTTCCACAAAATTTTGATTTTAACATCAGTAAATCATTCATCCATGGTTTTCCAGTGTATACCAGGAAGGTTTGCAAGACACCATCTGCCAAAATATGTGCACAGTGTTCAAATCCATGACTCTTTACATCACAATTAGGATATCACCACAAATTTAAGACCAAACGGTGTAATACAATGTGTTACCGTAGGCTGGGCAAATTTTCTGAGAGAAAAAGAACTACGAATCAACAATACACGTGTATTTGAACTATTAAATAACGAATCTCCGATGTTTATGGTATACAAAAAGACCAAATTGATGGAAGTTTGACATGTCTATGAAACTTTTTTACTTGTAATTATATTTGTGTGTACCAAAAATGTTCGATTTTTATGTCCATCCATTTCAATTTCTCTAGTTAATTATCTCAAAAAGGTTTTCATACAAATTGCACTTATTCCTCTATTTACAATTCAAAAATACCGCAATGTTTCCTAACTAAAACATAACATTCATCATCTTCCAAACTATTCAACTACATTACACCAATACATTTATAGTTACACAAGTACATTTGTCATATATATATCTATTGACAATTAGCACATGCTTATATTTCACATTCACCCAACTGATATGATCCAGGAGTCAAGCTTGACGAAGGCGAGTGCGAGACGAGATCCGTTGATAGTCAATAGCGGACCAATGACGCGATCAAGGGTAAAGTAAGTGAAACAAGCGATGGGATTGCTCGTTCAAGAAACGATTGATGGAACCATGTTCAGGACTCAAAATGGAGCAATTTTCATGTTTAGGTCGAAGGCTGAATTAACTTAGATCAATTTAATATCGAAAGCCGAAGACGGAGAAAAATGATAAACCTATGCGACCGCATAGGCTTATGAGGCTTGTGGTCGCATGGAGGCTTACCGAAACTCAAAGGGGAAAACTTACTTGAACTATGCAATCACATAGAAATGAACGTCGCGGTCGCATAGGCCATTTTTTTGGCGAATTTCCTATTTTTGGTATTTTTTTCATATTTTGTTAGATTTTGATTCTTTTCCATTCCTGATAATTCTAGGTCGACTTTTGCATGATTTTAACCTAGTTTTTAGGTTTAGTATAAATAGAAGTTCTCATTCATTGTAAAAAAACCTTTGACATATTTGATATTGAATTAAAAATGTGGCGTATTGTCTTCTCTTCATCGTTCTTCATCGAACAACTTCGAACTTATCAAGTGTTAACTTGTGGCGTTCAAACAACTGGATTTAATTCTTGGATTGCGTGATCAAGGGGTCTTTTAAGCGTCATTCCTGTTGGGTTTTTTGGTTCGACTTTCTTTTGGGTTATTCCTAAACTCTTGGATTAATTTGGCTTTCTTGGGTTCGTCAATCTCGTTTTGGGTTTTGTAGTCAACGTTGCTACGTGGTTCGTATCAATTGATATCAGAGTTTTGACTCCAAATTAATTGAAGGTTATATCTTTTCTTTATTTGTTTGAGTCGTTAATTTTGTTTTCTTAGTTTCTTCTTCAATTTTAATTGTTCTTTCTTAGTTCTTCTTCATTCTTGTTTTTCTTTTCGTCGTTTCGTTGAGTTATTGGTAATTTAATCATCTTCTTTCATCAAGGAGTAAAAAAAAAAAAAGAGTACAAAAAAAAGTTACTGTACATTCGAGGTACTGTTCATCTCGAAATATTATTCACAAACCAAAAAAAAAGAGAAAAAAATTGATATTATTATTGTTTGATTTTGTTTTTCTACCAACAACAATTCCTACATAGTGTTTGACTTTGGAATATGCAATTGGGTTCGATTCTTTCAATCTTCTATTGAGTCTATTCACATATTCTTGTCAAACATTCATCTATTCCATTTATTCAAGTCCTTTGAGTCTCGTAGTCTTAGATTAATATTCAGTTTGTTTGAATTCCCGGTAAAACAATTGATTTAGTTCACTTGGTTCTTTGAAGTGCCTGAAGGGAGACTTTGAGTGGTAAAAGGCCGAGTGGTGAGTTTAATAGAGGGAAAAAGCCATAGTGAATGTTTTCCAAGTGAAATCTTTGTGAGGCATAAAAAATTGTGTGATATGATGTCGGAAAGAGAAAGTTCTAATTCAAGCCAAAATGGTAATGACAACAATGCATCGGAGGACATGATAATGAGGTTTGAAAGGCTACTTGGTGATGTTAGGGAGAAGGTGGATAGGCAAGGGGAATAGATGGTGCAAATAGGTACTACAATTGCCTAATCTTAGTTGGGTATAAGTGGAGATGTCTAATACTAGGGGGCCGGGTAGGCATGAATCTAGGAGAGGAAGGCGAGATGAGTATCGTAGTGATGATGATGATTTTGATGAAAATGACTTTGATATGGGTTGAGCGAGGTATAGGGGCGATAGGATGGAAAGACGGGGTAGAAATAACTTGGGAGATGAAGTAGATGGAAATTTGGGGAGTATTAAAATGATTATTTCGCAATTTAAGGGGAGAAGCGATCCGGAAGCATATTTAGAGTGGGAAAGGAAGGTTGAGATGATTTTTGAGTGCTATAATTATTCGGAGGAGAAAAAGGTAAAATTGGCGGTGTTTGAATTTGTGGATTACGCGATATCTTGGTGGGATCAAGTACTTACATCACGGTGTAGGGGTCAGGAAATACCAATTAGCACTTGGGATGAATTGAAGGTGTTGATGAGGAGGAGGTTTGTTCCGAGTCACTATTATAGGGAAATCCATAAAAAATTGCAAGGTTTGTACCAAGGATCGAAAAGTATAGAGGATTATCACAAGGAGATGGAAATGCTTATGATTCGGGCTAATGTGGAGGAAGATCGGGAAGCTACCATGCCACGGTTCATAAATGGGTTAAATCGGGATATTGCAAACGTTGTAGAGTTGCAACACTACGTGAAAATTGAGGACATGTTACATGTGGCAATGAAGGTCGAGAGGCAATTGAAGAGGAAGGGGACGTCTAGGCAACCGTTAGGTACTTCGACTCCTAATCCAACATGGAAATCGAAATGGGATGACAGCAATAAAAATGGGGCTGCACCTAGGGGTAAAAATGATTGGTAAAAGGGTAAGGATGAAAATGCTAGCAAACCAATATCGAAATCGGAGGCACAACCGTCGTGCAATCGAGACATCAAATATTTTAGGTGTTTGGGAACGGGGTATATTGCTTCTCAATACCCAAATAAACGGGCGATGGTGTTGTGGGATAATGGAGAGATTGTGAGCGATAGTGATGGCGAGTTTGATGACATGCCGGCGTTGGAGGATGTTAGTGAAGAAGAAAAAGTTGAAGGGTCGGTTGGGGATCTACTAGTCACAAGGTGAGCTCTCACTACACATGTCAAAGCGGATGACTTGGAGTTGCAATGGGAGAACATTTTCCACACTCGATGCCACGCCAGCAATGCGGTATGTAATGTTATAATTGATGGTGGTAGTTGCACTAATGTAGCTAGCGTATCTCTTGTAGAAAAATTGGGTTTAACATTGTTGAGATACATGAGACCTTATAAATTGCAATGGTTGAATGAGAGTGGTGAGGTGAGGGTGGATTGAAGGGTGTTACTTAATTTGTCAGTTGGAAGTTATAAGGACGAGTTAGTATGTGATGTGGTGCCAATGCAAGTGGGACATATTTTATTGAGGCGATCATGGCAATACGATAGGAAGGCTATGCATGATGGGTACAAAAATCGATATAGTTTCATTAAGGATGGAAGGATCATTACTCTTGTGCCATTAACACCGGCACAAGTCTATGAGGACCAATTAAAATTGAGAAGTGAGGAAGAGAGGAGAGCAAAAGAGTTAAAAAAAATTGAGAGCAAATACTGAGTTGGAGAAAAAGAGAGAAAATGTTGAGATAACCATTAGAGAGAAAAAGAGAGAGCAATCACAAGAGAGAAAAGAAAGAGAGTGCCCCCGAGAGAAGAGAGAAAACACGAGCGAATTTCTTTGCAAAAGAGAGTGATTTGATGAGGGCGGTAATTGAGAGAAAAGAGATGATCTTGTTAGTTTATAAGGAATCACTCCTCAATTTTGAAGAAACTAACCTACCTCTCCTTAGTTTGCTAAGTCTTTGTTGCAGGAATTCGACGATATATTTTCGGAGGATGCACCAAGTGGATTGCCGCCTATTCGAGACATTGAACATCAAATTGACTTCATACCTGGAGCTGTCATTCCAAATCGACCGGCTTATCGAAATAATCTCAAGGAGACTAAGGAGCTTTAAAGGCAAGTGGAGGAATTGATGTGCAAAGGATACGTGAGGGAAAGTATGAGTCCTTGTGTAGTACCGATTTTGCTTATGCCAAAGAAGGATGGAACATGGCGAACGTGCGTGGATTGTAGGGCTATCAACAACATAACGGTAAAGTATCGTCACCCTATACCTAGGTTAGATGACATGCTTGATGAATTACATGGTGCTTGCATATTTTTTAAAATTGATTTAAAAAGCGAGTATCATCAAATTCGTATGCGGGAGGGTGATGAATGGAAAACGACTTTTAAAACTAAATATGATTTATATGAATGGTTGGTTATGCCGTTTGGACTCACAAATGCACCTAGCACTTTTATGCGTTTAATGAATCATGTTTTACGTGCTTTTATAGGAAAATTTGTTGTGGTTTATTTTGACAACATCTTAATCTATAGCAAAGACCTAGGAGAGCATTTGGAATATTTAAAGTGTATGTTAATTATTTTCAGGAAAGAACAAATCTATGTTAATCTTAAGAAATGCACATTTTGTATGGATAGAGTTATTTTTCTTGGTTTTGTGGTTAGTGCTAATGGGGTAGAAGTAGACGATGAAAAGATAAAAGCTATTAGAGATTGGCCGACACCTAAAAGCATAACGGAAGTTAGGAGTTTTCATGGTTTGACTAGTTTTTATAGGAGATTTGTGAAAGATTTTAGCACTATTACTGCACCATTCACGGAGGTAGTTAAAAAGAGTGTAGATTTTCATTGGTGTGATGAACAGGAACTTGCATTTAATACTATTAAAGGTAGATTGTGTGAAGCACATGTTTTGACATTACCTAACTTTGATAAAACATTCGAGATTGAGTGTGATGCATTAGGAATAGGGATTGGAGTAGTTTTAATGTAGGATCGGAGGCCTATTGCATACTTTAGCAAGAAATTGAGTGGAGCTGCTTTAAATTATCCTACATATGACAAAGAACTTTATGCACTTGTTCGAGCTTTGGATACTTGGCAACATTATCTATGGCTGAAGGAGTTCGTAATACACACCGATCATGAGTCACTAAAGCACTTGCAGGGACAAGGTAAATTGAACAAGAGGCATGCACGGTGGATGGAATTCATTGAGACCTTTCCATACGTCATTCGGTATAAACAAGGTAAGGAAAATGTGGTGACGGATGCATTATCGCGAATGTACGTATTGTTGACTACTCTTGATTCTAAGCTACTTGGGTTTGAACATATTAAGGAATTGTATGGAAAAAATGTTGAATTTTTGGATATTTATTTGTCATGCATAAAAGGGGCGGTTGATAGGTTCTTTAGGCATGAGGGGTATTTATTTCGGGAAAATAGGTTATGTGTTCCTAATTGTTCTATTCGAGAGTTGTTAGTAAGGGAGGCACATAGTGGTGGATTGATGGGACACTTTGGGGTTCAAAAGACTTTAGATGTATTGAAGGAGCATTTTTACTGGTCTAAGATGAAAAGTGATGTTGAAAGAATTTGTAGTCAATGCATAGGTTGTAAAAAGGCTAAATCTAAGGTTTTACCACAAGTTTTGTACACACCTTTACCTATACCTAGTGAGCCTTGGGTTGATATCTCGATGGACTTTGTTTTGGGTTTACCTGGGATTAAGAGAGGTCGGGATTCTATTTTTGTGGTTCTAGATAGGTTTAGCAAAATGACACATTTTATACCATGTCACTAAACTGACGATGCCATGAACATTGTTGACTTATTCTTTAAAGAGATTGTGCGTTTACATAGGGTTCCTAGAAGCATAGTGTCGGATCGGGATGTCAAATTTTTGAGTCACTTTTGGAGAGTTTTGTGGGATAAGTTAGGCACTAAGTTACTATTTTCCACAACTTGTCACCCACAAACGGATGAGCAAACCGAGGTAGTGAATAGGACTATGACACAATTGTTATGCACAATAATCAATAAAAATTTGAAGAGTTGGGAGGAGTGTCTACCATTTGTTAAATTTGCATACAATCGAGCTGTTCACTCTACTACGTCATATTCTCCATTTGAAATTGTATATGGTTCTAATCCACTAACTCCTTTGGATTTAATTTTTTTACCTGTGAATGAACGTGGTAGTTTAGATGGCAAAAAGAAGGCGGAATTGGTTAAGTCACTCCATCAAAAGGTAAAAGCGCAAATTGAAAACAAAAATAAGTTGGTTGTGTCGCAGGCAAACAAAGGTAGGAAGCGCGTGACATTCGAGCCAGGAGATTGGGTCTGGGTGCACCTTAGGAAGGAGCGGTTTTCGGAGCAAAGGAATTCCAAGTTGCAACCGAGAGGCGATGGTCCATTTTAAGTGATTGAAATGATAAACGATAATGCTTACAAGTTGGACCTTCCAGGTGAGTACAATGTTTTGGCTACTTTGAATGTATCCGATCTCTCTTTGTTTGATGCAGGTTCAGATTCGAGGACGAATTCTTTTTAAGAGGGAGGGGATGATATGATCCAGGGTCGAGCCTGACGAAGGCGAGTGCGAGACGAGATCCGTTGATAGCCGATGGCGAACCAATGACGCAATCAAGGGCAAAGCAAGTGAAACAAGCTATGTGATTGGTCGTTCAAGAAACCATTGATGGAACCATGTTTGGCATTCAAAATGGAGCAATTTTCATGTTCGGGTCGAAGGCCGAATCAACTTGGATCAATTTAATATCGAAGGTCGAAGATGGAGGAAAATGATAATCCTATGCGACCGCATAGGCTTATGAGGCTTGCGGTCGCATGGAGGCTTACCTAAATTCAAAGGGGAAAACTTACTTGAACTATGCGACCGCATAGAAATGAACGTCACGGTCGCATAAGCCATTTTTTTGGTTAATTTCTTATTTTTGGTATTTTTTCGTCTTTTCCATTCCTAATTACTCTAGGTCGACTTTTGCACGATTTTAACCTAGTTTTTAGGTTTAGTATAAATATAAGTTTTCATTCATTGTAAAAAACCTTTGACATATTTGATATTGAATTAAAAATGAGGCGTATTGTCTTCTTTTCATCGTTCTTCATTGAACAACTTCGAACTTATCAAGTGTTAACTTGTGGCGTTCAAACAACTGGATTTAATTCTTGGATTACGTGATCAAGGGGTCTTTCAAGCGCCGTTCTTGTTGGGTTTTTGGGTTCGACTTTCTTTTGAGTTAATTCTAAACTCTTGGATTAATTTGACTTTCTTGGGTTCTTCAATCTCGTTGTGAGTTTTGTAGTCAATGTTTCTACGGGGTTCGCATCACCAACTAACGTGCAACGCACATTCTCTCACTAGTTTAAAAAAAGGGCAAAAAATGATGCCTCATGCAGTTTTAGGCTTCAGGCGTAGGCCTCGCTGCAGGATCGGCTCTAGATCCATGCATAATCAAGAAAAGAATAGGTTTTTTGGATTATACTTTTACTTTTTAACTCTTATATCCAAAATTCTGAAAATTCAGTGATATATGTTGAAACTTTCGATAAATTTACTTATATTACTGATATATGTATACACGGGTATTTATATAATTAAACTTTGTATATGTTATATTTGTTTAATGGAACCTGCCCTACTTTGTTAATGTATTAATCTTAGCTCCTGTTTGACCCTCATTATTCAATATTATAATGAGAGAAATAGTAATTTTTTTTGGAGAATGTGTAGCTAAAAAAAAAAGAGTTTTTTTTTGGATTTACATGTAATATTATTTTATTAATAAATATGTGATTGATAAGAAGAAAAAGAAAAATGAATTATAATTTAATGGTGAATTATGGAGGCCCAACAGTCAATTTTAATTTAATTAAATATTAATAAACGATTTCGCTATTGCAGTCAATACGATCGATGATAGTCCTAACTCATCAACATTCTTGAATGAACCATTATATGTGATACAATCAATTAAATAAAATTTGACATGATAAATGGTTATATAGAACTATTGGAAGACAAGATAACTTACATATATTTTGGATGTCAGTCTCTTTAATTATGTATAATTTATTCACTCAATATACCAGAGTTTATTTTTCTAGTAATCGTATTTAGAGTCAACAACTGCAATAGTCACATATGTGGCACCTTGTTATTTAAGGCAATAGTTTAATATAATTATGATGTCTCAAATAACAAATTAATGCCTCAAATATTATATTTTCATAGAAGATAACTACAACTAAAATATTATACTGTCATATAAGATGACTATTGCTATGAATAATATTACTTTTATTTTTCCTATGTTTGTTGGTGTCATCTAATCTTCAATAAGGAAAGAAAAAATGATAGGTGAATAGTGGAATTAAGGTCCACAAAACTCATATGGAAATGGAGTTTTCAGGTAGGCCCACAACAAACTCGACATTGGAAGAAAAGTTGTGGAGGTATTCAAGAAAAATTATATAATTTTCTTGATGTCAAACACAGATAACCTAGAGGCATTGTGCCACAATTAATGTAGGGCAGATGAGTACGCTTAGCAAAAGAAAAATAGACATTAACCATAAAAGTGAGTGATTGCTTTAGATATTCATTAGTGTGAATTAATGTAGTACACTTTGCTTGTATAAATGAACAAATTAATCCTTGTGTTCTCCTCCTTAATGTATTGTTGGTGAACTCCCAAAGCTTTTCTTAATATTTGAAATTTTATGGGTGGGATTGCGCTTGTAAAAACATTCGGTAAATTCATACAAAAGATCGTGAAGAACTTGTAGATTCAAGGATTTGCTATAAAAAAATTTGAAAAATTGGATGGGACGAATAGTCAGGATACTTTGAGAAAGACCACCTGGTATCCTATCAAGTGACATTAAGACAAATCTCAAACTAATGACCATAAGTATCTTAGAGAATGAAATAAAAGAAGATCTATGTGTGAAAGCTCAAACTCCAATTTGAGTAGACATACCTCATATTCCCCTTTTTTTCAAAGGCTTCGAAAAAGGCCTAAAGGTGAAATAGTTCAAGTGATTACTATATAGAGTGGGGCTCAAATTTCAGGAAATTATAGTTGAGAGATAGATGATGTCAAATGCAATGGTACATTTCACAGATGAGGAGCAAGTGGATTAATCAAACAATTCGTAAAAATAATCTCAAAGAATAATTGAGACAGTCACAAGTTAAGACAGTTGTTCCCATTGAAACACGTGTCTCCCATCCCATTTCTCACAAATTGTAAAAGAAGATGCTCAAATAATAGTTTGCAAAGTTCTTGGATATATTTAGTGTAATGCTGCGTTCTTATTCCTTGTGATTATTATGCCTATCTTGATTAGTTCCGTTAATGTTATATTTACTATTGTGTTGTTTAAATTATTGTAATCGTGAATAACTATATTGGTTGTAGAATTCAATTATAATGTCTATATTTTATTTATTTCTTGTTAAATTAAATAATGCACTTTAGATTTTGTATTGAACCTAGACATCAAGTTGGAAGATATTTGTCTTTAGTGAACTTGGTGTAAAATAATTTAATAATGACAAGATAGTTAATAATGGAAATTTATTAAATTAATTGAATTGATTTAAGGACTAAATAAGTTAATAGGCTAATTAGGATATTATTGCTTAATTAGTAAATGTCATTAGAAATTAATATCATCCAATTTGTTCTTGATGCTGGCCACCCCCAATCACTTATCCTCTTTTCTATATACCTAAATCTGAGTTTTACCATTGATGACAAGGTATTAAGATTTTTAGTTTATGGTTGCTAATAGTTTTATTATTTAAATTAAGTTATGTGAAAAACTACACATTGATTTAATAACATTTGAAATGTAAATCTACATATTTTCTTGACGTTATCCCTCCATTCATGCAACACATTTTCACACAGAAAACACTTCAGAGAATGCTAATTCTAGAGGAATTTTAGCCATTTGAGTTAGGAATTTTCGAATCACTTCAATCTGATGTTGGGAGAGAAAGTTGTGATGAAAATACCGACGACTACTCAGCAGCAGCTTGTGTATCGCTAGCCTACCGCTTGAGCGAGGGGTCGATTTCAAAATTTTGTTTTGTTTTAAACACTGAATTTTCATTTCCTTTTCATCTCAAACACTTTTCCTTATATATATCATTCCCTATGAAGGTCCCAAAGCTTGTGGAATCATAATTATTCTATAGAGATCATTCCTTCGAAGATCCAAATCACTTTCATTGATTTCAAGATTCAACCACCATATTATTTGATTCATAGATTCATTCAAACTTAGATTTGGTGATCGAGCTATACACATTCATAGTAAACTTCAGATCAAAACACACATGATCTTGATCAAACACCAAACCTACCTTCGCCAATTAGTCTTTAGAGTTATTAGAGTTCTGGAAAGAGGCGCTGAGGAACGAGGAATTCTTCATTTAATCTCCTGAAGATAAATCGATAATAGGGAACGGAAGCTATTGCAGAAGCACAGTCTAGGAGGGCTAATGTATAAACTGGGAGTAGGAATTTGTTTTGAAGGAGCACACCTCTTGTAGGATTAAGGGAGACTATAGGAATTGAAGTTAGAAGTTTTGTGGGGATAGACGGGCCTGGTCCGTGCTGAAAATTTATTTTGATTTATAGTGGACTACTGACTAACAAAATGCTCAAAGTTTTTACTTAGTTGGAGTTTCTTCGTGATCATCTTTGTTATTCTTTACTAATTTAATTATTAATTATGGCATTCAAACCATAGGAATAATTGAACTTGATTGACTTATCATTTAGAAACAATTAAAACTAACTTGTTGCTTGTTAATTGCTTATTTTTATAATTGGGTCTAAATAAATAAATAAATAGACTAATTAGAACTTTCAGAGTGGAAAGTGAAAATCAAACAATATAACAATTATATTTTTATCAAAAGTAAAGAATATATCACATTAACATATGTAACAAGATTCGACTGATCAATGTTCCAATGCTTTAAAAACATTGTGAGTCAGATGTGATATGTATACCTCAGTTATATTTCAAGCGACGATTTAAGTGTGTATATGTTAAATTACAGCAAGGTAGTAAACAACCCCCGATCATTCCATTGCTACTGGTCAAGAAACACATTTATATCCAAAAAATGACCAAAAGAAAATAGAACTAAAAAACATAGATAATATGGAGTATCCAAAGTTGCAGAAATCTTGGTTAAAAGTTTGATATGAACATATTACCTGTAATCATTTTGCAAATTATTTCTGAGACACAATTCAACTTGAACACTCGTCGAACATCAAACATGATGATTACCTCAATGAAATCAATCCTTCATGGTCGATGACAGTGAGTCTAATGAAATCATCATGTTTTGATTCCTAAGTGTTCTTAAGCATATCTACTGTACGTTCATAATGTATCCTAAGAATGTCCTACCTTGTCAATGTGTTCTAGAAACATCTTGTCCGAACTACATCCTCAAAAATAGAAACATGGTTTTTTGCAAGAGGGTCCAACATATATCTTAGTGTCCGTCCTCGAAGAAAGATTTTATAAATAGATGCACTGGCTTGAAGAAATATTTTGTCATATGAATGTTTCTAAACCTCCGATGGTGGATATTCTCAATTCATTTATTAATATTATTGTAGCAAGAAATTTAATTTTGAAATTGAATATACATATGTTATGGTTTTTAATTTAATTCCACACGTTTTCCCTGTCTTCGAAAATTTCCAGTTATATATACAAAAAGGAAAGTTTATTATTCCGTACTTTTCCGATTCTAATGAGGTTTTAAAGTATTTTGGGTAATTATTTGGATTTTATTTTATAAAATGAATTATTATATTTTAATTAGGTAGATATGATTTTCTTCCCAAAAATCTATTCCCAAGTTTTGAGTTCAAATTTAATCCACATTTCATCCATCCACATGGCCCATTTAAGGCCCACTTACCAAATAACGATTTTGAACAATATTATGACAGCCGCCGACACAGATGCTCGAAACTCGAAAGTCAAGTCAAAACTGAAGAAAAACAATTTCCACAGGAAGATTTGCCACAACATAGGACACCAACCTGGAAAGTAATGATTGAGAAAGATCTTTGTCCCCAACAACCCAGAAGCCTATAATTAGGTAAGGAATTTTAGTTGGCGTAAGTGGCACTTCCAAGTGTTTCACATGCGAGATCATTGGAGAAGATAATCAATTTGACCACTGCGAACAACTGTAATTACTTCAATATTTCGAGGAGAGCTCCATCTGATTCCTAGATAATTACTTTGATTGCAGCAGTGCAGCTTCTTGAACTCGTTTCTACTACTCCGCCGGCATTTCTCGTCTTAAATTTCCTAAAAATTGCTGCGACTGCCATTGGATGACTTTATACTAGACTAGCCAACGATCAGATGATCGAAGTAAACTCAAGACTAAAAGAAGAACAATTTCCACGAAAGATTTGCCACGAAAAAAGGACACCAATCTTGAACACGTCGATAAACGTAATGATTAAGAAATATCCTCATCCCCACGAACCAGATGACTATAAAATATCACATTCATTTGACTGTCTGTGAAGTGAAAAATTATAGCAATCCTTCCCTTTTCAGAAAAGTAAAATTCAAGAATTGGTTAAGAAACGGCAATCACATGATCATCAGAACTGAGCAATACAGCTGCAGCGACCTCATGCCGCCGCCGGAGCTACCAGTACCGGAGGAAGCCAGAAGCTCAAACGACCTCCAGCTCCAACACAGAGGAGACTTCCCGGAATTTACGAGGGCCATTAACTCCATAGCCCTTGGTCGTCTGGTTCCCTCCCTTTCCCTCAAGTCTATCCAGGAAGTCACTGAATACCTTCTTGAAATAGACCCAGAAGTGGTAAAAATCTTTCTCGAAAATAAGAAAGACAGTATCGAATTATCGAATCTTGTTGATTATTATTTCCAAAAACATCATCAAACCTTAAAATTCTGCACCGCCCTAGATGTCTGTCTTAAGCGTGGTGGTCATATCGAGTCGATAATGAATGTAGCTCTTCGAGTATTTAAGGAAGAACATTACAGTATTTCGGGAGAAGGGGGTGTGAAAATTTATCCGAGAACTTTAGAGGAACTAAGGAGTTTAAAGGCGGCAGTGGATCCCTTCATAGAGTTCTTGGAACTCTTTACCTCGGTTAATAAGCAGCAAGATTTGATGACAGAGAAATTGGAAGCAAAGAAGAGACAATTAGACAAGAAGTTGGGGAAAATGAAGATAAGGAGGAAAGTCTCTAATGTGATATCTATCTGTGCATTTGCCTCGGTCTTGACATGCTCGGTGGCGGCAGCTGCAGTCATCGCCCCGCCTGTAGTGACAGCTCTGGCTGCGGCAGCCACTGTGCCTTCATGGACAATGGTGAAATGGCTTGACTCGATTTTTAAGAAGCGCATGATTGATTTAAGAGCGAAAAGGGTGATAATTTGTTTAATGTGTATTGGGACTGTTATAGAGAAAATGGATGTTGACAGGTTTCGGAATGAGATTGAGGCGTTATTGGAGAGTGTAGATTCAGCTATGAGGGAGGAGGGCTCAATGGTTATTGCAGTGGAGGAGATTCAAAAGAAGGTGAACGGATTTTTGAAAACCATTCAAGATTTAAGCAAGCATGCAAATAATTGTAACAGAAAATCCACGAGGGCTGGGAACTTAATTCTACAGAAGATCGTAAATCAAAACTTTGGTATGTCATGAAGGATTGGATATTTCCTAGTTCAAACATCATGGAAAAATACCATGGATTGGAAACTAAGTTATTTTATTTCACTAATATGTTATTTGAAGATACTCATGAGAAAATTTCCATACGTTTCCCCCATCATAGGTTTATTTTATTTTGGTTGTTTGTTTCAGTTTAGCACAAAAACAACAGTATGAATCCGATGGAAATATAGAAGAAAAAATAGCAATAGGAAAAATAAAGCAAAGGAACAGCAGAGAAAACTCCAAACTTGAAATTGGATTAAATTAAAAGTTAAAGGATGAAAATTGCACGAAAAAAGGACTCAAGCTGAACATCGAATAAAAACTTGGACTAAAATGCAAAAGCCCAAACATGATGGTGTTGCATACGCACCACCCTTACTAATGCGTTTGCAAGGCACATTCTTGCAGAGACTGAAGCAAAAAGGTATAAGCCATGCATGTGCAAGGTCCACACCCGTGCTTACGCATGGTTCAATTTGGACCTGATGGGGTAGTTTTCTATTTTGAGTCGACTACCTCTTGGAAATTGATTTCAACTTGAATTTCGATCTAATTTCGACCCTTATAAATACATAACAATACCATTCACCTATCAAAACCTCTTATACCATAGAATTCATAAAATCTTACACAGAAAGAGAGGAATTCATCACAATTTTGGACAAATCCAGTTGGGAAATACAAGATTTCAATCAATTGAAGATCTAATCTTGATCTTTGGGTAAAAAAGAACGGCATAACTGGAAAATAACAACAAATCATTGAAGATATTCTCGATTTCAAAAGTGAAAATATTTCAGTATCTTTGTGTAGCAAAAGTGAGAATATTTCAGTATGTTCCCCCATCAAAGGTTTATTTTATAGTTTAGCACAAAAACAATGGTATAAATCTGTAGCACAAAAACAATGGTATAAATCTGGTGGATATAGAGAAGAAAAGATAGCAATAGGAAAAAAACGAAGGAACAAGAGAAAAAAAAAAAAAGAGAGGAACGTATTTGGAAATTTCTTCTTCTATTCTCACTGTACGTTTTTAACAATTTTATCAACTTAAATATCAGAGGTATGTGGCTGCTAGTTTCTATTAGATAAAAATTGATCCAAACAATTATGCAGAAACAAATTGGATTGAAAAATCGAAAAATCTCACGAATCAAATTCATACCTCCGGTCACTGATGTTGTTCCAAAAGTTCTTCTTTGTTCTAGGTAATGGCACTTCCAAGCTCTTTACACTCTAAATTGATGATGTATATTGTATTTTCAGGTATTGAGCTTGAGGACCAAAACCCATTTATATTTATAACCAAAACACCATCAAGTTATGGCTCAGGTTACCAATCTTTTCAATCAATGGTAGAATTAAGGCTGCTATAAATGTTGAAATTGAAATCTCAATGAATGTTGGAACAATTGACCGTTGAAGAGATGAAACGTGAAATGGATCTGTTACATTCCCCCACTTGGTTAATAGATTCAATTCAACGTCTCAACTTAATTTTATTGATTGTCCTTCTTAAGAAATAAACAAATGAATCATGGCGATGAGTCCTTTAATAGCGAGTATTATCTTCCATGTACTATAATGTACTTAGCATCTCAAGAATTATTCTTTATATAATAACACTATTTAATGAAAAGACCATATATTTTATTCTTGGTTCTACAAATATATATTTTCTCAAATAAATTAAGGTGCACATGTGAGTCCATGTGTGGCGATGTAAGTAAGTAATCATTAATAAAAGGTGTTGAAGTATTTCTGACCATGTAAGTCCATGTTTGTACTATATATATTAGTATGTATGATTTTTAATAAGTTTGAACTCATGTTGGCACTTTTCTTGGACTTGTTGGTCTGCTTTCCCTTAATGTAATCTACAAATGTGTTAAAATAAGTGAAATCTAGAGTACCATGTACCCTATCATTCACTAATGTTTTGATTTTATCTAAAGAGATATGTCCTAATTTTTAATGCCCCAACGTAGAGGAATCATTGCTAATATTACACCATTTAATGCCAGTATGAACATGCATTGGACTATAAGTGATATTGTTTTGTAAATTAATATGATAAAGACTATCAAATAAAGAACCATTCCCAGGACAATAAAAATTATATAATAAATTGAATGACGTGTTTGAAAAATTATAGGAATATCCTAAGGGTATAAGTCTGGATATAGAAATCAAGTTTCATGAAAAATTTGGAACATAAAAGTCCTATCTAATTTCAAAACTAAGTTACTATTTAAAGTTAAAATGCATGTTCATATAGCATCCACATGTGAACCCATCTTCTTTGAGGTTTATAGCCTACGTGGATGACTGTAAGATGATCTGGCTAGTTAAATTTTTCGAAGTGGTGTGGCGTGCAAGTCCTAACTCAGCTTCCACATTAGCAAAATTAAAATTCATTTAACTATACACGACTTCACAATTCCTCCACCCAAGACTTAACGAAATCAAAACTCAATTTCCATTCCATTTTCTTGCCCAAATCGCGAAGAGCCCTACCATTGTGAGAATGCATCTTTCCCAACTCGATTGATCCCTAAATTCAAATCAAGAGCCCTAATGTGTTGAATGTAACCTGTTGTTTCTGTTGTTTCATTATGACCTGTTATCATCACAAATTTTATCTGAAAAAAAGTAATCTAAATTAAATAGCAATTATAAAAAACAAGCAGTAACCTTTCCAAGAACCATCGCCACCGCTTCATTTATTAGTAGCACACATGAACAAAAAGGAAAAAGAATTGGAGAAGATAGGTAAAAGGCTGCAACTTTTTTAATAAAAAACTATCGCCACCACTTAAATAATTAGAAATTTACATTACAAAATGGAAAAAGAATTGGAGAATATGGATAAAAGGTTGCAACTTAAAAAAAAAAAAAAAAAAAACATCGCTTCCTTCAAACATATGTTGGACCTGCAAAATTAATAAAATTGATTTGAATGTAACTACAGCAATCTCAATAATTAGCTATGATTTTTCCCTTTTTCATTCTCCATTTTTTGGTTTGTAACTCTCAACCATATACAAACAACAATATAACTGAGGACCCCAACAAACTCGACATTGGAAGAAAAGTTGTGAAGGCATTTCAAGAAAAATAATGTCATTTTCTTGATGTCAAACACAGATAACATAGAGGCATTGCGCCACCCATTAATGTAGGGCAGGTGTGTATGCTTAGTAGAAGAAAAATAGACATTAACCATAAAAGTGAGTAATTGTTTTAGATATTAATTAGTGCGAATTAATGTAGTACACTTTGCTTGTATAAACAAATAAATTAATCTCTATATTCTCCTCCTTAATGTGTTGTTTGTGAACTCACAAAGCTTCTCTTAATAATTGAAATTTTACAAGTGGGATTGCATTTGTAAAAGACTTCGGTAAAATGGCAGAAGAATGAGCTTAATTCCTGCAAAAGATCGAGAAGAACTTGTAGATTCAACGATTTGCTATAAAAAAAAAATTGAAAAATTAGATGCACAAATAGTCAGGACACTTTCAGAAAGACCACCAGGTATCTTGTCAAGTGATATTAAGACAAATCTCAAACTAATGATCATAAGTGTCTTAGAGAATGAAATAAAAGAAGATCTATGTTTGAAAGCTTAAACTCCAATTCGAACAGACATACCTCATTTTCCCTTCTTTCAAAGGCTTCGAAAAAGGCCTAAGGGTGAAATCGTTCAGGTGATTACTATGCAGAGTAGGGCTCAAATTTCAAGAAATTATAGTTGAGAGACAGATAATGTCAAATGAAATGGTACATTTCACAGGTGAGGAGCAAGTGGATTAATCGAACAATTTGTAAAAATAATCTCAAAGCATAATTCAGATAGTCCACAAGTTAAGAGAATCGTTCCCATCAAAACACGTGTCTCATATTCCATTTCTCAAAGATTGTAAAAGAAGAAGCTCGAATAATAGTTTGCAAAGTTCTTGGATATATTTAGTGTAACTCCACATTCTTATTCCTTGTGATTATTATGCCTATCTTGATTAGTTCCATTTATGTTATATTTACTATTGTATTCTTTTAATTATTGTAATCGTGACTAATGATATTGGTTGAAGTGAAATGCGCATGAGACTTCGTAGATGAATCACGTGCCTATTAATTCAATTATAATGTCTATATTTTATTTAATTCATATTAAACTATATAATGTACTTGATTCGATTTTGTATTGAACCTCGACATCAAGTTGGAAGGTATCCGTTTTTAATGAACTTGGTGTAAATTAATTTAATAATGACAAGATAGTTAATAATGGAAATTTATTAAATTAATTAAATTGATTTAAGGACTAAATAAGTTAATAGGCCAATTAGGATATTATTGCGTAATTAGAAGAAGTTACACACCCATTAAATGCCATTAGAAATTAATATCATCCAATTTGTTCTTGAAGTTGGCCACCTCAAATCACGTATCCTCTTCTCTATATTCCTAAATTCGAGTCTTACCATGGATGATAAGGTATTAAGATTTTTTATTTTATGGTTGCTAATAGATTTATTATTTAAATTAAATTACTCTTTGATTTAATCACATCTGAAATTTGATTTCAATGTCTGTACACACACATTTATGTAAATATATATATTTTCTTGATGTTATCCCTTCATTCATGCAAAGCATTTTTCACAAAGAAAACATTTTAGAGAATGATATTTCAAGAGGAATTTTACCCCTTTGAGTTAGTTGTCAATGCAATTTGAATCACCTCAACCTAACGTCGGGAGAGAAAGTTGTGATGAAAATACCGATGACTACTCAGCTATCGCTTGTCTACTGCTAGCCTATCACTTGAGCGAGGTGTCGATTTCCAAAAAATTGTTTTATTTCAAATATTGATTTTTCATTTCCTTTTCATCTCAAACACTTTCCCGTGTATATATCATTCTCTATGAACGTCCCAGAGTGTGTTAAATCATAATTATTCGATATAGAACATTCCTTTGAAGATCCAAATCACTTTCATTGATTTAAAGATTATTTGATCCTTAGATTCATTCAAATTTAGATTTGGTAATCGAGCTATAAACATTTATGGTAAACCATAGATTAAAACACACAAGATCATTGATCAAACACCAAGCCTACCTTTGCCAATTAGCTTTTACAATTACTGGAATCTTGGAAGAGGCATTGA
The DNA here is from genome assembly GCF_002742605.1 of Olea europaea var. sylvestris. Lineage (NCBI taxonomy): Eukaryota > Viridiplantae > Streptophyta > Magnoliopsida > Lamiales > Oleaceae > Olea > Olea europaea. Next base: position 6,271,682 of record NC_036238.1, on the reverse strand, counting down.
GGAACGAAGAATTCTTCATCGAAGATAAATCGATACTCAGGGTCGAAAGTTGTTGCAAAAACACAGTTCACGAGGGCTAAGGTAAAAATCAGGAGTAGAAATTTGTTGTGAAGGAGCACACCTCTAGTAAGATCAAGGGAGACTACGAGAATTGAAGTCAAAAGTTCTGTGGGGTAGATGGGTCTGATTCGTACTATAAGTTTGCTTTGATTTATAGTGGATTACTGATAGACAAAATGCTCGAAGTTTTTATCTAGTTGGGGTTTCTCCGTAATCATCTTTGATATTTTTACTGCTTTAATTATTGATTGTAGCATTCAAACCATAGGGATAATTGAAATTGATTGATTTATCACTTAGAAACAATTAAAAGTGACTTGTTGCTTGTTAATTGCTTATTTTCGGAGTTGGGTCTAAATAAATAGACTAATTAGAACTTTCAGAGTGGAAAGTGTAAAAATCAAACAATATAACTATATTTTTATAAAAAATAAATGAACATATCTCATTAACATATGTAACGAGATGTGACCGGTCAATATTCCAGTGCTTTAGACACATCGTGAATCAGATGTGATATGTATACAATAGTTTATTTCAAAGGGCGATACAAGTGTATGTATTTGTTAAATTACAGCAAGGTAGTATACAACCCCTGATCATTCCATTGCTACTGGTTAAAGATCACATTTATATCCAAAAAATGACCTAAAGAAATAGAACAAAAAAACAGAGATAATATGGAATATCCAAAGTTGCATAAATCTTTGTTAAAAATTTGAACTGAGCATATTACCTGTAATCATTTTGTAAAATATTTCAAAGACACGATTCAACTCCAACACTCGATTCTCCATGGTCGTGGATAGTGATTCCAATGAAATCATTATGTTTTGATTCCAAAGCATTCTTAAGCATATCTACTGCATGCTCATAATGTATCCAAAGAATGTCCTAACTTGTCAAAGTGTTCCAGAAACAACTTGTCCAAATTACATCCTCAAAAGAGAAAAAACATGGTTTTTTGCAAGAGGGTCGAACATGTATCCTAGTGTCTGTCCTTGAAGAAGGTTTTTTTTATAAACGATGCACTAGCTCGAAGAAGTATTTTGTCCTACGAATGTTTTAATAGCCACCGGTGGTGGATATTCTCAATTCATTTATCAATGTTATTGTAGTAAGAAATTTAATTTTGAAATTGAATATACATATGTTATGGTTTTGAATTTAATTCCACATGTTTTCCTTGTCTTCCGAAAATTTTCATTTATATATACAAAAAGGAAAGTTTATTATGCAGTACTTTAGTTATTCTAATCGGGTTTTGAAGTATTTTGGATTATTATTTGGATTTGATAGTATAAAATGAATTATTATATATTAATAAGGTATATAAGACTTTTTCTCAAACATATATTCCCAATTTTTGAGTTCAAACTTAATCCACACTTCATCCATCCATATGGCCCGTTTAAGGCTCACAATATTTATAACAGCCGCCGACACAGATGTTCGAAAACGTCACGTCAAGAGTGAAGAAAAACAATTTCCACAGGAAGATTTGACACAACATAGGACGCCAACCTGGAAAGTAATGATTGAGAAAGATCCTTGTCCCCACCAATCCAGAAACCTATAATTAGGTAAGGAATTTTAGTTGGCGTAAGTGGCCCTTCCAAGTGTTCATTGGAGAAAATAATCAAATTGACCACTGCCAACAACTGTAATTACCTTAATTTTTCGAGGAGAGCTCCATCTGATTCCTAGATAATTACTTGACTGCAGTGGTGCTGCTTCTTGCATTATCAAATTATATCCAATACTACGTCTTGAACTCGTTTCTACTAATCCGCCGGCATTTCTCGTCTCCAGAACCACTTCGTAAATTCCCTAAAAATTGCTGCGACAGCCTTTGGATGACTTTTAGATTAGACAAGCCAACGATCAGATAGTCGAAATCAACTGAAGACTGAAAGAAGAACAATTTCCACGAAAGATTTGCCAAGAAAAAAAAGACACCATTCTTGAACACGTAAATAAACTTAATGATTAAAAAGATCCTTATCCCCACGAACCCAGAAGACCATATAATATCACATTCATTTGATTGTCTGTGAATTGAAAAATCATAGCATTCCTTCCCTATTCAGAAAAAGTAAAATTCAAGAATTTGTTAATAAACGGCAATCACATGATCATTAGAACTGAGCAATACAGCTGAAGCGACCTCATGCAGCCGCCGGAGCTACCAGTACCGGAGGTAGCCAGAAACTCAAACGACGTCCAGCTCCAACACAGAGGAGACTTCCGGGAATTTAGGAGGGCCATTAATGTTAAATTGCAAGATTAACCGGAGAGAATCAACCAAGAAAAAGAGAGAGAAAGTAACTAGAAGAAGAAATTCATATTTTATTGATTATTTTCATTGATCAGATACAAGCCATATTTATACTAGGAATTGAACGGCTGAAACAACATACTAAACTAACAATGCAAACTGAAATTAAACTGAATAACAGAATGACTAACTTAACTAACTAAAATTACAACTAACTAACAATAACGACTAGCTTCTTTTCCCAGTTAGTTTTTCTTTCATTTTTGACTTCTCTTCTTTCCTTTTTATTTCCATGTTTTCAACTCCAAGCCCTTGGCCGTCTGGTTCCCTCCCTCTCCCTCGACTCTATCCAGGAAGTCACTGAATGCCTCTTGAAATAGACCCAGAAGTGGTAAAAATCTTTCTCGGAAATAGGAAGACAGTATCGAATTATCGAATCTTGTTGACGATTATTTCCAAAAACATCATCAATCCTTAAAATTCTGCACCGCCCTAGATGTCTGTCTTAAGCGTGGTGGTCATATCGAGTCGATAATGAATGTAGCTCTTCGAGTATTTAAGGAAGAACGTTACAGTATTTTGGGAGAAGGGGGTGTGAAAATTTATCCGAGAACTTTAGAGGAACTAAGGAGTTTAAAGGCGGCAGTGGATTCCTTCATAGAGTTCTTGGAACTGTTTACCTCGGTTTATAAGCAGCAAGATTTGATGACAGAGAAATTGGAAGCAAAGAAGAGAAAAATAGACAAGAAGTTGGGGAAAATGAAGGTAAGGAGGAAAGTCTCTAATGTGATATCTATCGGTGCATTTGCCTCCGTCTTGACATGCTCGGTGGTGGCTGCAGCTACAGTCATCGCCCCGCCTATAGTGACAGCTCCGGTCTGGGAACTTAATTCTACAGAAGATTGCGAATCAAAACTGTTGGGGATCCTAGGAGTTCAATCAACCAAAACATCAATCAACAAACAAGATTCAAGGCAAAAAAAAAAAAAAAAAAGAAAATATAAAACCGGAAGAATACAACCCCTTATATGGCCGAAATCTGTTCAGCTTCTTCTTCTTCCTTGCAGCAGCTTCTTCACCTCTTATGGCAGATTTTACAGGCTCAGGAATATCCCCCTGCTATGCAAATCGCCTTCCAAAGAGAGAGAGAAAGAACCGGCAAAGAACCCCTTGAAAAATACTAACCAAGAGACCACCTTAAGGAACCAACAAAAAATGGAGGAGAGTTTCTGTTGAGCCACCCCAAGAGAAAATGACCAGCATTTCTCTTTTGAAATAACCACCACCCAACCGAAGACACTGCCCTCTTACACAAAACATGGGGTAAGTAATATGTTAGGTGAAAAATTGGTCAAAGCTTCTCCCACAAGATTAAATCTCAATCATTGATCTTCATCCAATGGTTCACAAAAAACTGGATAAAGTGGGTTAAGAGAACCATATTCTCACATTCTTCATCTTGGTTCTCATAACACTCTTTCTTGGTTGCGAATTTGCACATGGAAGAACTGTTCATCATCATCGCCCACCACCTGCAAGAAAATTAACCAGTGTCAATATGTAATAAAGATAAGCACAATCTAAATTTACTTGCAGGTAGAATTTTTGTTCCCATATCAGAGAGATTCCTATCAGTGTGAATTTTAACAAGATTAACTTCACCTTGAGACAGTTTCTCACGTATAAAATGATATTTCACCTCAATATGTTTAGTTCTTTCATGATAAATAGGATTCTTACAAAGCAATAAAGCACTTTGACTATCAGTAAACATAACAGGTGTATCATGCATGAAGTTCAATTCTTTTAAAATTCCTTTTAACCAAGTACATTCCTTAACCGCCTCGGTTATGGCAACATACTCTGCCTCAGTACTTGACAAGGTAACTAAAGGCTGCAGCTGTGACTTCCATATTATACAATTGTCACCTAGTGTAAAAAAGTACGCTGTGGTAGACTTTCTGCTATCCTTGTCACCAGCAAAATTAGAGTCTACATACCCCTTTAGAGTAAGTTTTTCAGATCTCTTTTCATACACTAGACCCAGATTTAATGTACCAACAATGTACCTTAACAACCATTTCAAACCTGCCCAATGAGGCTTTCCTGGGTTTGACATAAATCTGCTCAAAAAACTTATAGCATAGGCTAAGTCAGGCCTGGTTGTTATCATAGAGAACATGATGGAACCTATAGCATTAGCGTAGGGTATGTTCCTCATTTCTCTAAATTCCTCCTCAGTCTTAGAAGACTGTACACCAGAAAGATTCATATGAGCTGCTAAGGGAACGTTCACAGATTTTGATCCAGTCGTACCAAATTTGGTTATGACTTTGTTTAGATAGGCTTCTTGGGAAATGACTAGTTTATTTTCAGCCCTATCTTTCTTTATAACCATCCCCAAAATCTTCTTAGCACTCTCCAAATCTTTCATATCAAATTCTGATTTTAAAAGGTTTTTCATCTTAGTGATTTCAGTCTTACTTGAACTTGCTAGAAGCATGTCATCTACATACAGCAACAAGTAGACCTCATAGCCCTCCTTACTATCATTATAGTACAGACATGCATCATATTCACTCCTTTTAAAACCTATCTTCAGTACATAGGTATCGAACCTTATGTACCATTGTCTAGGGCTTTGTTTAAGCCCATACAGAGATCTTTCTAATTTGCACACACAGTTAGTTTTACCTTTCACCTCAAAACCTTGAGGCTGACTCATGTAAATATCTTCCTCCAATTCCACATGTAGGAAAGCAGTCTTGACATCTAGTTGTTCCAATTCCCAGTTGTACTGAACAACCAATGCAAGGACCAGTCTGATTGTTTTGTACTTTATCACAGGAGAGAATATCTCATTGTAATCAACCCCCTCCTTTTGAGTGAACCCTTTCACCACTAATCTAGCCTTATACCTAGGAGGATCACTAGGATTATTTCCTTCTTTCAATTTGTAAATCCACTTACATTGAACTATCCTATGATCCTTAGGTTTGTTAACTAACTTCCAAGTTTTATTCTCCATTAGAGATTCCATTTCTTCCTGCATAGCTTTTAGCCAATTTTCAAAACATTTTCCATTAACAGCTTCTTCATAACTAGCAGGTTCTATCTGTTCAAGGGCTTCACCTGAAACTAAGGCAAAATCAGTCAAGTTTAGGGATTCATATCTAGGATTTGGCCTGATCTGCCTCCTCCCTCGATCCCTAGTAAACTGATAATCTTGATTAGGTGGCTGATCATTAAAATGTTCAACTTCAACTGGTTCAACGTTATCTTGAAGTTCAGTCACCTCTTCATGTTCAGGTTCAGGTTCAATTTCATTTTCATGATATATAGGGTCATTTTCGTCATTCCCAGGTGTAGGTGAATTTAGCCTAGTCAGCTTCACCTCAGACTGAATACTCTTCTCAGTTTCAGATTTGTTAGCTTCTTCGATTTTCTGTTTTAGACATGGCATCTCAGATTCATTAAAGACTACATTCCTGCTGTTAATAATCTTAATGCCTTGGACCCCTAAAACCCATAACCTATAGCCCTTTACATCCTCGGGATACCTTAACATCACACACTTGACAGCCCTGGGCTCAAGTTTCCCTTCAGATTGATGTGCATATGCAGCACATCCAAACACCTTCAAGTGTTCCAGATTTGAAGGCTCTCCCGTCCACAACTCCTGTGGGGTCTTAAATCCTATACTACTGGACGGAGACCTATTAATCAGATAAGTTGCAGTACTTGCAGCTTCAGCCCAAAAACCTTTCACAAGGCCAGAGCTAATCAACATACACCTAACTTTGTTCATTATGGTCCTGTTCATTCTTTCAGCGACCCCATTTTGTTCAGGTGTGTATTTAACAGTTCTGTGTCTTGTTATACCTTTCTGCTTACAGAAATTGTCAAATTCGCTATTACAGAATTCAAGCCCATTATCAGTTCTTAACGTTTTAAGTTTCTTGTCTAACTGATTCTCAACAGACTTTAACCAAATCCTGAATTTCCCAAAAGTTTCCGACTTAGCCTTCAAAGGATAAATCCAAACTTTTCTTGAGTAATCATCCACTAAGGACAAGAAGTACTTGCTCCCACCAAATGTGGAATGCTTCTCCGGGCCCCATAGATCAGCATGGACATAGTCCAATGGTCTGCTGGTCCTATGAGAGCTAGCTTCAAAGCTCACCTTATGAGACTTACCCAAAACACAAGTTTCACAGAATTCCATAGTTTCAATGTCATCTTTTCCAAGTAATTTCTGATTACTTAAAGATTTTAGACCTTTAAACCCAATGTGACCCATTCTATTATGCCAAAGTTCAGTTTTGTCTTTACTCACAGCAAGAAGGCTAGAATCAAATGGTATTTCAGTTCTACCCTCAAGATAGTACATCCCATTCCTCTTGGGCCCTTTCATAACTATAAGAAAACCCTTCATAATTTTCAAAATCTTGTTACCAGACTTGAAGGTATATCCCTCATCTTCCAGAGAACCTAAGGAAATGAGGTTCCTCTTTAAATTTGGGACATATCTAACATTTCTAAGCTGCGTGACGACCCCATCGTACATCCTGATGGCTATGTCACCAACTCCAATCACATTTTGAGAATTATTGTCTCCCATGTAGACCTTCCTAGATTCAGTCTCCCTATAATTATAAAACCAAGACCTATCAGGGCACATATGGAAAGTGCACCCTGTGTCAAGAATTCAATTTTTGTCAAATTCTTCTTCAAACACATTCATGACATGCAAACTATTAAATTCAGAAGCAATAGCAGCATTATCAACATCAGAATTGTTTGGGTCTTTTTGTTTCCTTTTCCAATCAAAGCAGTCTTTCTTGAAATGCCCTAACTTTCCACAGTGATAACATTTCTTACCGCTTTTATCTTTAGATTTGGATCTCATTTTAGATTTTCCTCTCCCCTTCTTGTTATGGAAGTTGAATTCTTTCTTTTCAGATCTTCCCCTAACAAATAGACTCTGTTCACGAGAATGAATTTTGTTCTCTCTTTTTAATTCAAGTTCTCTTGATTTTAAAGCATCAGAAACAATAGCTTGAGTGAGAGTGTCCCTACCATACTTTATGGCATTTTTCATTTCTCTGTAAGATTCGGGCAAAGAGTTCAGCAATATGACAGCTAAATCCTCATCATCAAATGTTTTATCATTATGAGCTAGACTCTTAACAATTATGTTAAAGTCACTCAAATTCCCCTCGACATCCTTCCCCAGCTCCATCTTAAAACTAAACAACTTCTCCGACAGGTATATTTTGTTAGGTAAAGTTTTAGTTAAGAATAGGGCATCTAAAGCAATCCACAAAGTTCTAGCAGTTTTAGCACTATCAACTTGTCTCACAATGTTATCAGATAGATGCAAAATTATAGAACTGTAAGCAATTTCATTCATGTCTTCAATTTCAATTAGTTTAGCTTTTAACTCATCAGAAAATGTAGCGGGATCATCAAGAGCTTTAGCAACTCTCTGTTGTACCAAAATGGCCCTCATTTTCTGTTTCCATATCGAGTAATCCCCTTTCCATCGAATTGCGATAATTCGACCCTCGAACCCATTATAGATTCTATAAAAGAGTGGCCTGTACTCGTGGACACAACAGAAAAGGTTTTGAAAAATTCTTTTCCAGATGATCAATATAAAACTGAGTACCGAGTTAAAAAACAATTTTTAGAAATGAAGCACAACAGTGAAATAATCCGTTCACGAAACACAGGTATATAAAGTAGGTAAATATGCTTCCAGGTTACAAATTAGTCACAAGAATTCAATCAACAGAATTCACAAATAAGCAACCAAGCAATAACCATGCATAAACCGGTAAGGATACCAAACCTAACCTAACGGAGAGTTTGGAATAATCTTACCAAACTACTGTTGACAAATAGTAAATATACAACCAAGTTTTTGAACCAAATTGCCGTAGACGTCAAGCTAGGGGCAAAATCGTCCAACTTTTTCTGTAAAATCTGAAATAGAAAACAAACGACATCAGTCCGTTCAGGACGTCAAAATAAGTAAACTGCTCGAAAAGAGCTCGTCGGAGGTCCGGCCACCCGCCGTCGCCGGTCATATGCCCCACCACAGGGTGCGCCTCCTCCTGCTGGTCATGGTTCCATGGTCCATTTCGCCAGAAAGTCAATAGGTTGGCCGGAAATCAAGTTTTTAGATTCGGTCAAAAAGTGATAATGGCGATTTCCTTGCTGGTTTTTGATCGATTTTGGACTAATATCACTCCTCCTAGCTCTGATACCAGTTTGTTGGGGATCCTAGGAGTTCAATCAACCAAAACATCAATCAACAAACAAGATTCAAGGCAAAAAATAAGAAAATATAAAATCGGAAGAATACAACCCCTTATATGGCCGAAATCTGTCCAGCTTCTTCTTCTTCCTTGCAGCAGCTTCTTCACCTCTTATGGCAGATTTTACAGGCTCAGGAACAACCCCATGCTATGCAGATCGCCTTCCAAAGAGAGAGAGAAAGAACCGGCAAAGAACCCCTTGAAAAACACCAACCAAGAGACCACCTTAAGGAACCAACAAAAAATGGAGGAGAGTTTCTGTCGAGCCACGCCAAGAGAAAATGACCAGCCTGCCTCTTTTGAAATAACCCCCACCCAACCGAAGACACTGCCCTCTTACACAAAACGTCGGGTAAGTAATATGTTAGGTGAAAAATTGGTCAAAGCTTCTCCCACAAGATTAAATCTCAATCATTGATCTTCATCCAATGGTTCACAAAAAACTGAATAAAGTGGGTTAAGAGAACCATATTCTCACAAAAACTTTGGTACGTCATGAAGGATTGGATATTTCCTAGTTTAAACATCATGTAAATACCATGAATTGGAAATTGCGCCATTTTAATATGTTATTTGAAGATACTCATGAGAATATTTCAGTATGTTTTCCCATTATAGGTTTATTTTATTTTGGTTGTTCGTTTCAGTTCAGCACAAAAACATCAGTATGAATCTCCGATGGACATAGAGAAGAAAAAATAGCAATAGGAAAAGTAAAGCAAAGGAACAACAGAGAAAAAAACTCCAACTTGAAATTGGATGAAATTAAAACCCAAAGGATGAAAATTGCACGAAAAAAGGACTCAAGCTGAACATTGAATAAAACACATGGGACTAAAATGCAAAAACCCAAACATGAAGGTGCTGCACACACACCACCCTTACTAATGCGTTCGTAAGGCACGTTATTGTAGAGACTAATGCAAAAAGGATTAAGCCATGTGTGCGCAACGTGCACACCCGTGCGCATGAATGGTTCAATTTGGACCAGATAGGGTAGTTTCTTATTTTGAGTCGACTGCCTTTTGGAAACCTATTTCAACATGGATTTCAATCTAATTTCAACCCTTATAAATACATAGCAACACCATACACCTCTCACAACCTTTTATACCATAGAATTCATAAAATCTTACACTGAAAGAGAGGGATTTATCACAATTTTGGGCAAATCAAGTGGCGAAATACAATATTTCAATCAATTGAAGATCTAATCTTGATCTTTGGGTAAAAATGAAGGGCATAACTGGAAAATAACAATAAATCATTGAAGATATTCAAGATTTCAAAAGTGAGAATATTTTAGTATGTTTGTGTAGCAAAAGAAAAAATATTTCGGTATGTTTCCCCATTACAGGTTTATTTTATTTTGTTTTGGTTGTTATTTCAGTTCAGCACAAAAAAAATAGTATAAATTTGATGGATATAGAGACGAAAAAATAGCAAGAGGAAAAAAACGAAGGAACAAGAGAGAAAAAGAGAGGAAAGGTTCTGGAAATTTCTTATTCTATTCTCACCGTACGTTTTTAAAATTTTTATCAAGTTAAATATCATAGGTATGTGGCTGGCAGTTTCTGTTAGATAAAAATTGATCCAAACAATTATGAAAAAACAAATTGGATTGAAAAATCTCATGGATCAATTTCATATCTCTGGCCATTTGTGTTGTTCCAAAAGTTTTCCTTTGTTCCATGTAATGGCACTTCCAAGCTCTCTACACTCTAAATTGATGGTGTATATTGTATTTTCGGGTGGTGAGCTTGGGGACCAAAGCTCATGTATATGTATCACCAAAACTCCCATTAAGTTATGGTTTAGGTTACCAATCTTTTCAATCAATAGTAGAATTAAGGCTCTTATAAATGTTGAAACTGAAATCTCAATGAATGTTGGAACAATTGACTGTTGAAGAGATGAAATTTGAAACGGATCTGTCACATTCTCCCTTTTAGTCCATACTTTCAACTCAATGTGTTAACTTAATTTCATTGTTTCTCCTTCTTAAGAAATAAACAAATGAATATTCATGGCGATGAGTCTTTTAATAGCGAGTATTATCTTTCATGTATTATAATGTACTTAGCTTCTTAAGAATTATTCTTTATACAATAACATTACTTAATGAAAATATCATATGTTTTTTCTTGGTCCTACAAATATATATATTTTCAAATAAACTAAGGCATGCATGAATATGAGAAAATATCACAATAAATAAGAGTTTTATATAAAATTTGTATATACCATTACATAGTGGAACCAAGTCCCATTTTCTCTACATGATCCTCGAATTTTATTGGTCGTATGCCTTTAGTCAAAGGATCAGCGATCATCAATTCAATGCATACGTGCTCAATGACCAATTTCTTTTTTTTTAATACGTTCCCCTATGTAGCATACTTAATGTCGATATGTTTATTTGATTATCACTTTGTTGTTCTTAGCCATAAAGACAACAGCCAAATTTGCTCAGTAAATTCTCGATGGCCTAGAAATGGAATCCATAACTCAGCCTAAATATGAAACTCTCGATCCATACACTATACGAAGTAGCATTAAAATAAGAAACGAAATCGACCTCCATAGTAGAAGTAGCAATTAAGGTTTGCTTGGTACTCTTCCATGATACAGCTCCACCAGCCATCATAAAAATATACTTTGATGTTGATTTATGTGAATCAACATAGCCGACAAAGTCTAAATTTGAGTATCCAATCACTTCCAGATTATTTGTTCGTCTATACATAAGTATGTAATTTTTGGTTCTTTGAAAGTATCACACTACTTTCTTTGCTGCTCTCTAGTGGTCCACACCTAGATTACTTTGATATCGTTCCAATATTCCTATAACAAATGCAATTTTAGGCCTTGTGCAGACTTTAGCATATATTAGGCTTCCGATAGCGAAAGTATATGAATGTTCTTCATTTGTTTTCTTTCTAAATCATTTTTCAAGCATTAGTTCAAATTGAACTTATCACCCTTCACAATGGGAGCTACACTTGGTGAACAATCCTTTATCAAAATCTCTCTAAAACTTTGTTCATATAGATTTCCTGAGATAGGCCCAAGAACCCTGGTAATCTGTCTCTATGAATCTTAATGCCAATAACATAAGATGCCTAACCTATATCATTAATATCAAAATGTTTAGAGAAATTATTTTACCTCATGCAATAAACCCTTATCATTGATTGCAAGTAAAAATCATCTATGTATAAAACAACTTACTTCCAACTAACCTTCTGGTATATACATGATGCATGAGATTTTCAAAAAATCCAAATAAAGAAATTACTCCATGAAAGTTTAAATTCCATTGATGGGACGCTTGTTTTAAACCATATATAGACTTCTTAAGCTTATAGACCAAGTGCTCACCATTATTAGAGGGAAATCCTTTAAGTTGTTTTACATAAACTTCCTCCTCTAAATCTCTATTGAGAAATGTTGTTTTCACATCCATTTGTTATAACTTAAAGTCAAATTGGGCTACTAATGCCAAAATAATACATAAGAATCTTTCTTAGATATCAGAGAGAAGGTCTCCGTGCAATCAATTCTTTCATTTTGAGAAAATCCCATAGCAACAAGTCTTGCTTTGTATCTCTCAATATTGCCTCGCGAGTCTTTCTTAGTCTTAAAGACCCATTTACAGCCAATTGCTTTGGCACCACTAAGTAACTCAACAAGATCCCAGACTCCATTGCTCTTCATGGAACTTATTTTTTCTTTCATGGCATTATTCCATAATTCGAACTTTTTACAACTTATGGCATGTGAAAATGATTCAGGATCATTTTCGACTCCAATATCATGGTCAGGTTCTTGTAGATAAACTTCATAATCACTAGAAATTGTTGAGCTTTTGGTTCTAGTAGATCTTTTTCATGTTGTACCATCATCTTCTCGAGAAGCTTGTGGTTCAACTATTTGTTCAGGGGGTTCTGGTAATTCCTGAATTACCTAATCTATTTGAACATTGTCAGCAGCTTGAGGAATTTCATTGATTGGTTGCTCAATGCCCGTTTGTACTTGAGGGGTGCTGTAAACTATGACTAATCTATTATCTGAGATGGAAGGTTGAGTTTCCAAATGATCATGCTTGGTGTGATCGCTTCCACTAATCAAGTCATTTAAAAAAAAAAAAAAACTTAGCATTTTTTATTCCATAATCCTATTACTGTGAGATGGACAGTAAAATCTATATCCTTTAGACCTTTCAACATATCCAATGAAACATACACTAATGGTCCTTGGGTCCATCTTTTTCTCTTGTAGATCATAGATTCTCACTTCAGACGAACATCCCCAAATGTGCATACGTGGTAAACTTGGTTTCCAACCTTTCAATAATTCAAATGGTGTCATTAAGATAGCCTTGGTTGGAACTCTATTTAATATATACACTATGGTCTTAACTGTTCCAGTCTACAAGGATTTAAGAAGATTGGAGCTACTAAGCATATTTTGTACCTTGTCCAATAATCTTCTATTTCTTCTTCCTGCTACACAATTTTGATTTGGTAAACCAAGCATGGTGTACGACTAGGTGCTTTTCCATCTTCTGTGTATTGACAATCTTAATTTGCTTCTCATATTGTTTCTCTACTTCAACCTTAAAGTTTTTAGAGGCATACAATGTTTCATTCTTAACATAGAGGAAGTAGAGATACATCTATCGTGAGTAATAATCAATAAAGGTGATGACATATTTTTGACCATGTGAGTTCATGTCTAGATTACATATATCAGTATGTATGATTTTTAATATGTTCGAACTCCTGTTGGCACCTTTCTTGGACTTGTTGGTTTGCTTTTCCTTAATGTAGTCCACAAATGTGTCAAAATCAGTGAAATCTAGAGTATTAAGTACCCCATCATTCACTAGTTTTTTGGTTCTATCCATAGAGATATGTCCTAATCTTTGATGCCACAACATAGAGGAATCTTCGTTAATATTACACTGTTTAGTGCCAATATTAATATACATTGAACTATAAGTGATAATGCTTTGTAAATTAATACGATAAAGAGCATCAAACAAAGTACCATTCCCAACACAATAAGAATTATATAATAAATTGAATCACGTGTTTGAAAAATTAAAGGATTATTCCAAAGGTACAAGTCTAGATATAGAAATCAAGTTTCGTGAAAAACTCGGAACATAAAGGCCCTATCTAATTTCAAAACAAGCCACTACTTAAAGTTAAAATGCATGTTCTTATAGCCTCCAATGTGAGCCCATCTTATTTTCGGATAAGATATTTTGTTCACTTTCCATTGGCTTCCTTAGGTTTTGTGAACCCTACAAAGGGTTTACAATATGGATTGTAGATCCAAAGTTAATCCATCAAGTGTTTATATTTACATTAATCATATTAGATTCATAACAAACAAATGAGGTTGGATTACCATTATCCTCAATCCATTTCTTGAATGTGGTGCAATCTTTCTTCATGTGTCCCCTCTTTTTACAGAAGTAACACTTGGCCTCTTTCTTAATATCAGCTTGGGATGGATTTTATCTTTCCCTTTTTTGATTGGCTTAAGCCTTCCCATTTCCACGGGTTATGGTCAATATTACACTTTCACCTTGCTTCATTAATAGTCTCCATTCTTCTTGAACACAGTCATTAATTGACCATTTGTTCATATGTGTGTTGTAGAAGATCTTGAAAGGTTCGTACTCTTGTGGGAGACTATTTAAGACGTAGTGTACAAGGAAGGATTTAGACATCTCACTCTTATGTGCTGTATGAGATCTTGAAATGTCTCTCATCTGCATGATGTGCTTGCGCACACCTTTTACACTGATGAGCCTCAAGGATGAGAATTTCATTATAAGGGTGCTCGTTAGTGCCTTATCTGAAGTGACAAATTGATTATTAATGGCCTTTATCAAGTCCTAGAAAAAGTTTATCCTATATGAAAATTACGCTGAGGCGATTAGACTGTTCCCATTTTCTGCAGTGCTGGCATCGATAATTTTATGTAATTAATTCACATTTAAGTTAATTATGAAAGTAATTTGAGATTCTATCATAAAGTAAACTTTACAATAAAATTATCAAATTATTTACTTATTCATAATTCCTGTGGGCATATTATGAAATAATTTGATATTTTATTCTAATTAATTATATAAATATAACAAAAATTCCTATAGGATAAGATTCATTACATTAAGTATAATTAATTACAAGCTAATGTCTTTAATCCTTATGTGATCCCCATCTTAATATATGCTTTTATTTAATTAAAGATGCTATGGCTAATCCTTAACTAAATAAAACTCTATAGATCACTAGACACTATCCTTTTACGCATAAACAATTAACTCACTATGAGAACAATTCTAATAGCATAATTTAAACCATCATGTTATGATTATGCACAAAATATTCTCATAAGCATTATAAATTGCATAAAATAATTTAAAACATAATTAACTCATGCAAACTAAATATGAGCATAATTATAACTTTTCATAATATAATTCATCATAAATATAACAGTAATGCCCTAGATTTAAAATATATAAAATTGGACCAATAAATTAATTCGTAAAATAGGCCCAATTGAACTTGGAAATGTAAAATTGGCCTAGTACGAACTATATAGGTCGTGGCTCAATTAAAATTTGCAAGTCACTTAATAATATTAATTGGCCCACTTAAACACAACTAAAGGCCATTCAACAATGGCCCAATAAAATTCTCATCATTTTAAAAAAAGGCCCAATTACTGACTTCCAAATTGAACGTCATTTCGTGGAAAAACACTAATAAGCCCAATAAAATTCTCATCATTTTAAAAAAAAAAGGCCCAATTCTAATAATCCATTTTGTAACACCCTTGTCATCTTCTTTCCACAGTGACTAAATTTCACCCATTTCAGAATGACTTCAAATTTTACTTTCCCAATGTCAAAACTCTAAAACATACTGAGGCTAAGAATCGATTTTATGGAGAAATCTGAATCCATTTTCAGAAAAATTCAGTCAAAGAACATAGAGATTTGTAGGTTGATGGTGAAACACCAAGGCATAGGTAATATGTAGCTCTGATATCAAATGTTAGGTAAAACAAATTGGATCGAAAAAACCAAAAAATCTCACGGATCAAATTCATACCTCTGGTCATTGATGTTATTTTAGAAGCTCTCCTTTATTCTAGGTAATGGCACTTCCAAGCTCTCTACCCTCTAAATTGATTGTGTATATTGTATTTTTGGGTGGTGAGCTTGAAACCAAACCCATCTATATATATAGCCAAAACATTCATCAAATTATGGCTTAGGTTACCAAACTTTTCAATCAATGGTAGAATTAAGACTCCTATAAATGTCGAAACTGAAATCTCAAGGACCAATTGACTATTGAAGAGATGAAATGTGAAACGAATTTGTTACAATTTCTTTCTCAAATTTATCATGTTTAATATTAGAGCAAACTAAATTTATTTTTATATCAAAAATTCTGAACCTAGTTTGATTTCAATTCTGGCTGTCAAGATTGGATGCAAAAATGATTTCTACCAGTCAACAAATTTCTCATTTTAGAAAGATGTAGTGCATTAACATTTATATGGGGGATGTACGCAGGAGTTCATTTACTCGAGTGATTTCACAAAAATTCTTTTCTTGCATATAGAAGTTGAAGTTCGAGAGACTAAGATGATCATTGTGCCAGTAAGATCTCTCTTTCCTACTATCCTATGTCGAATGCATCTATATATTGAATCCCTCTCTCATATAATTTTGATTGATCTTGTTCTGAGAAATTGTTATAGTTCCAAAGACTACAAGACTATTGTATACGTAATAGAAGGTGGCCAGGTAAATGCTAGAACTTTTAGAAATTGGAGAACATAGGTTCACTCAATACTCAAACTCACGAAAAGTAGTGGAGGAAATATATGTGATTTAATTATCACTTATAACTGGACTTGATTTTCAAATGGCTAGATTACATGAGTATATATAGGATTTTCACAACATGAACCTAACCTAGTACCTGTATCAATATTTAATTGCATACTTTCCCTCTATCCAGGTACATGAATAACACCATGGAGATACATGTACTCTCTCTAATTCAAGCATTAAAACAATAATCAATATCACTAGCCCAATCTCTATCACAATTGCCAACAAGCTTGAAGTCTTGAGAAGATGTATAGAACATATCAAAGTCAAGTGTACCATTAATGTAATGAAGTATTCTTTTGGCTACCTTGAAATGAGAAGTAGTAAGAGCTTCCATGAAACGACTTACAAGTCCAACATCAAAAAGAATATTTGATTTTGTACAAGTTAAATACTTGAAGCTTCCAACAAAGCTCTTGAAAAATGTGGGGTTGATCTTTGCTCCATCTCTTTGTTTAGATAATTTAACTCTACATTCAACAGGGGTGCTCACTGGCTTGCAATTCGCCATTTCAAACGAACTATTTTTAAATGATTTAACGTTCATTTGATGAGTTTTCCATTTGTTTTGGGCTGCCAAGGAAATAATAAAACAAATTGTTTCTAAATGAGCAACTGGTGCAAACACCTCACTATAGTCAATGCCGGCTTTTGTTTGTATCCTTTTTCAACTAATCTTGCTTTATATATCTCTATCTCGACTTTCAAATTTTTCTTTGTCTTGTATACCCACTTGACAACAATTGTGCTTTTTTCCTTTATGTAGTGATGTTAATTCCCACGTATCATTCTTCTTGATTGCCTTTATTTCTTCATCTATGACATCTCTCCATTTTTATCTAGAGTGGTTTTTTCAAAAGCTAGAGGCTTACAATCCACAAAAATACAAAATTAAGTCAAGTCACTTAAGTTTTGTGTTATCTAATCAGTTGACTTGTACAAAATCTTGATACTTCTAGTTTTTCGAGGCCCCTCACTTGTACTTGTTTTCCTAATTTGTGGATTTAATGGAGGTACTAGGGATGGACTAATAGGTTGCATAACGTCTTAATCTTCTTCTTCTTCTTCAAAGAAGGGATTAAAATTGTATTCTTCCTTTGCAACTTTTCAATCCCAAGCTCTTTCTTCCTCAAACTCAACATCTCTATTAATGATTATTCTGCCATTGCTTGGATTGTACAACTTGTAACCTTTAGAACTTTGGTCATAGCCCATAAACACATACCTCTCACTTTTGTCATCAAGTTTAGTCCTTTTCTCATCCGATACATGAGCATAGGCTATACTTCCAAAAACCAGGAAGTGTGAAAGATTTGGCTTGTAACCACTCCAAGCATCTTGTGGAGTTTTGCTGTGGACACTTTTGGTATGGCATCGGTTGGACAAATAGGCTACACAAGCAACGGCTTTAGCCCAAAACTCCTTAGCTATATTTTAGCTCTTAAGTATACTCCTTGCCAAGTTAAGTAAGGTCTAGTTCTTTCTCTTAGCTACACAATTCTGTTGTGGCAATCTTGGAAGTGTAAAAGGACGATGAGTGCCATTTTTCTCTCAAGTCTTTAAATTCATTGGAAGTGAATTCTCCACCTCTATTAGATCGACGAGCTTTGATTTGATATCCGCTTTGTTTCTTTACCAAAGTCTTGAACTTTTTAAAAGTCTCAAACACCTCCAATTTTTCCTTCAAGAAATAAACCCCAATTTTTTGAGAAAATCATCAATAGAAAGGAGAAATAATTATTCTTACCAAGTGCTGATGGTTTGCTAGGTCTATAAACATCCGATTGGATCAATTCCAATGGACACTGAGCTCTTATTAAAGACTCTTTAGGAAAGCTCTTTCTTACTTGCTTTCTAGACATCCTTCAAAAAATTGATTTGGATGATCAATGGTTGGCAATCCCTTCACCATGCTTTCCTGGTTCATTATTTTGAGGCCATCGAAATTTAGATGTTCAAATTTCATGTGTCAAAGCCAAGAAGAATCTTTAGCACACGATTTCAAGCATCTCGGGACATCCTGTTAAATATTCAACATAAACATTCTATTCTTCATCATCGGCACCTTCGCTAACAATCTTCTATTTTCATCTTTCATAGTCAAACTTTTTTCTTCCAAGTGAATATCATAATTTTTCTCCAAAAGTTGTCCCAATCTCAAAATGTTACTTTTCATATCCGGCACATAAATCACATTAGAAATGCATTGATGACTTCCATCTAGTACATGTTCCTTGGCCTTGAACTTTGGAAAAATCTCCAAGAGTGATATTTCAACCAATGGATTTATCAAGCTCTGTAAATAAATTTTTCATTTTTCAAATATGACTACTTGCATCGGAATTAAGATAACATTGATTATTCTCTTCATTTGCATTACTTTTGCAAGCAAGAAGCAAAGAAGGATCTCCATCTTCATTCTTGCTCTCCACAAAGTTAGTTTTCTCTTCCATATTATTTTTGCATTCCAAAAATAATATCATATTTGTGACAAGTTTAATATTCAACATTTGCTCTGTTATACCTTCCTTGATTTTGTTTCAAACTTCCTCAATTGCCTCATCCATGGCTTTTTCCATGATTTCAATTTTATCTTTTCTCTTTATTATTTGAAGGTTATTTCCTTGTCCTCCTCTTCCATGACCAAGACCTCTTTCAAGTCCTCGACCTATTTGGGAGTTGCCACTTCTTTCCTCATTCTCTTTCAATAAAAGTTTGCTTGCAAAGCTTGCTTTTCCAATTCTTGCTGCAATTTCTTTAGTAGTTCTTCATGAGCTTGCAAAGATTCGGCAAGCTTCTCAATGGTCATGGTGTCCAAATCCTTGGACTCTTCAATGGCGACGACGATATAATTAAATCATGGATATAAGGATTGTACAATTTTTCCAACAACCCAATCATCCTTTATGTCATCCCCATATCTCCTCATTTGACAACAGCCAAAACTATTGAAATTTAATCCAAAACAGATTCGAATTCCTTCATTGGTCAGGATTTGAATTCTCCTCTTAATTTTTGGAGACGTATCTTGTTCACTTTATCACCTCCTTTAAAAAGAATCTTGAAGAATATCCCATGCTTCCTTGGAGGTGGTTGCTCTAGCAACCTTCTCAAACATATTTTCATCTAAACTTGGATATACGAGAGATAATGCTATTTAATCTTTCTTGGTAGCTGCATCTGCATCTTCTGTTGCGATACCTTGTGCCACAGGTTTCCAAACAACATATGCTCCAAGTAAAGCTTTCATAAGAATGCAACAATTATCATTATTTTTTTTGGCGAGTGATGGATCTAGAAATGGAGTTCCATTTATCATCTTTTCTTCAATTGTCTCTAAACACAAGCGGCTCTGATACCAATTTTTTAGAAATTGGAATGCATAAGTTCACTCAACACTCACAAAAAAAGTAGTGGAGGAACTATATGTTATTTTATTATCGCTTCAACTAGACTTGATTTTCAAATGGCTAGATTACAAGCGTATATATATAATTTTTCCAACATGAACCCAGTCTAGTACATGTATCAATATTTAATTGCATACTTTCCCTCTATCTAAGTAAATGAATAACACCAATGGACTGTAAGTGTTATGCCCTAAATCCAATCGATTTGGGTTGTAAACACTTTTAATATGTTTAATGCATTTAATTTTGGCAAGATCTATTATTTATTTAAATTAATTTTGTGATAAATAATATTAAATAATAGAGTCCGAAAATCCAAGTTTAAGTGATTTGTTAATCAGAAGGAGTTGTGATTGTGAGATATAAATTACGTATGATTGGATCTTGAATAAATCGTGGTCGAAAATAATAACGAGATATAGATATCGTTAATACAGATAGACCATTACATGTGACATTTCTTACTTGTGAAGTAAGTAGCTGATCTCACAAGCCAAAGTGTGGTGACACTTAAATGAACACGTGGATATTTTGTTATAGAACAAAACATTGGAGACCCGCTTAGAGATTCCACATGGATAACTATCTGAGTGTCAATGGTTAATCTCTAACGTTTGATAGTGGAATTGGTCCTATGGCTTGAGGTCATCATAGTGCCTTGTATGAGGACAGTCATGCTTTGATGATGTTGGATGTTGCTCTACCAAGGGCCGCTAATACGACATCGTTCGAGTATGCCAAGAACCATATGAAGGTTGTGAATGATCAATAGATGATTCATCACTCTTAAATAGTAAGAGATTGTGATCTGCATTTCGTTCAATTAAGTCAATAACGAAATCCTTGGCCAAAGTATACATATAAGTCGAAAAAGAGTTTTCGTCTTTTTCGACTCATATTGACTTAATAGTAGAATGAAAGATATGATCGATAATCAAGATTGACACACTTCCATATCTCGTAGTTGATCGGATCATATTGACGAAGAAATTATAGTTTCATGGTAAACGAACAGTTTTGGCTTTGTCATACCACGTGACATTTCTCGTCACATGTGTTGCTCTGATACATTGTTAGATGTCAATCTGGGACGGCGAGTTTGAATTTGTGATAAATTAAAAGGGTGTTTAATTTATCAATTTTGATTAGATCAAAATAATATTTCACGTCGTTAGGTATCGTTGTCGGGAACCTGATGGGTCGCACACAAAAGAGAATTGGAAGATTGCAAATTACCAATTAATTAATTTAACAATTGTTGGGTGAATTAATTAATTGGATTTGTTATTTATATCCTCGAATTAATTAAATTAATTCACGGACCGAGTTTAATTAAATGGATTAATTAAATATTGGACCGGACCGAGCCGAGCCCCTTTGGATTTATATAAATACATGGCTAGGGTTTAAGATCCATATTGTTTTCATAATTCTTGTTGGCACAAGAGGAAAAATTCTAGCAGTTGCAGTCTATTCTCTGTGTGGATTTCATTGGAGGCTGAACAATTGGACAGCTGTGGGAGGCAGATTTATAATTCTCATCACAGTTCTTATCTAAATGCAAAGATGAATCCTGGTGGGAATGGAAACTGTTTTATTTCCGTTGTGCATGTTTAAGTAAATTTTCAAAAGCGGTATCAGAGCCAACTTTGTATTTTTTAGGAATTGATTTACATATTGATTAAATTAAAAGTTGATTTAATCATGTTTATCCCTGAATTTAGCAATTATAGTTTTTAATTTTATTTCTTCAGAATCTAATTTTGAAAAACAAATTTTTTTTTTGGGATGGATGACGACAACGATGGTGGCCGCGTGCCACTGCCGCAGGTGTAGCCGCTGTAGACTACAGCGCTAAGGCACCGCTGTAGCGGCAGGGGACTGTCCCCTGAGAGGCGGCGTCTCCTGTTGGGCTATAGGCAAGGGGCGTCGGCTGGCGCCGCCAACAATAAATAAAAAAAAGGTTTTTTTTTCTTTTTTTTTTTTTTTTTTTTTTTGGGTTTTACGTTTTGGGGAAGATGGAGGAGGGGACTTCTGTTGCAATTAATGTAATTGCGAGCCCCTGCCTACAATTAAGAGATATGGGTTTTTTTACAATTTTGTTAGAGGGGCCTGTCATGCAATTTACGAAATTGAAGGACTTGTATTTTAATTTCGAATTGGGTCAAATTGCAATTTTGAAAATGGTTTTTAATTTCAAAATATTTTTTGAAATTATGATTTTATTGGATTTGACCCATGTTTCTAAATAGGCCCAAAATTAATGATATATTTAAAATTTGACTACTTTTATATTTTTGTTAAAATTAGATTTTAACTTAAATATTTAACTTTGACCGTAGATTGAATTTTTGTTTTATTTGGGAGTTTTGTCCTAAATTAAAATATTAATTCAATTTTATTAGAGTTGGACTCTAATATTATATTAATTAAAATTTGATTTCAATTAATACTACTTCCCCAATGTAAATTAAAATTTAGAGTATGACTCTAATTTAATAGTCAATTAAAATTTGATTTTGATTATATTACTTCGCTCAATAGTTATCAGGATTTAATTAAAATTTGATTTTAATTAAATTGGACAGCAAATTAAGTTAATTAATTAATATGATTAATTAATTAATTAATTATTTCGATCCAAAATTTTAAATTAGTTTTGATGACTATAATTGCTAGATTTATAAGACATTACATATAATATTATATATTATACATAGGAAACATTTATGTGATGAATGTTTATTTATGGATGATTATGGACTCGAACATATAGATGTGTTGAATGGTTGATTTATTTCTTATTATTTTATGGGCCTGCGAGCTCTTTATTATATTGAACCTGCAAGTCCGTTGTTATTGTTATTATTATGGGCCTGCGAATCCGATTTTTTTTAGGCCTGCGTGCCAACTAGTATATGATACATGTTGTAGCTTGACTAATTGAAGGTGCAAGAAGAGGTGGAAACCATGGAGATGGTACATTGGTGTTGATCCAATGTTGTACCCCTTAGGAATTGACCAACTAGTCTTCCCTTTGGCTCGAAAAAACTAGATAGAACAATTTGAAATTGAATCGATATTTTGTGAAAAATGGGTTATACATAGAAAGAAGCATTTTGATGAGACTTCTTCTGAAAAAATAACACAAACAATTGAAGAATTTTTAAAGATATATATATATATATATATATATATACATATACATATTGATGTATTTTTAAAGATATATATATATATATATATATATATATATATATATATATATAATTACTTGATGAGACCATTACACGTTAAATCCCTCGTTAAAATATTAAGTTAGTATTATTTGTCTTCCATCATTATAGTGAAAAACGAGAATCGTAAATCGACTTTAGCTTGTTGAGTAAACTTAAGGCCGGTCTATTAGGGATATGTTTGACACTATGAAATATTTGATATTTTTGAATGATGGGTTTGACTTAACTAAAATTTATCTTTTGTTGAGTACACTCAAGGAGATAAGTTTTAGAGGCATGTTAAGCTAACACATAAGATGTGTGAAGACAAAAGAGTTTCAGCTTAATGATCTGGGAGTTGTATGAAGATACAATTGATAATAATATTTACCCAAATATTTTATTAAGATTTGTTTAGTACACTCAAGATCCTGATACAACGAATGGGATCCCAGTCAACTGGAAATCAAATGTGGATTCAAATAATTTATATATGAGGGTCATGAATTTATTTTAAATAGTGGGAGCACGTTTAATTAAAGTCCATATTGAATTTGTGCATATGCATTATAATATATATGAATTCTATATTTTGTCGTCATTTACAGTTTTTGAATCATGAGTAATCATATGAATTTGAGAGGCATACTGGATGCCAACAAACTAACCGGACAAAATTTTCTCGATTGACATCCCAATTTGAGAATCGTTCTCAAGTATGAGAAAATTGGGTATGTCCTTGAGAAGCCCTTTCCAGTGGTGCCTACTGAAAATTTCACTCATGAAGAGGTGGCTACTTACACCAAATACAGTGATGATGATAACACTGCGGCACGTGTGATGCTTGCAGCTTTGTCACCTGAGTTGCAAAAGCAACATGAGGGTATAGATGCTTACACTATGATTTTTCATCTTAAGGAGTTGTATGATGAATAATATCGTGTGGAGAGGTATAAGACCTCTAAACAACTATACCGGTGCAAAATGGCAGAGGGATCTTCAGTTAGTGCTCATGTACTGATGATGATTGGTTTCATTGAGAAACTAGCTTCATTGGGTTTTATCATGGATCATGAACTAAGTATTGACTTGGTTCTGCAATCTCTGTCAGATAGTTATTCACAGTTCAATATGAACTTCAATATGAATAAGATCGAATGCAGACTCTCTGAGTTGCTCAATATGCTTAAAACTGTGGAGCCCAATGTCAAGGCTAGCATTGGGCATGTCTTAGCTATTCATTCCTCCAAGGGTACTAAGAGGAAAATCAAAGGAAGTTTTAAGAAAACATCCAAAAAGGCTAAGGGTAATAACAAAACAGTCAAAACAGGCAAGAACAATACCAAATCTGATGACCCATGCTATCACCGTGGAGTGAAAGGTCATTGGAAGAGGAACTGCAAGGCTTATCTCACTAGTTTGAAGGGAAAGGAGTCTTCTGAAGCTTCTACTTCAGGTATTTTTGTTATCGAGGTTAATATGTCTACTTCATTAGCTTCTTGGGTATTAGATACCGAATGTGGATCTCATATTTGTATAAATATGCAGGGACTAAAGAGAAGTAGACCACTGCAGAAAAGAGAAGTTGACCTGCGCGTGAGGAATGGAGCAAGAGTTGCTACATTAGCTGTAGGGACATACTTCTTACCAGTGCCTTCGGGCTTAATATTAGAATTAGAAAATTGCTATTTTGTTTTCGCCATTACTAAAAACATTATTTCTATTTCATGTTTGGACATGAATGGTTTTTCAATTAATATTAAGAACAATCATTGTTCGTTTAATAAATATGAGATTTTTTATGGTTATGGTGTGTTGCAAAATGGAATTTATATTCTTGATACCGAGTCGTCTATTATGAATATAGAAAATAAAAGGCATAAGTGATAATCTAAATAATACATACCTCTGGCATTACAGACTGAGTCATATTAACGACAAATGCATTTTCAAGTTACATAAAGATGGATACTTGGGGTTAACTGATTTTGAATCATTTGACAAATGTGAGTCGTGCCTGTTAGGCAAAATGACCAAGTTCTCTTTTACTGGAAAAGGAGAAAGAACCACAGAACTACTGGGACTAATACATACTGATGTATATAGACCCATGTCAATAACCACCAGAGGTGGTTTCTCTTACTTCATCACATTCACTGATAATCATTCTAGATATGGTTATGTGTATCTAATGAAATTCAAGCATGAAGCACTTGAAAAGTTCAAGGAATTCAAACTTGAAGTAGAGAAACAGACTGGTAAAAATATTCTCACACTGAGATCAGATCGAGGTGGAGAATATTTAAAGGGAGAATTTTTAGATTATCTAAAAGAGAATGAGATTCTCTCGCAGTGGACTCCGCCATATACACCGCAACATAATGGTGTATCTAAATGGAGGAATCACAATTTGTTAGACATGGTGCGATCTATGATGAGCCATGCAAATATCCCAAAATCATTTTGGGGTCATGCACTAATTGTTGCGTGCTACACACTTAATCGTGTCCTATTTAAATCGATCGACAAAACTCCGTACGAGCTAGGGAGAGGAAAAAGACCAAACTTATCTCACATGAAAGTTTAGGACTGTGAGGCTTATGTAAAGCAGAATGAATCAGATAAGCTTGAGGCTAAATCTGATAAATGCGTATTTGTGGGATATCTAAAAGAGACAATTGGATATCAGTTTTATAATCCCGTTTAGAAGAAGGTGTTAATCTCAAGACATGCCATATTCCTAGAGAAAGAGTTTATTCTAGGTGAGGATAGTGGGAGCAAACTAGAACTTGAAGAAGTTCAAGAATCCACAGATACTGTTGACCAATTAGATGAACCTGAGTCTGATCCCACACCTATTGACGGACAGACTCTTAATCAAGATATAGAGAACCCTAAGGACACTCTAGCTCATCGTAAATCAAGTAGGATCATTAGACCTCCCAGAAGGTACGAATTCATGATTACTAATCAAATATTATTAGTCAAGGATGATGAACCTACAAATTACGCAGAAGTAAAGTCAATGTTGACTCGAAGAGATGGCAAGAAGCCATGGAATCCAAAATGAACTCAATGTATGAGAACAAGGTTTGGACCTTGGTCGACCTTCCAGGAGGGATAAAATCGATAGGTTGTAAATGGGTTTACAAGAAAAAGGTCGATGTGGATGGAAACGTCCATACATACAAAGTAAGGCTAGTAGCGAAGCGTTACACACAAAGACAAGACGTTGAATTTGATGAAACTTTTTCTCTTGTAGCCATGCTGAAGTCGATTCGAATTTTGCTTGTAATAGCTGCATACCATGATTATGAGATATGGCAAATGGATGTCAAAACTGCTTTTCTTAATGGAAACTTACAAGAGGAGGTGTATATGATACAGCCTGAAGGTTTTGAATCCAAAGGAGCCAACAAAATATGTAAGCTAAATCGATCCATTTATGGATTAAAGCAAGCCTCTAGGAGCTGGAATCTTCATTTTGATTAGACAATCAAAATGTTTGATTTTATCAAAAATGAAGATGAACCGTGTGTTTACAAGAAGACAAGTGGGAGCGCGGTCGTATTCCTAATATTATATGTCGATGACATATTATTAATGGGAAACAACATCCCAATGCTTCAATCAGTAAAATTATGGTTGTCAAAGAATTTCTCCATGAAAGATATGGGAGAGGCAGCGTATATCTTGGGAATCAAGATCTATATAAATAGATCTAAAAGATTATTAGGCTTATCCTAATCTTTGTACATGGATAAAATCTTGAGAAGATTTAGTATGGAAGAGTCTAAAAGAGGTACCTCTCAAAAGATGTGTCCTAAAACACATGATGAAAGGAGTCGCATGGATAAGATTCCTTATGCTTCGGCGATAGGATTTATCATGTATGCGATGCTATATACGAGACCAGATGTTTCATATGCTCTAAGTGTTACGAGCAGGTTTCAAGCAAACTCTATGACAAACACTGGATAGCGGTTAAAAACATTCTTAAGTACTTGAGAATGACTAAAGATGTGTTCTTAATCTATGGAGGAAATGAACTGAAAATTCAAGGGTATACTGATGCCAGCTTTCAAATTGACAAAGATGATAGCAAGTCTCAATCAGGATATATGTTTACTCTCAACAATGGAGCGATTAGTTGAAAAAGTTCCAAACAGGAGACAACCGCTGATTCAACAACAAAAGCCAAGTATATTGCTGCTTTTGAAGCAGCGAAGGAAGTTGTCTGGATCAAGAAGTTCATTTATGAACTTGGAGTCGTTCCTAGCATTGTTGATCCCATATCTTTTTATTGTGATAACAATGGATCCATCGCACAAGCGAAGGAATCGAGGTCTCATCAACAATCCAAACATGTGCTAAGACGATATCATCTCATCAGGGAGATTATACAAAGAAATGACGTAACAATAGAGCGAGTTCCCGCAGATGACAATATTGTAGATCCACTGACAAAGCCGTAGTCACAACAGAAACATGATCGTTATGTGGACGCTTATGGTATTAGATGCATGACTGATTGGATCTAGTGCAAGTGGGAGTTTGTTAGTGTTATGCCCTAGATCCAATCGATTTAGGTTGTAAACACTTTTAATATATTTAATGCATTTAATTTTGGCAAGATCTATTATTTATTTAAATTAATTTCGTAATAAATAATATTAAATAATAGAGTCCGAAAATCCAAGTTTAAGTGATTTGTTAATCATAAGGAGTTGTGATTGTGAGATACAAATTACGTATGATTGGATCTTGAATAAATTGTAGTCGTAAGTAATAACAAGATATGGATATCGTTAATACAGATAGACCATCACGTGTGACATTTCTTACTTGTGAAGTAAGTAGCTGATCTCACAAGCCAAAGTGTGGTGACACTTAAATGAACACGTGGATGTTTTGTTATAGACCAAAACATTGGAGACCCGCTAAGAGATTCCACATGAATAACTATCTGAGTGTCAATGGTTAATTTCTAACGTTCGGTAGTGGAATTGGTCCTATGACTTGAGGTCATCATAGTGCCTTATATGAGGACAGTCATGCTTTAACGGTGTTGAATGTTACTCTACCAAGGGCCGCTAATACAACATCATTCGGGTATATCAAGAACCATATGAAGGTTGTGAATGACCAATAGAGGATTCGCCACTCTTAGATAGTAAGAGATTGTGATCTGTATTTCGTTCAATTAAGTCAATAACGAAATCCTTGGCCAAGGTATACATATAAGTCGAAAAGGAGTTTTCGACTCATATTGACTTAATAGTAGAATGAAAGATATGATCGACAATCGAGATTGACACACTTCCATATCTCGTATTTGATCGGATCATATTGACGAAGGGATTATATTTTCATGGTAAACAAACAGCTTTGATTTTGTCATACCACGTGACATTTCTCTTCATATGTGTTGCCCTAATACATTGTTAGATGTCAATCTGGGACGGTGAGTGTGAATTTGTGATAAATTAAAAGGGTGTTTAATTTATCAGTTTTGATTATATCAAAATAATATTTCATGTCGTTAGGCATTGTGGTCGGGAACCTGATGGGTCGCACACAAAAGAGAATTGGAAGATTGCAAATTGTCAATTAATTAATTTAACAATCGTTGGATGAATTAATTAATTTGATTGGTTAATTCACGGACTGGATTTAATTAAATGGATTAATTAAATATTAGACCGGATCGGGCCGAGCCCGTTTGGGTTTATATAAATATATGGCTAGGGTTTAAGATCCATATTGTTTTCATAATTCTTGTTGGCACAACAGGAAAAACTCTAGCAGTTGCAGTCTATTCTCTGTGTGGATTTCATTGAAGGCTGGACAATTGGGCAACTGTGGGAGGCAGATTCAAGTTGCTGGAAAAGGATAACGCAAAGGAGTTTGCAAAATCAAGAAAATTGTATAATTCTCATCATAGTTCTTATCTAAGTACAAAGATGAATCCTGGTGAGAATTAAAACTGTTTTATTTTCGCTGTGCATTTTTAAGTAAATTCCCAACATGGACATTCATGTACTCTCTTTAATTTATGCATTAAAACACTCTAACACTAGTCTAGGTATTTATGGATTATTCTAGAGATGAATCTAGTTTATTAATTCAATAAAAACCTCCCCATTTTGAACCCATAGTTGCTTTTCATGCTTGATTTGATCATAATTTTATTTAGAATCAGCACAAATCGAATTGGACTTCTTTTTTCAATTTTCTTCCTCGTTTCTAGAGTCTTTTGATTATCAAGTCTACTTCAAAACATTATTAAAATTTCATGTCGGAATGAATATTCATCTGGTTATTGTGATAAAATGTAGGCTTTGTTAAGCCATCTTGGCGTCGTATTCAGTGTCCTTTCAATGTAGTTTACAATGCTTAACCATGTTTTTGAACTTTCTCTCTCTTTATTTTGTGTATGTGTAGTCGTGCTGGAAGTCATCATTTGATTCTTTGCCAAACCATTGTTCCTCAATAGACATTTCACGATATTGTAATGTAATAAAAAGAAGAGTAGAATTCAGTAAGTACTTATTGCCCAAACTTCAACTCTTTTCTGCCCTTTGCTAAAATGAGATCAATGTCGTTTGCATTAGTACTGTATAAACTCTTAACATATGTCTATTTTAAATTTGGTGTCGATTTAGGATACCATCCACACAGTATATTCTGCTCGGGCCTTGCATCAACTAGATCTTGAAGAACTTGGAGATGGCGCTCCTTACTCGATATGGAGGCTTATAGAAATGCAATGACTTGGTGTTCGAGCCCTTATTTGATTTCATTTTCTATATAAACTTGAATATATAATATTGCCAGAATAGTCTTTAATATTTATTTTATGAAAGTTAAGGAATTTTGAGGCAGTGTCTCCATTTCCACTTGATTTCAAGCATATATCACTATTAGAATTTGATGTAAAGATGGAACATAATCAGATTTATTTATTGTTATTATTGAACAAGACCATATTTATGCAAGTTTTGAAATTTATTATTGGTTTGGTTATTATTGTTCATATTTTTAGTCCAAAAAATAATGCTATTGAATATTTTCATTTGAATTAACGACATAGGAATGTTAATTGATATGTATTACGATCAAAAAATGCTATTGAAAATGATAGCTTATATTCAATAAATGTATAAATATTAAAAAATTATGATAAAAAAGAATGCTATTGATGATATGATCATGATGATTAATGATGAAATTATAACAAAAATAATGCTATCAAATTAAAATGATTGCACGAAAAGAATGCTATAAATACTAAAAACATGACGATGACAGATGCTATATAAATTTTTTTATAACACTTTGTAATAGTATTAAAAAAAATGTTATAACAAAAGTGCGACTTTTAATAACACTACCCACAATAGTATTCCAAAAAATGCTACAGAACATTATAGATAACATTCTTTGCAAGCTATAGATGAATTGATATGTTGTAGTTCAATGGTCTTGTCCGGCTATAAAGTGTTGATTTGTTTATCATAGTAATTTTTTATTTTACTATCACAAAATAGCTCTATAGCTCGTTAGCTTCTTTCAAATGTCTTTAAGAATCCTTTGTTAAATTGCTTGTGACAAGTGTGAACTTGACACATATTTCATAGTTAATGATTGACATTTTGTTGGTTATTTTACTTGATTTTTATTAATTTATTTATATGTTCTAAGACAACTCCTAGCATTAGACAATGAAATTAGTTATTGAAGTGTTGAAAAAGAAATAAATAGTGATCAAAAGCATGCTTTAAAATCAACGGCCAGATACTACTTGAAGCGAAGTACAAAACCAAGGGCCGCCGTGTGTGAAACATTAATGCAAATGGCTAGAAGAGCTCACTTAAACGAGCCAGGTATTACACCTTACCTGACGAGGCTCCGAGGATCCTACATGGCAAGCGAACCTTGACCCACACTTCATGTCACTTTGTCCAAGAGGTAGTTTGGTCGAACCCTTGTGAAGAGACCGATCCTATATGGAAGCTGAATCCATTTATTGAGTCGAACCCATGCGAAGAACCGTCATGATGGAACAGGCTGCAAAGGGAGGAACTAGTAGAAGATCCTTTTATGCAATCCTTAGTATGTGATTGGTATGACAACTCATTGTTATTGTCGTACTACCCAGCCAATCAAGTCAAGTCTAAGCCCTATGTCATATTTATGGGCAAACAAAATGGTATTAGTATTTAATGCTTATGATCGATTGATTCCTTTGACAACTCATGCATTCATCCTACGGTCATTGTTCATTCTGTTCTACTATTAAAGCTCACATAATATGACAATTCAAAGGTAGTGCAAGTTTAGACTTTTAAACTATGACTTCACAATCCTTATTTTCATTATCACAAAATCTCCCTAATGCCTACCTGCTTTTTACATTGGAGGCTCGTGTCTAAAATACTTCCCACACTCATCTACTACTTCAACTGACTTGATCGTCAGAGTGCATGTGGCCAACTCTACACCACTGGAGGAAGCCACGTATGATTAATGGTTTGTCCAAGTGTTCTGGAACCAAGCTTACATGGAAGCGATAGGTCTTGAGATCTGTTGGCCACGTTGGAAGAACAAAATCCGAGATCAACACTAGATGCTAGCCCAACTAAGAAAATCAAAGAGGTATATTTTTTGCTTTGAGCTTCTCGCTTAAGCAAGCTAATGTTCTCGCTCAAACAAGAATAATTGCAAGCATTTTTTCCATAAGCAACACTTGACCAAACATGCTCCTCAAGCTAATCTAGTCACTTGGGCGAGTAGATCAAACCTCTTGGCACATATTTTGTTTGATACACTATTTTCAATGTTAATTTTGAACGTATTGACACAAAATAAAACCCCTAGAATCCCTATGTCTATATATATATACGAGTGTCTTGGAAGTTAAAGGGAGTTATATAGTCTGATAAGTGAAGCTAAATCTAGTAATTTGAAATAATTAAAGAATTTTCAGTTAAATTTTTTAATTATTCTAAAATATTTATTTATGTTGATCTTTTATTTATTTGTCGATAAAATAAAATACAACAATTACAATTTTAATATTTATAAATTTTTAGGTGAGAATCTTAACTTAAAAGCCGATTTTCAAGAATAAATGTTTAATTAATAGTATTGCATTAATCTTGCATAATAAAGGGAAAAAACTGTCATGGTTCATGAGTGAAACTACTCCATAAAAGGTGCTAATGAGGACACTTTTTGAAACACCCCAAAAATAGAAAAGAACTTAAAAAGTGATAAAGCTAGTGTATAAAATAAAATACGCATAGCAAGCTTGAAAAAGCTGGTGCATAAAATAGAAAACAAACTACATGCATTGATTAAACCCTAAACACTTTTTTGAGAGAAGTGAATTTTTGACAAGGGACTTTTTTGAGAGAAGTGAATTTTTGACAAGGGATTAGTAGCCTAGTTGAGTCCTAAAGGTTGAAACAATCAAAATTAGGAGAATTATTATTTGTTGAGGTATATACTTGCAATTAGTGAAATATATACAAACCATTAAAATATCGAGAATTGAATTTTGTATTCTGATTTTGAAATTGTTCATAATTTAATACAATAATTTCAATCCTGAGATAGATGGCAAGGTATACAACAAGAAAGTTGTTGCATGCTTGTTTTTTAGATAAGTTATAGCTTTATTTGAGGACAAACAAAAATTCAAGTTTGTGGATGTTTGAAAGTGTAATTTTTACACTTATCTAGACCATTAAATATGAATATTTGGGGTTATTTTTTTATGAATGATAGCTTAATCTCTTATATATTTTGTCTGTTAGGTGACACATAATGATTGAAAATAAAATTAGAAGAAATGAATGAAAAACATGCGAAAATGAATAAATCCAAGTTCAAAGACCAAAGTGCAAATGTCCAATAGTTGGTTCAGATCGAGAATCTATGATTGAAGACTACATAGAATTAAATGGATAAAATTAAAAGTCAAATGATGAAAATTGCACAAAGAAAGGACACAAGGTAAACAAAGGATCAAAACTTAGGACTAAAATGCAAAAATCCAAACTTGCAAGTGGTGCATACTCACTACCCTTATGCATTCATATGGCATATTCTTGTAGATATTGAAGTAAATAAAAAAAATATAAGCCATGCTTGTGCAAGGAGCAGGCCCATGCGCACACATGGTTCAATTTGGACTAGACAGGATAGTTTTCTATTTGCAGTCTACTACCAATCGGAAACCAATTTCAACATGAATTTCAACCTAATTTTGACCCTTATAAACACAAAACAGCACCATACAACTCTCACAACATCTCATACCATATGATTCATCAAATCTTACAAGGAAAGAAAGGTAATTCATCACACTTTTTGGACAAGTCAAGAGGCAAGCTATAAGATTTCAACTAATTGAAGATCTAATCTTGGTTTTGGGTAAAAAAAGGGAAGGCGTAATTGGAAATTAACAAGAAACCATTGAAGAGATTCATTATTTCAAGATTTTTCCTATTCTCCACCATTAATAAAAAAAACCCGGGTGATGTTCCAGAAATCAAAGATGATTTCTCGTAATTTTGTAATGTTAGGCTAGATTTTCATTTGCTACTACGAAGATGAACCCTTATTATGAAATTTTGGTACTATTTCAATATATTGACCTCAATACGTATGATTTCTTAAATGATTGTTGTTATTTTTAATATCTTTTAATTACTTGATCACTAATTGGATTGATTTGTGAGTTTTATTATTATCGAACAATAGGATAGATAACATTTACTTCAACCATTAAGAGGTCTGATAGATGATAAAGATATACTCCTATACTTTGCATGATTTTCATAGATGTCCTAGTGGTTCAATGCATGATTTCATGTTCGCATCTTTTAGTAAAAATAAAAATGAGTCGAAAATTTCAATAAGGGTGTGTTTGATTGACATGGAAAATATTACCTAGAAAAGAAAATATTTTCCATCTTTTGTGGAAAATAAAAACCACCTCTACCCAAGGAAAATATTTTCCTTAAAAATAAGGAAAATTAGGCATATTTTCAAAAGTTGGAAAATGTTTTCCATGGAAAAAAATAGCAATCAAACACTCAAAGTGAAAATTTGGATGGAAAACTGATATTTTCCATGGAAAATAAATGTAATCAAACACACCCTAAGAGTTGGATTGAATTGGATATAAATAAATAAAAAAAATACAAATTCAAAGTAAAAAATGTGAACAAGACTAAAGAATAAAGAATAAGTTCGTATTTCAAATAAATAAAATTTCACTTTCACATCTACAAAACGAGCCAATTCGACTTGTTCAATTCATCTATTCTTACAATGTGTCTTTTTCTTTTCGTTTATGTGATCAAGGATAGAGCCAACACCCGGTGAGAAGGCATGATCACCTGCTGGCTCTATCGAAATTTGCAGGTTGGAACTTGCCATTTTAGCAGACTTGCAGTCATCGGGATGCTTGAGCCGGATGGATGATTAGAGAAGATACTTTGTTGGATTTGGGCCTTTTTTTTTTTGTGGACCTTTTGTCTCGAGCTTTTTTTGTTAAAGAGGAAATTACATGAACCACCTACTTTTAAATAAATATTCAAAAATTACACGTCATTGTTTTTAATTCCACAAATCCTACAATATATAAAGT
Organism: Olea europaea var. sylvestris; assembly: GCF_002742605.1. Lineage (NCBI taxonomy): Eukaryota > Viridiplantae > Streptophyta > Magnoliopsida > Lamiales > Oleaceae > Olea > Olea europaea. The sequence goes on along the minus strand of NC_036238.1, from coordinate 6,236,798 downwards.
AAAAACGTTTTATCAAAACAATTTAACTTCAAAAAAATAATCAATTTAGATAGCATATATCTCTCCACCAAACAACCTCTTTAGTTCATCCCCAATTATCCCAAAATCTCCAAATTTCTTCTCCTTCATCTTTAGGCAGAAATTGGAAACAAGTCAATGGAAAAATATATATATATGTTTTCACATCCCACAAATTAACATTGTTTATATTTAAACTTCATATTGTGTTACATAACCTCCCTGTTTCTTAACAAAACTAAGGAGATATAAACATTATAAATATGCTACAGAACACATATGGATGATGTTGTTCTAACTTCTATGTTACCGGTGAGACAACAAATACTGGTCAATAACAGACTGTACAGTACATGATAATACCTCCAAGATTGACCAGCATGATTCATAGAATTAAGCTTACGAGTTTCTTAAAAAAAAGGTTGAACCCCAACTTTGAGGGCCCCCACCGCCCCCACCCCTGGAGTATCGTGAGGGAGGTAAATCATGGGATGTGTCCCAACAGGACAAAGAATAAGAGCTTGCCTGTATACTAGTACCCACAAAGAATCCAATCCCATATATTAGGAATCGAACCATCACACTGCGGCTGCCAGCAAGACTGAGACTACTACCTTACTCCTGTCCTTTGCACCACTGTGTTATACCCCGGGGGGCAACTTACTAGTTTCTTCAAAGCATAAGACATAGTAGATGTTATATGACAAGAATGATAAAAGCGAGAATATCAATAAGAACTAAGCATTTAGTAATTGGAAATATTTGGAAGCCATATTCACTTGTGGTAGGAGCACAATTTCTCTATAACCATGCCAAACCATGTGAAGATTTAGTTAGCATAGAAAGAGAATGATATCAACAATAGACAAACGACTTAAACATTGCAAATCAAAAGAGATTTACATCACAAACAATTGGATCTTAACTGAAATCCCCATTAATTTTCTCTTTTTCAATCACTATTGATTTTTTTTCATTCAAAATCATGGTATATAAACAGGCAAGCTCATATACTAATCAGGGTATATAAACAGGAAATGGCATCCCTTCCATATTTCTAGGCTTATTTATTTCGTAGTCTACAATTCTAGGCCCTTGGACATGGAGAAAGAACTCTGTCGATCTTTTGTTTCTTTTACTATAACATGTTATTAACATTCTATTTCCTTATTTCACAAACTTACTTTGAAGAGCAGAATAGGTAATTAGTAATCCTGGAAGTTCATTTGATGTTGTATTAAGTAATTTAGACTTTACCTTACACTTATAAGTCAAAATATATATATTCAAAAACATATCTAGTATGGTCAATTAGTTTCCCAGACAAGTCGTGTAGTTAAATAAATATCTTCTTGAATACAGAATAAAACAAGTTTCATATGCTCATTTCTATAACACCCAAAAACTTGGAAAAATATAAGGGAAACTTAAGAACAAACCTCATTATAATTGCACACACCAAAGCCATCATGCCCAGAGCCTCTTGCGAATTCTTGATATCCCTGGAAACTTTAAGGACAAACAAATTATGTATCAAATACAAATCTCGGGTGTGCTCTTCATCAATTTCCACAATTCTTGACCTTGCCACTTCTGTACAATAGAGCAACCTCGTATCATAGTTAACATCAAAGCCCATTCCCAGTGCTTGCGCTGAATCCATAGCTGTATGTAAAGCTGCTGCATTTCCTTCATTTCATCAGCCCTACCTCTCCAAAACCAAACCTAAAATATGAACAAAACTCCAACATAAAATTTTCTAATTTCAAACTTTAGTAAAATCCAACATAAATCCAAAAATCTCAATTCGATTTAAAACCAAAATACCACTCCAAGTAATCAATCATGGTAAAATACACCGAGATTAGTATATCAAAAACCCATCTTTTAACACACATAAAATCATATAATTCAACAATTGATGAAGCTTCATATTCATAGATCAGTCATCATCATGCTCAAATCTATGTAACTTTGAAAAGTACTAGTCTTTTAATGTTGACTAAGTAGAAATTACCAAGAAAGATTTGAGCTTGAGCCCAGAATTGATGAAACTGTCAGCTACACTGAATATCCTTCCCAGATCTTGAATTTTCCGTTCATCCAAGATTTTTTAGGTCCCCCTCCCCTCTCTCTCTCTTGTGTGTACTAAACATAATATAGTAAGACAACCTTAAATTGGACAAATTCATTTACTAGATTTGTCTTATTGGCTATTATCTCTTCAATTGTGTCTGTAATTTATATGTCTGCAGTTTGTTTACTGCGCTTCAATTTCTATGTGAAGACTTGACATCAATATAGCTCCTCATCATGTCCCCTTGGCCGTTTAGCCAATCAAATTGAGTTCAATTTAGTTTTTATTTTTTTATGAGATCTACTATGTGTACAGAAAATATGTTGTCAAAATTAATACAGATAACACTTGGCAGTTTTCTATTGGACAATGACAAAAAAAAGGACAGACCAAACAGATGTTGCCACAGCATCTATATTAATTCTGACAGCACTACTTTTGTACAAGCAGAGAAACTCTTTTTTATATATTTTTTTCTTAAAGGAATTGTGCGCCACTCAAATTTTGTTGCTTGAAAATTACAGTGATGTATCAAATTTTAAGATCATCTAAACTAGATCCATGTGCAACCACTAGGTATGAACAGCTCGAAAATCTTTGAGTTGCAAGAAATGAAGGCATTTACAGAATCAATTATGGCATCACGTCATAAACAGAAATTATATCAACATTTAAATTGACCTGAAAAATAGCTACAACTAAATAAATCAATATCTGGTGCATCGAATGGTATTTCTAAACCCGCCCTATTTGTGTTTACTATTATGCTATCATGTACATCAATTAATCGGAGACACCAAAAACTTTTTTAGTGAACAATATATGTTTTGTATCACCATTACCAACACATTCCACATAGCCCAACATTTTATTCACCCAGTTATAAATTATTCGAAACACAATCATGGTGTTATAAGAGTGGAAAGCGTAAAAGTCAAACAATATAACAACTATATTTTTATCAAAAGTAAATGAATATATCACATTAACATATGTAACAAGATGCAACTGATCAATATTCTAGTGCTTCAGAGACATCGTGAGTCAGATGTGATATGTATACATCAGTTAGATTTCAAGCAGCACTACAAGTGTGTATATGTTAAATTACAGCAAGGTAGTAAAAAACTATTCATCATTCTATTGCTACTATTCAAGAATCACGTTCATATCAAAAAAGAAAAATGACAAAAAGAAATAGACCTCAAAAACAGAGATAACATGGAATATCCAAAGTTGTAGAAATCTTGGTTAAAATTTTGATATGAACATATTACCTGTAATCATTTCACAAAATATTTCAAAGACACGATTCAACTCGAACACTCGTCGGACGTCAAACACGATGATTACCTCAATGAAATCAATCCTCCACGGTCCCCGATAGTGATTCCGATGAAATCATTATGACCTTGTTTGAGCCACATTTTTCAAAAATATACATTTTTCAACAGTGATTTGACATCATTTCAACCACACATTCTTCAATAAAATAATATTACACGCAAATCCAGAATTTTTCCTTATTTCTTAACGATACATTTCCCATCAATACACTATTTAAAAATACATTTTCATTCCAATAATGTGGCTCAAACAAGGGCTATATTTTGATTCCAAAGTATTCTTAAGCATGTCTACTGTGTATGTTCATAATGTATCCTAAGAATATCCTAACTTGTCAATGTGTATCAGAAACATCTCGTCCAAATTACACCCTCAAAAAGAAAAGAAAAAAAACATGTTTATTTGCAAGAGGGTCGAACATGTATCCTGGTGTCCATCCTTGAAGAATGTTTTTGAAAACAGATGCATTGGCACGAAAAAATAATTTGTCCTGTGAATGTTTTTAAAGCCTCCAATGGTGGATATTATCAATTCATTTCTCAATGTTATTGTTGCAAGAAATTTAATTTTGGAATTGAATATCCATATGTTATGCTTTTGAATTTAATGCCACACGTTTTTCCCGTCTTTGAAAATTTTCAGTTACATATACAAAAATGAAAATTTATTATGCAGCACTTTTGTGATTCTAATGGGGTTTTAAAGTATTTGGGTTATTAATTGGATTGAATATTATAAAATGAATTATTATATATTAGTATGGTAAATATGGTTTTTTTCCCCCCAAAATTGAATTCCCATTTTTGAGTTCAAATTTAATCCACATTTCATCAATCCATATAGCCCATTTAAGGCCCATTAACCAAATAATGATTTTGAAAAATATTTATAACTGCCACTGACATAGATGATCGAAAGTCAAGTCAAGAGTGAAGAAGAACAATTTCCACAACATAGCACACCATTCAGGAACATGTTAACAAAAGGAATGATTAAGAAGATCCTTTTAAGAAAGGAATTTTAGTTGGAGTTAGTGGCCTTTTAAGTAAAGGTTGAACTCCAAACTTGAGGATTCCCATCGCCCTTGTTCACGAAATAATTCTTTCGATTTAAAACTACCGCAAGTGTACGGTTCGTAACAAGTAATAAAGTGGATTTTTAAAAGTCCGAATATCGTCCCTCAGAGATTGAGTAGTTCAATTCTATTTAATCTAGCTTTAACCGAATCTAATTGAGTGAAAATGTGATCTAAGTGCAAAAAGCCCCAATTTCAACTAAAAACCCTAATTTCAAAACCCTAATTTCAATTGAAAACCCTAATTTCTCAATTAGAAACCCTAATTTCGAAATTTCTCTAATTAAACGACTTAAACACTCAAGTAAATGAAATTAAGCAAGTTCAAAAACTAATTTATTAAAATGAATCAAATTAAAGTCACTAGGATCACGAATCTCCAATTGAAGTTATAAAAACCCTAATTTCATAAAATTAATGATTCGATGAAAATTTGCCAATTCAATGTTCCTATTCTATCCAATATACTCTCTCGATATATATTAGACCTATTCTTGCACACGACCAGCCTATATCTCTATGGATGATGCAAACATACAAGAATGCATGTAGTTTTGTGAACAATTTAAGAATTACATAAAGCATAGAGGTATATCTCTATCCCCTATCGGACCCTATGTTAATTTACACCTTATCGAACATATTCCACTTCTCTCGAATGTAAGAAACAAGTCATCAATACTCACACAATCATTGGCCACAAATTGCGGAAGAAAATTAATGCATGTAAATCAATCAAAATATCCAACGAATCTTTATATCAAGTTCATGAAATATAGAATTAAAATAACAAACAACGGTTCATCGGTCACCTAGTAATTGAAAACCTAGCCTAGAAGATTCATAATTACAGAAAAAAATGGAATTAATAAATAGAAAGAATAGCACCCGTATGAAAATTCTTAAAATTTTGAATAAAACCTTGAAAACCCACTTGAATCCTTGTGAAATCGGCTTCAAGTTCGTGTTC
>NC_036238.1:6230471-6231278 GCF_002742605.1 Olea europaea var. sylvestris | reverse complement strand
CTCTTTTCTTCTGAATTCCATCTTTTCCATAGAAACACCTACATAGCATGAATTTAACAAGATTAAGTCATAATTCGACTATTTTGTCCATGTTTAAGTCATGTTCGTGAGCTAAATAAGTGTGTAAAAACACACTTATCAAATCCCCCAAACTTAAACTATTGTTTGTCCTCAAACAATGTAGTGACTTAATGCTAAACAAACAGGGCTTAATAGCTTGCCGTGTCTCAGGATTGGATTTAGTAATAATAATAGAAACAATATCAAGAATGCGAGAATTGAATCAACATTTACTCATCAAATGCAATACTCAACGCGTGTGTGTGAACTCATGCCAACATATCAAGCTTATGATTAGTTTATCCCAGACCCATAGTGGTCACATTTATCCTTACGTCACTCGAGAGATACACAATCCCCAAATGTATTCTTTTCACACAATTTCTTCGGGGTGTATTCTAAGGTTAGGAGTTTAAACAATTCTAATCCTTACCCTCTCTTAGTTTGGATAGATTTTACCATTACAAGTTCACGTATCAACAAGTAGAGACTCTCCTTATTTTTGGTTGCTTCAACCTTTAGGATTAAACTAAGCTACTTGCTTCGCATTGAGGTTATAGTTCTATCAACCAAATGTCCAACGAGGGCTTTTATTTTTAAGGTTTTTTTTTTTTGTGTGTGTGTCATCTTCTCATTTGCTTTCTATATAACCCATGTAACGAGCTTTAGGCGATGACTCCCAAACCAGTTGGCTTTAGGGCACCGGGTTTTAAACCCTTGCAGTCTTATTCACTCGAGTTATAAAGG
>NC_036238.1:6229905-6230231 GCF_002742605.1 Olea europaea var. sylvestris | reverse complement strand
GGATCCCTGCAATACCCTGTGCGGCCGCAAGGAATTATAACCATGCGGCCGCATGGTTATAAAATTTTTCCTCCGGATAGCTTGTAGTATTTTGGTCATAACTTTCTTTCCTGATCTCCGATTGAGGTGATTCAAAGTGCATTGGGAAGAAACTCAAGAAGAAACTCAAAATCACGAGCATAACTTTTTCGCCTGAAAGTTGATACTTGATAATACATCGACCATATTTCACCTCTCGACTCCTTTCCTCATCTGATTGACCTCTAACACTCTTGAATCTTCATTCCATTTCCCATCTCATCTATGGATTATTTGCAACTTGGTCC
>NC_036238.1:6227521-6229897 GCF_002742605.1 Olea europaea var. sylvestris | reverse complement strand
CGAATATTTGTTTGAAATTATGCTACCATCCCCCAAACTTATACAATACATTGTCCTCAATGTAAAATGTAAAGTTAAAATGGCAGAATTTAAAACATGGACACAACTTGGCAATAAGAATTAACAAAACTCCCCTGATCAATTCGGTGGCTGTGGTGTAAAGCTGGTACCCGCAGCATCATCTTCAGGAGGAGGTGGGAAGCGAGATAGGACTTGTCTCAGCAACTCGGATTGCTATGCTTGCTCGGCCTGAATGGGTTGAAGAGTACTTTCCATATTTCCCAAGTGATCCCAAGTCTCGTTCACACGCCACTGTATGCCATCCATTCTCCCAGCGTACATGTTCAACCTACCGTTCATAGTCTCCACTTTCCTTCTCGCAGCTGTGGCCGCATTCAAAGCACCTCTTGTGTAGTCTCGGGAGGAGTAGAGGTCTCTCTGCACTTTGTCAACTGTGGTGGTCATTGTCTCGTACCTCTGCTGGAAATTTTGTATGTCTCTACTAGTTCCAGTGGCTGTGGCAAATATCTGTCGAAGTAGCTGCGAATCCATCTCAACTGGTTGTGGCGGGGCTTGTGGTAAGGGTAAATATTCAGCGGCTTGTCCTTCTTCCTGCGCATTTTGTCTTTGCTGCTCAAGTCTTTCTTGTTCTCTCTTCCTTATCCTAGCTCGTTCCTGAGCTTCAAATGTGGTGAGCTTTATCAATGGGCTTGATTTCTCAGGCATCTCCCCTGCCTCAACTGTAACACCGGCAGCAAGACATATCCCGCTAATCAGACTAGGGAAAATCATCGAAGACCGCCTATCTCCCTAGGTTCCCAAATTGTGTATCTGGTCAAAAATAAGAGTAGCCAAATCAACTTTGCATCCCCGGACTAAATGATATATGAACCCAGCAGTTTGATCCGTGAAAGTTGTCCGATGCGATGTGGGTTCGATGTTATGGCACATGAAGACCCAAAGGATGGCTATGGAGGGAGTAAGCTCAATTTGATGCCACTCTGCAGTGGGTAGGGGCCAAGCATTCTCTCTTCCCATGAGAACCTCTACCACTTCATTCCAGTTGAATTGAGCGGGAATCGGTACCACATTGTCCAAATTAAGATTGTAGAAGTCATGAATGACGGCTGGGGAGAACATTATCCACTTACCGCGCACCCATGTCTGGTGTAAATGTTCAGAACCCGGAGTCTCAATTTCACTATTGAAGTTTGCATAAAATTCTCGGACTAAACTTTCATAAACTGGGTGTGGCTTTTCTACAATCTTCTCCCATCCACAAATTTGTATCAGATTTGGTAACTCAAAACCAGGAAAATCCTCTAATCGGACCTGTCTCTCTGGTATCATGCCCCAATGGCGTATTATGTTCTCATATCGAGCTAACGTTTCGGCATCATAGAATCTTCGCAATCCCCCTACTAGCTCTCTGGTGCGGGTTGTGCCGGAGGAGGAACCAACCTTTTCTTTACCTTTTGATGTTCTCTTTGGCGGCATCCTGCACAAATAAGGAACGAAGTGTATCAAGTTCGTGTAATAAGGAAACAATGAGGAATATCGATGTCAAGCACAAATCCCCCAAACTTTCTTCAAAATATGTGCAATATTCAATGCATGGAAGTCAATGTAACATCAATATTGCAGTAATGAGAAAAATTCAAAATTATGACTCTAACATGCATTTTTTTGAAAATTCGACCCATGATCAAGTGACCAAATTCAGCCCCGAGCATCATCGAGAAATATTAAAATTTCCCCGGACAAGGTCCGGGCATATGAAAGTACTCATTGTGGTCTAGCATATATCCAAATTTCACTACAATCGGAGGACGTTTGATTAGAAAAATACATGGACGAAGTTAGTGACGTGAGTTGACATGGCTTAGCAATTTATGAGGTTATGTGCACATATGTGTGAGGTTAACATTTTCCAATGAAATTCCATGAGATTTTTCGTCTAGTATGCCTCACATTAACAATGTAAATCATCACACAATGAAAAGTTCAAAATTTAGAATCATATGCCTCATTGACATTTAATCGAACACCTTGTGTGCATTGGAAATTTCCTTCACTTTGCTTTTGATTTGCACTTAGGGCTAGTCCACACTTCACAATGCAATCACAATTTAAAATTCACCCAATTCGAAAATGGCAATACATCAAAGAAAAGCTTAATACTTTGCATAGAAAGTAAATTTCTTACCTTGTAGATGAACTTGGAGAGAATGCTTCAAAATTTGCTTGGTATCAAATGCAATGACAAGTTAAATGCGATTCTAGTGGGAAGATTTGATGTTTAGTGAATGATTTTGATCTTTGGAATTGTGGGGAAAATATACATTTGTGTTTGGGGGGGGGGGGGGGATTAAAAAA
>NC_036238.1:6200371-6227505 GCF_002742605.1 Olea europaea var. sylvestris | reverse complement strand
TTGGTTTTGGGGGGGGGGGGGGGAAATGAAAAAAATTAGGGTTGTTTCTCAAGTGACGGGTTAATAACCCGTCACTCATTCACCATGCGGCCTCATGGTGTTACGCCATGTGGCCGCATGGTGTAACTGGGAATGACCAACCCAGTTTCGGTTGGGGTCCATGCGGCCGCATGGACAAAAAACCAAAATTTTTTTTTTTAAAGCTTATAATTTTAACTCCCCAACACACCATGAATTTTAAAAAAAAATCCTCCTACATTGGTTTTCAAATTCAAAATTGACTCGACTCTATATATTCGAAATTTTTTTTTTAAAATAAACATCTTAAAAAAAATAAAATTAACGACTTTGAACCCCGAAATTCTTAACTTCACACTCAAACATCCAAAACATTATCTTTAACCTCGACTCATGCAACTATAAACGTATAGTGCCTAGACTATTATGCGTGAGTGATCGATGACCTAATAAAACATATGAAATGTAAACAAATTCCAAAATAAATGCAATAAAATAAATTGAACGATACAGTGGGTTGCCTCCCACCCAGTGCTAGTTTATAGTCGATAGCTCGACTTTCCTGCATCTTCTTCATGTTGAGTTATTGAGTTGCACTGTGGACTTCTGCTTAGGGAAATTACAGCCCCAATAGTGTTTCAATCTTTGTCCATTGACGATGAAAGTGCCTTTGGTCTCGTGACTTACTTCAATAGTCCCATATTGCATCACCTTAATTATGGTATAGGGACCCGACCACCTTGTTCTTAGCTTTCCTGGGAAGAGTTTGAGTCTAGAATTGTACAATAACACTTTCTGACCAACTTCAAACTCTCGCCTCTGAATGTTTAAATCATGCCATCTTTTGGTGCGCTCCTTGATCAACTTTGAGTTCTCATAAGCTTCCATTCTCATCTCATCCAATTCATTAAGTTGCAGCAGTCGTTTTTCACCAGCAGCCTTGAGATCCATATTCAACTATTTCATAGCCCAATATGCTCGATGCTCCAACTCCAATGGTAGATGACACGCTTTCCCAAAAACCAAGCGGTATGGAGACATTCCTATTGGTGTCTTAAATGCTGTTCTGTAAGCCCACAGTGCGTCGTCAAGCTTCTTAGACCAATCTTTTCGGGATGAGTTCACTGTAACTTCCAGTATTCTCTTTAACTGTCTGTTTGAAACTTCAACTTGCCCATTAGTTTGTGGATGATATGGAGTTGCTACTTTATGTTTCACCCCATATTTGTTCAACAGCTGCTCTAATTAACGATTTATAAAGTGTTTGCCTCCATCACTTATTACTGCCCTTGGTGTACCATATCTTGTAAATATGTACTTCTTCAACAACTCTATCACCACTTTCGCATCGTTAGTAGGCAATGCAACAGCTTCCACCCACTTAGAGACATAGTCAACGGCCACCAAGATATATTGATTTGAGTATGACGGGGGAAAAGGTCCCATGAAATCTATTCCCCATACATCAAATATTTCAACCTCCAAGATATAATTTAGTGGCATCTCATTTCTTCTTGAGATATTTCCGGTTCGTTGACATTTATCGCATCTCTTCACATACTCAAATGTGTCTCTGAATAAAGTAGGCCAATAGAAACCCGACTGTAGTATCTTTGCAGCAGTCTTTGAAGCTCCAAAATGCCCAGCATATGCAGAAGAGTGACAATGTTCTAGAATCTCAGGTACTTCATCTTCTGGAATACATCTTCTGATTATCTGATCTGTGCCTCTTCTATAGAGAATGGGATCTTCCCAAAAGTAATACTTCAGCTCTGCGAAAAACTTCTTTCTTTGATGGCTAGAATAGTCTGGTGGCGGGATGGATTTAGCAAGGTAGTTAACGATATCAGCATACCATGGGACTATTTCTACTCCAAAAATTTGCTCATCTGGAAAGATTTCATTTATGTCCACTGACATCTCAGGTTCATCCCGTTCCAATCTTGATAAGTGGTCGGCTACCACATTTTCACTGCCCTTCTTATCCTTGATCTCAATATCGAACTCTTGCAACAACAATATCCAACGGATCAATCTCGGCTTAGCATCCTTCTTTGTCATAAGATACTTCAGAGCGGCATGATCTGTGTAGACGATAACCTTAGACCCAACAAGATACGATCTGAACTTGTCGAATGCATAAACCACAGCTAGCAATTCCTTCTCGGTCGTAGCATAGTTGATTTGGGCGTCATTCAAAGTTCTACTTGCATAGTATATGACATGAAAGATTTTATTCTTTCTTTGTCCCAATACCGCACCAACTGCATGATCACTCGTATCGCACATTAGTTCAAAGGGCAAATCCCAATCAGGTGACACAATCACAGGCGCTATTGTAAGTTTTTCCTTCAGAGTATTGAAAGCTATCAAACATTCCTCATCAAACTCAAACGTTACCTCTTTCATTAGCAAGTTGCACAGAGGCTTGGTGATTTTGGAGAAGTCCTTTATAAACCTCCTATAAAATCCTGCATGACCAAGAAAACTTCGAACTCCTTTTACTGATGTAGGTGGTGGTAGTTTCTCAATAACCTGAATTTTTGCCTTATCCACCTCTATCCCCTTTGCCGATACTCTATGTCCCAAGACTATTCCCTCTTGAACCATGAAATGACATTTCTCCCAGTTCAATACTAAGTTCGTTTCTCTGCATCTTTGCAAAACCAAATTTAAGTGATCCAAGCACTCATCAAATGAGGTCCCAAAGACCGAGAAGTCATCCATAAAGATTTCAATGAATTTCTCTACCATATCTGAGAAAATTGCCATCATGCATCGCTGAAATGTGGCAGGAGCGTTGCAAAGTCCAAATGGCATTCTTCGGTATGCAAAGGTACCATAGGGGCATATGAAGGTGGTCTTCTCTTGATCATCTGGTGCCACTGGTATTTGATTATAACCCGAATACCCATCCAGAAAGCAGTAGTGGGAATGGCCTGCCAATCTCTCCAACATCTGATCTATAAACGGAAGAGGGAAATGATCTTTTCTTGTAGCGGTATTTAGTTTGCGGTAATCAATACAAACTCTCCACCCTGTTACCGTCCTTGTCGGAATCAACTCATTCTTTTCATTCTGAACCACTGTAATTCCTCCTTTTTTGGGCACAACTTGCACTGGACTAGTCCATTTACTATCTGATATCGGGTAAATTATTCCAGCATCCAGAAGTTTGATCACCTCAGCTCTTACTACTTCCTTCATGTTTGGGTTTAGCCTTCTCTGACTTTCAACTGTTGGTCGAAAATTCTCCTCCATGAGAATTTTATGCATACATAAGGAAGGGCTGATCCCTTTGATATCAGCTATGGTCCACCCAATTGCTTGCTTATTATCTCGAAGCACCCTAAGCAGTTTTTCCTCCTCCACTTCACTAACCATGTTTGAAATTATCACTGGAAGTGTATTAGACTCCCCCAAATCTCAGTATCAACTGCCCATTCTGAACGTCGATCAAAGCTCTGATGGTCTGCCCAGTATTAAAGGAACATCTTTATCTTATTCCATATCCAGAATCAGAAAGTCTGCTGGGAATATGAATTTCTCCACTTTAACCAACACGTCTTCAATTATTCCTCGTGGATGTGCTAATGATCTGTCAGCCAGCTGTAAAGTCACCGTGGTAGCTTTAGCTTCTCCCAATCCTAATTTCCTGAAAACAGACAATGGCATTAAGTTAATACTTGCACCAAGATCACATAAAGCTTTATCAAAATAGAATTCACCAATGGTACAAGGGACAGTGAAACTCCCTGGATCTTTCAATTTTGGTGGGAGCTTTCTCTGAATCCTGGCACTACACTCCTCGGTTAACATAACTGTCTCATGATCTCCTAGCTTCCTTTTGTTTGACAGGATGTCTTTCAGGAATTTTGCATAGCTAGGCATCTAAACCAGTGCTTCAGCAAATGGGATGTTGATATGGAGCTTCTTGAAGACCTCGAGAAACTTCTTGTATTGTTGTTCCATCTTTTGCTTCTTCAGCCTCTGAGGGAACGGTATGGGTGGCTCATAGGGGTTTACAGCTACAGTTTCTTTATCCCTTGAGTTTCCTTTATTTGCTCTCGGTGTTGGCTCTTCTGTCTGTTCTTCTTGCTCCAAATTCTCTTCTACTTCAGGAGACACCTCTTCTCTGTTTGTCACGGGATTATTCACTTGTCTCTCAGGAAATTTCGCCCCACTTCTCGTTGTTATAGCCTTTGCATGCTCTTTCGGATTGACTTCTGTGTTACTTGGCAGGCTGCCTGGTGCTCTACCTGTTAATGCAACTGCCATCTGTCCCATCTGAGTTTCCAAATTCTTAATGGCTGCATTCTGGTCCTGAAGAGTAGCTTCAGTCTTCTTCATGAATTGGTTGTTCGCCTCCATATATTGGTTGGTCTGTTCCATGAATTTTCCAAACATTTCTTCCAATTGAGGCTTCTTCTCTTGCTGTTGGTATTGCCCTTGTGACATGTTCTGATTTTGGTTGCTCCAAAAAAAGTTAGGGTGCTTTTTCCAGATTGGGTTGAAGGTCTCTCCATACACATTATTCTGCTGGCGTTGTCCCCATTGAGCAAAATCTGCTTGCTCTTTTCCTTGTGTCAAAATTGGACATTCTGCTGTCACATGCTCAGCTCCACATTCTTCACAATTTGCCTTCTTTGTCTGCGCTAAATTAGCTGACTGGGTAATATTTTTCACCTTGTGAAATAAGGAGTCAATCTTGGCAGATAACGCTGAATACACATCCACTTCATAAACTCCTGGTGTCTTCTTTGGTACTGCTCGTTCCATGGTCCACATTGCTGAGGTTGTAGCCATTGTCTCATATAACTTCAATGCTTCATCAATTGTTTTTGTGGACAATGACCCATTAGCTGAAGAGTCGACCATGCTCTTGAAAGCTGGAAGTAGCCCTGCATAGAAATATTGGACCTGAAGTCCCTTGCTAATCCCGTGGTGTGGACACTTCCTTAGTAGATTTTTGAATCTGTTCCATGTCTCATCAAAATTTTCAGATTCACCTTGCCTGAAGATAGATATGTCGTGCTTTAGCTTTGCAATCTTGGCCGGTGGAAAGAACTTAGTACAGAACTTCTGAGCTAGATCATTCGAAGTAGTAATGCTGGCTATCGGCTGAGAGTCGAGCCATTCAATCGCCTTGTCCCGCAAAGTATGTGGAAACAGTCTTAATCTTATGGCGTCGTCAGAGATTCCTTGATATCTGAAGTGTTGGCACATCTCTAAGAAGCGCGAGACATGCGTGTGCGGGTTCTCTTCAACTCTTCCATAAAACTGATGTCCGTTCTGGAACAGTTGTATCACATTTGTCTTCAACTGGAAATTTGGCTGCCCGAATGGTGGATACACAATGCTGGACTGGCTTTGAATGATTTGAGGGGTCATGAACTCTCCAACGAGCATGTTTCCTTCGTCTTCTTCCCCTCTTCCATTGGCTTGTACAACAGAATTGTGTTGTACGTTCTCCATCTGATTTCTCGCTGCTTTGTTTTCTCTTTGCCTTCTTCTAAAGCGTCGTTCGATCTCTGGGTCGGCTGGAAGTAGATCTCCTTCAGCAAATCTTGGCATGCACTTCTGCAATAGGATTCAATTTAAAGACTTAATTAACTAAAATATGCACTTATGTAATAAAATTAAATAACAGTAAAATAAAATGAACTAAAATAGATTAAAAATAAAAAAGAAAAAAAATCCGAATTAGTGCTTAATTGAATAAAATTAAACGAATACTCAATCCCCGGCAACGGCGCCAAAAACTTGTTCACGAAATAATTCTTTCGATTTAAAACTACCGCAAGTGTACGGTTCGTAACAAGTAATAAAGTGGATTTTTAAAAGTCCGAATATCGTCCCTCAGAGATTGAGTAGTTCAATTCTATTTAATCTAGCCTTAACCGAATCTAATTGAGTGAAAATGTGATCTAAGTGCAAAAAGCCCCAATTTCAACTAAAAACCCTAATTTCAAAACCCTAATTTCAATTGAAAACCCTAATTTCGAAATTTCTCTAATTAAACGACTTAAACACTCAAGTAAATGAAATTAAGCAAGTTTAAAAGCTAATTTATTAAAATGAATCAAATTAAAGTCACTAGGATCACGAATCCCCAATTGAAATTATAAAAACCCTAATTTCATAAAATTAATGATTCGATGAAAATTTGCCAATTCAATGTTCCTATTCTATCCAATATACTCTCTCGATATATATTAGACCTATTCTTGCACACCACTAGCCTATATCTCTATGGATGATGCAAACATACAAGAATGCATTTAGTTTTGTGAACAATTTAAGAATTACATAAAGCATAGAGGTATATCTCTATCCCCTATCGAACCCTATGTTAATTTACACCTTATCGAACATATTCCACTTCTCTCGAATGTAAGAAACAAGTCATCAATACTCACACAATCATTGGCCACAAATTGCGGAAGAAAACTAATGCATGTAAATCAATCAAAATATCCAACGAATCTTTATATCAAGTTCATGAAATATAGAATTAAAATAACAAACAACGGTTCATCGATCACCTAGTAATTAAAACCCTAGCCTAGAAGATTCATAATTACAGAAAACAAAACGAAATTAATGACTAGAAGGAATAACACCCGTATGAAAGTTCTTGAAATCTGAATTCTTGAACAAAACCTTGAAAACCCCTTTGAATCCTTGTGAAATCGGCTTCAAGTTTGTGTTCCTTGTCTCCAAAAGTTGTATTCTTCTTCTCCCTGGACGTTCTGCCCTTTTTCTGATGAATTTTGGCTTTTATATCATGTCCCCACGGAGCCCCGAAAGAGTTTCAATTAAAAACGGGATTTCAGAATTTTTTATCGACCTTAAAGCCATGAGGCCGCATGGTGTTAAACCATGCGGTCGCATGGTTCAATTTTTCAGCTCATTTGGATCCCTGCAATACCCTGTGCGGCCGCAAGGAATTATAACCATGCGGCCACATGGTTATAAAATTTTTCCTCCGGACAGCTTTTAGTATTTTGGTCATAACTTTCTTTCCTGATCTCCGATTGAGGTGATTCAAAGTGAATTGGGAAGAAAACTCAAAGATGTACATTTTGATAGAAATAGGCTTCCTCAAATTCTGATGTTTACTATGCCAAAAATGAATCTCAAGCAGAAACTCAAAATCACGAGCATAACTTTTTCGTCTGAAATTTGATACTTGATAATACTTCGACCATATTTCACCTATTGACTCCTTTCCTCATCCGATTGAAATTTAACACTCTTGAATCTTCATTTCATTTCCTGTCTCATCTATGGATTATTTGCAACTTGGTCCTCGATCTATCACTTTGTTCCGTTTTGGTCCTTTTTCGACTCTTTTCTTCTGAATTCCATCTTTTCCATAGAAACACCTACATAGCATGAATTTAACAAGATTAAGTCATAATTCGACTATTTTGTCCATGTTTAAGTCATGTTCGTGAGCTAAATAAGTGTGTAAAAACACACTTATCAGCCCTACTCCTAAAAATTTGTGAGGAAGGTAAATTGCGGGAAGTGACCTTTTAAGTGCTCACATGTGAATCAGTGGAAAGGATAATCAAATTAGCCATTGTCAACAACTTGCCTCTGCTGATGACAGCGACGGCGTCACATCCGCGATGGACAAGTTGCTTCAGCCAACGAAATAAACCTAAAATTTTTCCAAATTTTTTAATCACATTTTTCATAAAATTATTATTTCAAACAGTACTCTTTCCCAAAAAAAATTCAAAAGAAGGGCTATCGAATAGGGCTTATGTAAACGTTGCATGTAGTGTCTTGCGTCAATTTTCACTTCCTACAGACGGCTGCAGCAGTGCAGCTTCCATGAACGCGTCTTGAACTCGTTTCTTTGGGTCGTCTACGCCGGCATTTCTAATAATCAGCTTCGTAAATTCCCTAAAATTGCTGCGACTGACTTTGGATGACTTTCTGACAATGCATGCCGACGTCATCAAGTCTAAACAAGAACAATTTCAACCGCGCCGGAAGATTAGTCACAACAAAAGTGCAGCTTCTTGCATGAAATTATATCCAGTAACGCGTCTTGAACTCGTTTCTTTGGGTCTAATCCGCCAGCATTTCTCGCGTTCGGAATATTCCTTCCAGATCCACTTCGTAAGTTCCCTAAAAATTGCTGTGACCGCCTTTGGATGACTTTCAGACAATACAAGCCGACGATCGGATGATCGAAGTCAAGTCATGACTGAAGAAGCACAATTTCCACATCAAAAGATGCAACATTTCAATAAAAGCAATGACAAAGAAATATCCTTGTCCACACCAACCTAGATGCCTATAAAATCGATTAGGTTTGAATGTCTGTGAATTGAACAATTCTAGCATTCCTTCCCTGTTAAACGTAAGTAAAATTCAAGAATTTGTTAAGAGTGAGCAATCGAATAATAATCAGAACTGGGCAATACAACTACAGCAACCTCATGCCGCCGCCGGGGCTACCAGTACAGGAGGAAGCCAGAAGCTCAAACGCCCTCCAGCACCAACACAGAGACGACTTCCGAGAATCCCATCTGAACTCTTATGAAGCTGCGTGCCAAGCCAATATCGCTGTCAGGACATTCGACTCGACGACGATCGAGGTTCGCACTAGCAGGTCCATTAACTCTATGGCCCTTGGCCATCTGATTCCCTCCCTCTCCCTCGACTCTATCCTGGAAGTCACCGATTACCTTCCTGAAATAGATCCAGAAGTGGTAAACATTTTTCTCGAAAATAAGAAAGACACTATCGAATTATCGAATCTTGTTGATGATTATTCCCAAAAACGTCTTCAAACTTTAGAAGTCAGTACTGCCCTTGATGTCTGTCTTGAGCGTGGTGGTCATATCGAGTCGATAATGAATGTAGCTCTTCGAGTATTTAAGGAAGAAGATTACAGTATTTCGGGTGAAGGGTGTATGAAAATTTATCCGAGAACTTTAGAGGAACTAAGGAATTTAAAGTCGGCAGTGTATCCCTTCATAGAGTTCTTGGAACTGTTTACCTCGATTTATAAGCAGCAAGATTTGATGACAGAGAAATTGGAAGCAAAGAAGAGAAAATTAGACGAGAAGTTGAGGAAAATGAAGGTAAGTAGCAAAGTCTCTAATGTGATATCTGTCAGTACATTTGCCTCGGTCTTGATATGCTCGGTAGTGGCAGCTGCAGTCATCGCTCCGCCTGTAGTGACAGCTCTGGCTGCAGCAGCCTCTGTGCCTTCAGGGACTATGGGGAAATGGCTCAAATCGATTTTTATGAAGCGCGAGATGGATTTAAGAGGGAAAATGGAGATAATTACTTTAATGCATACTGGGACTGTTATCAAGAAAATGGATGTTGACAGGTTTCGGATTAAGATTGAGGAGTTATTGGAGTGTGTAGATTTTGCTACGAGGGGGGAGGGTTCAGTGGTTATTGCAATGGAGGAGATTCAGAAGAAGATGAATGGATTTATGAAAACCATTCAAGATTTGAGCGAGCATGTAGATAAATGTACCCAAAAAACCAGGATGGCTAGGAACTTAATTCTACGGAAGATCATGAATCAAAACTTTGGTATGTCATAAAGGATTGGATATTTACTAGTTCAAACATCATGTAAATACCATGGATTGGAAACTGAGTTATTTTATTTCACTAATAATGTATATTCAAATCATAGATCACATGTTACTCGAAGGTACACATGAGAATATGAATAATGCTCTTTGAACAGCCTCGATGACAGGTTCTATTTTTTGAGACTGAAATGGCAGCTCTTGGTTGGCAGTTTCTGACTTTTTTATTTTTAGGTTTTTTAACTGTCAATGAAAATGTGACGAGTGTGCATTTGTTTAAATCCATTTCAGTATGTTTCCCCATCACAGGTTCATTTTATTTTATTTTGGTTCATTTCATTATAGCACTGAAACAATAGTTGCAAACAATTAAACGCTAATACCAAGATCTTTAAAATTCATGATTTTCACATATAAGTTGATTGATTAAGAAACATACCTTGATCCATGACAATAATTGAGAAATTTAAATCTGCAAAAAAGAAACTGTTGTCTCACTTTTCCTCTCTGTAATTGAATGAATTTATTGATGAGTTTCATTCACGTATATAGGCAGAGAGGGGCAATTTCTTATGGGCCATAAAACTGCCTCTTTTTATCAAAGTGGACAATTATAAAAACTGTCACTTCTCAATTGGGCCAATAGGATTTTAGTAATATTAACTACTTTTAATTAATTCTTTAATATTACATGGGCCACGAAATTAATTGGTTTTACATTCTCCCACTTGACTCGTGTAATATTGTTTCGTTATGTGGTATATAATATAATGCGCATATCATGAGCTAAAATCCATCATACATTGATCACTTAATATATCATCATTAAGTAAAAACTAATAAGAGTCATGGCGGTTTTACAACATCATTTCGGCATAATTCCTTCCATGTACTACAATATTAGTCCCTACCTAACATGCCACATAATGAGAAGTTTGATAATTGCATTACAATAATGTCTTCGAAAATACTATCCCTGTCAGCATTCCCATAATCCATTCCCGTACATGTACCAACAGTTATGATAGGAATAATATTTTGTCAAAAACAATATATAAATGAGCTCAAAGTGTCAATATATAAGCATCATATTTGCATAATAATGTCAATGATAATTTCCAACAATGCTCATTCTCTCGACATGTTCATTAAATGTCTTTGGTGTCAATCCTTTCGTTAGTGGATCTGCAATCAAAAGATTGGTGTTAATACACTCGATTGACATTCTTTGTTTTTGAACATCTTCTTTAATGGCAAAGTACTTCAATTTCATGTGTTTAGCACCTTTAGAATACTTGTCGTTCTTTTAAAAAAAAGACCGCTGCAGATTTGCCACAATAAAGTTTCGGCAGTTTGGCTATACTGTTGACGATTCCCAGCCCTGAAGCCAATTTCCTTGAACTGTGGCCTCAAAGCATGCCACAAACGGCTTCCATAATGGATGCAGCAATAATCGACTGTTTCACACTTTTCCATGACATAGCTCCTCCAGCCAAGAGGAATAGATAGTCGAATGTGAACTTTCTAGTGTCCAAACATCCAACAAAGTCTGAATCTTAACACCCAATGACTTCCAAGTTATCAGATCTCCTATAAGTGAGCATGTGATCTCTCGTTCTTTACAAATATCTCAATACTTCTTTGCAGCTTTCCAATGATCAAGTCCTGGATTACTTTGATACCTACCTAACATTTCGACAACAAAACTAATGTCTAGTACGGTGCAAGTCTGAGCATACATTAAACTCCCAACAAGAGATGCATAAAGAATAGATGTCATTTGTTTTAGTTCTAATTCATTTTTAGGACATTGCATGAGACTAAATTTGTCTCATTTCTGAATTGAAATGACACTCGTTGAACAATTTTTCATATTAAATCTCTTTAAAACTTTATCGATGTATGCGTTCTGAGATAACCCTAATAATCCTTGTGACCTGTCACGGAAATTCCAATCACATAAGTTGCCTCTCCTATATCTTTCATTTCAAAATTTTTAGAGAGAAATTTCTTAGTCTTGTGTAATAGACCAAGATTATTAGTAGCTAGCAAGATGTCATCAACATATAGAATAAAAAATATAAACTTGCTCCCACAGACCTTTAAATATATACACCAATCAATGATGATTTCCTTAAATCCAAAGGAAGTAATGGTATCATTGAACTTAAGATACCATTGACAGGAAGCCTATTTAAGTCCGTATATTGATTTCTTTAACTTACACACCATGTGTTTCTTTCCTTCAATTGAAAAACCTTCCGGTTGATCTATGTAAACTTCTTCATCTAAATTTCCATTTAGAAAGGCGATTTTCACATATATTTGATGTAATTCTAAGTCATAATGAGCTACTAAAGCCATTATAATTCTAAGTGAGTCTTTCTTAGAGACTGGCAAAAATGTCTCTTTATAATCAATGCTATCATTCTGAGTAAAACTTTTAGCAGCAAGTCTAACCTTATATCATTCGATATTACCATTAGAGTCGCGCTTTGTTTTAAAGATCAATTTACACCCAACTCTTTTACATGATTCATGTAATTAAACAAGATCCCAGACTTCATTATGTTTTACAGATTTCAACTCATCTTTTATAGCATCTAATCACTTATCAGAATTAACGCTCTCAGTAGCTTGTGAAAATGAAACTACATCATCATCCACAATTCCCAATTCAAATTCAGTCTCCTGTAAGTAAACCACATAATCGTCAGAAATAGCAGGTCTGCGTTGTCTTTGTGACCTTCTTAATGCTATTTCTTTTGGTTCATTTAATGCAGGTTCATCAATGACAACTTCATTGTGGGGGTGTTTGATCATTTATTTGTTGTTCAAGTAAATTGTCACGCCGTTCAACAATTTGAAGAACAACAATATTAGAAGAAGTTGAGGGTAGAGAAACTTGAACTCTAACTTCTTGTATTTCCACATTTTGTGGTTCCAAACTCCCACTAACTTCACCATTCTCAATGAACCTAGCATTTTCAGTTTCAACAATTCTAGTACTTGGTTAGGACAATAAAATCTATACCCTTTTGATTTTTCTAGATAACCAATGAAAAATCCATTAATTTTCCTAGAGTCTAGTTTTTTTTCATGTGGCTTATAAATTCTTTCTTTTGCCGGGCAACTCCAAACATGCAGGTGCCTTAAACTGGGTTTTCTTCTTGTCTACAGTTCAAAAGGAGTTTTTCGAACTGCCTTACTAGGAACCCTATTTTGCAGATGCACGGCAGTCTTTAATGCAAACATCCATAAATATATGGGCAAAGACGAATTGCTTAACATATACCTAACCATTTCTATTAGAGTGTGATAACACCTTTTAGCCACACCATTTTGTTGTGATGTGACTGGCATAGTGTGTTGAGAACATATGCCATGTCTTTCAAGAAATTTAGCAAATTGACCAGGGTATTGTCCAGTTTCATTTACTTTTCATAATATTTACTACCTCTATCAGATCTAATAATTTTCACCTTTCTGTCTAATTGACGTCCAACTTTATTGACAAAGATCTCTAACACATTTATAGCTTGAGACTTTTCATGCAACAAATAGACATAACTATAACGTGAAATGTCATCAATAAAGGTGATAAAATACTTTTCTCTACCAAATGATGGAACATCAAAAGGCCCACATAGATCAGTGTGTATTATCTCAAGAAGCTGTGTGCTTCTTGTGGCTCCTTTTTGTGTGTGTTTAGTTTGTTTACCCTTAGTACAATCCACACAAGTTCCAAGATCACTAAAATCGAACTCAGGAAGGATTTCATTCTTTACTAATCTTTCTATTCTTTTCTTGGATATGTGATCTAAACGTTTATGCACCAGTTAGCAGATTGTTCATTCAACAAACCACGTTTAGCACCAACATTATGATGCAAAGTTAAAAGAGTCTTAGCAAAAAGGTTATCGAGCTTTAATTTATATAAGCCATCACAAAGAATAGTGAAAATAATGAGAAGATTTTGTTTAAACAAACTTAAACAATCATTTCCACCATTAAAAAAATATCCAGTAGAATCAAGTTTCGATAAAGAAACTAAATTGCGAGAAATAGAAAGCACATAAAGTGCTTGGAATAAATCTAAATTATGTCCAGTATCTAAAATCAAACGATAGGTTCCAATGGTTTCAATTGGAGCTTTTACTCGATTTCCCATGAGGACAAACTTTTCATTTGAATTTATGGCCTGGATTGAAAATAATCCCTGCATCGTATTAGTAACATGAGTGGTATATCCGGAATCAATCCACCAAGTATTATAAGAAACTTCTGCTAAATTAGATTCGAAACATACATAAGAAATAAATCTTAACTTTACTTTCGAACCATGCCTTACGTTTCAGGTAGTTCTTTTTATGGTGCCCAGGTTATGGTGCCCAGGTTTGGACAGAAATGCTACGTATCTATCTTGTGTTCCTTATTTGGGATTTGGGCAAAATATTCATTTATCTTTAGTGGTCTTTACTTAATGCCCTTTCCAGGCCTTTTCTTATATTTCTTTCCAACTCCTTGATGACTTGCAAGATAAACTGAATGAGCTCCTTGATTCTTAAGCCTTCTCTCATCTTGTACTAGCATACTATGCAATTCATTCACATTTCATTTATCCTTTAAGGTGTTATAGTTCATATAAAATCATACTCAGGAGGCAAGGAGTTGATGATAAACTTTTAGAAAGTTCTCATCCACAGTCATCCCAAGAGTCTTAAGTCTTGCTGCAATGTTACTCATTTTGGTAACGTGCTCATGCATAGTACGAGAACCATCAAATTTTATGGTGGTTAAGGTACTATTAGTGTGCCAGCAAGTGATTTGTTAGCTGTTTGAGAACATTCTTCCACAAACTTCATATATTCCTTAGCAATCTTAGTTTTAGATATTGTAGACTTGATATTCTTTGCTAAGGTCATTCGTATAAACATTAGACTTAATCTGTTTGACCTTTTCCAAGCCTTATAAAAAGATCTTTCATCAACACTGCTCTCATCAGTAAGGTCAGCAGGTTTCTCAACTTGAAGTGCCAAGTCTAAGTCCAAAATGCCTAAGTTGAACTGGACTTCTTCACATCAGTAAGAGAAATTGAGCCCATTGAACAATGGTACAGATAAAGTATGTGAATGTAGAGAAACGGGAACAGATGCTACAAAATATAAAATTTTCTAATATTAATGCCTTGTATTTAGACTTAACTACTTAATTCAGATTCGGATAACATTAAATGCATATAGTAGTTCTCCTTTGGGCGACACAACATTATACCGTTATAAGAAACGTAATGATGCTAATTTAATTTCACTTACTTGGTAATTAAATATACTCTAATCGAACATGTATGATATCTTTGAATTTACAAAACACATCCGACCAAGTATATTAATCAACCACAGTCATGTTCAAGGTTTATAAAATTAATTGATCAACCTTTGGATGGTCCATAATAATTTTATAATCTATCAACGTCGAGATACTCTTGACACTAATAATATTAATGTCATTTTTCATTTATAAATTGACAAGTGAATTATATAATTTAATGTTCGAAGTACCATAATGTTTGGCCACTTTAGTGATTAAGAAACAAAATTGATCAAACATTAATTATAAAAACAAAACATTTATCTAAATCATTCATCAAAACTTTTAGATGAATCATTTTTTTATCCCAATTATTATGTGTAAATTAATTACACAAAATGTTAACTCATTATCAACAATAAATAAACAAGGCACGGAAAATGAGTTATTAAATTACACATAATCTAACTTATTCCATAATTGAAATTAAAATCTTAAGATGGTAGATGTGAATTAGCCAAAGCAGTCAAAATTAACTTCTGCAATTCTATACACTTCTGCTAATGTTTTTTCGCGCATTAATTGGTTTTGCAATTTCAATTTTACATATTAAAGAAAACAGTCAAAAACTATTTATTTTTCAGCGTTGCAGTACATATAATTCTGCTAATCCTTTTCCTCCATTAATTACTTTGTATATATCAATTTTTTACACCCCTTATCTCTTTGAAGGCAGAGCCCAATTGCCATTAAAAACATAAAAACATGGGACGAATCTTTTGTCAGATAATAATTCAGCATATATGGCAGAAGTTATGCACAGCGTATCATCTTCTATGCAAATTCATCAACCCTCATATAAAATATAATCCTTGTCAGTAGCTTTTGGATTCCAATTCCTTTTAATGGATTAAGTCAATTCTTGCTGCTATTAATTTACAATTTTCAAAAAGCAGTAGAGAGAACGCAGCCGTAAATTTGTACAATAATTAATCTCACTAATTTCAGCGAAAACTTAATCCATAAATCTATAAGAATAATCAAAGATCGATAAATGAAAAACAATAATCTTTAAAAAAAATAAAAAATTCCATAATCTTGGCTCTGATATCACATGTAAACAATTAAACCCTAATACCAAGATCTTTAAAATTCATGGTTTTCACATATAAGTTAATTGATTAAGCAACATATCTTGATCCATGGCAATAATTGAGAAATTTAAATATGCAATAAAGAAACTGTTAAATTAAAGAAACTGTTATCTCATTTTTCCTCTCTGTAATTGAATGAATTGATTGGTGGGCTTCATTCACGTATATAAGCAAAGAAAAATAGTTTCTTATGGGCCATAAAACTACCCAATTTCCATGAAAGTGGACAGTTATAAAACTGCCACTTCTCAATTGTGCCAATAGGATTTTAGTAATATTAACCACTTTTAATTAAGTGGTAATTACACAAAACCCTACCATTCAAATCATGAATTTTGAAATCAGATGGGAACTTTAATCTTTCTAAAATCAGATGTTAGCATAATTAAATATTAATATTAAATACACATTTTTTTTTAATCCCAAAGCCTACCATTTTCTCTCTCGTATCACCCTCTCCCCAGTCCCCAGCATTCTCTCTCTCTCTCTCTCTCTCTTGTCGTCTTCTCTCCCTAGCCCCAACCATGCATGGCGCCATCACCACTCACGGCATCCCCAGCCAGAAGAAGCGTGAATCGCCGGCCAGATAATGCAGACCGTCATCGCCGTGAGGATCTCGCGACGTATCCGAGCTTCGCCAAGGCGCCAATCAGTGGTTTTTTTTTTAGTTTTTGGTAAATGGTTGTTGGACGATGGGTTGCAGTGGTAGATCTGGCTGTGATTGATTGTTGTGCTGTGTGTTGTGGTGGTGCAGTGTCATGGGCTTGTGATGTGGTGGTATTGTGTGTGTTCCGTGGGCAGTGGTTGTGCATGGTTGCCGTGTTGATTGTTGTGTAAGGTTCGGTGGTTGGGTCTTTTGGTACAGGAGGTAGTGATGTTGATGGTGGTGGCTTTGGGGTTGGTGGTGATGGTGGCGTTTGGGGTTGGTGGTGATGATGGTTACTGCAGTTGCAAACCGAAAACATTTTTGTATTGTTTGCAGTGGTTTCGAATTGGTTTGTAGTGGTGGATTGCGGTGGTTGTGGTTGTCGCAACAGTTTAGTTGATTTTGTGATAAATAATTGAACTCGTGATCTGAAAATTGTGATTGTAACTCACAATTTGGAAGTCACAGTTGATCGTGGTGGTTTGGGTGGTCATGGCGATGGTTGCAGTGGTTTGGTTGATTTGTGACTCATAATTGAATACGTGACCTGAAAACTATGACTGTGAATTGTAAGTGTTGGTGGTGATCACAAATTATTTGATTGACTGTGATCATTAAATTGGTTAATCTGTGACTAATAAATAATATGTGACCAATGAAAAAGATAAATTGTGATCGAAAATTAATGTGTGACCTAAAAAAATTTTAATCATTGATAATTTGTGATTGTATAATAAGGCGTGACTTGTAATTTTTTGTGATTTGTGACCAATAAATAAATCGTGGCTTATAAATTGTTTCGATTTGTGACGAATGAACAAATTGTGACTCATAAAATTTTTGAATTGTGACCTTAAAATAATTTGTGACATAAAATTTCTGATTTGTGACCAAAAAATAATAAGTGATGAATTAAATCGTTAATTTGTGACCAAATTATATAAATCTGTGACTTAAATATATTAAATTACTAAATTAATTAATTAATTAGTTAAATTATAAATAATTTTTAATAAAATTATGATTTTTGAAATTTGAAACTTGTTTTCTTGTTTTTGAAATTTGCCATAATTAATTTCTTAGTTATGAAATTTTCCCTTTAATTAATTCTTTAATATTACATGGGCCACGAAATTAATTGATTTTACAGTAGTATGAATTTAATGGCCATAAAAAAGAAAAATATCAATAGGAAAAAATGCAAAGGAACAACCGAGAAAAAGAGAGTAAAGGTTTTGCAAATTTCTTATTCTATTCTCACTGGACATTATTAATAATTTTATCAAGTTTAATATCAGAGGTATCAGAGGTATGTGGCTGGCAGTTTCTTTCTCAATGTTATCAAGTTTAGTGTCAGAGCAAACTAAATTTGTTTTTATGTCAAAATTTCTGAACCTAGTTAGATTTCAATTCTAGCTGTCAAGATTGGATGCAAAAATGATTTCTGTCAGTCAACAAATTTCTCACTTTAGAATGATGTAATGCATTATCATTTATATGGGGGGTGTACAAAAAAGTTCATTTACTTGAGTGATTTTGCGAAAATTCTTTTCCTGCATACAGAAGTTGAAGTTCGAGAGACTTAGATGATCATTGTGGCAGAAAGATCTCCCTTTCCTATATCAAATGCATATATATATTGATTCCTTTTCTCATATAATTATGATTGATCTTTTGATGAGAAATTGTTATAGTTCCAAACACCACAAGTCTATGGTATGCGTAACAGAAGGTGACCACGTAAATGCTAGAACTATTAGAAATTGGAGAGCATAAGTTCACTCAACACTCAAACTTACAAACAAGTAGTGAAGGAAATATGTGATTTTATTATCACTTCAACTTGACTTGATTTTCAAATGGCTATATTACATGAGTGTATATAGGATTTTCCCAACATAAATTTAGTCTAGTACTTGTATCAATATTTAATTGCAAACTTTTCCTCTACCCAAGTACATGAATAACACCAAGGACATACATGTACTATCTTTATTTAATGCATTTAAACATTCTAACACTAATCTAGGTATTTATGGATCATCCTAGAAATGAATCTAGCTTATTAATTCAACACTCCCTCTTAAACTTAATCCATTACGCCAAGGAACATCTGTAACTTTTGAAAAATGTCAATTTTTAAAGGCTTGATGAAAATATCCCCAACTTAGTCTAGAGACTTAACAAACTCAAGCTCCACTTCTTTCTTGGATATGCAATCTCGTACAAAATGATATCTCATATCAATATGTTTACTCCTTTCACAAAACATCAGGTTTTTGGCCAATGTGAGGGCGGACTTATTATCAACAAAAATCTCTGTTGCGCCTTTTTGTGGTTAGTAAAACTCCCTCATCAAACCCAATTGCACGACAAACACAAGAAGTAGCCGTGACTTACTCCGCTTCATACGTAAAGAATGTCACAATAGGTTGCGTTTTAGAAATCCAAGTAAATGCCATATTTCCCATAAAGAAAACAAACCCAATAGTGTTTTTCCAAACATTAATATCACCAACCCAATCACTATCACAATAACCAACATGCTTGAAGTCTTGAGAAGATGTATCGAACATATCGAAGTCAAGTTTCACGTTAATGTGACAAAGTATTCTTTTGGCTAACTTTAAATGAAAAGTAGTAGAAGCTTCCATGAAGAAACTTACAAGTCCAATACCA
Organism: Olea europaea var. sylvestris; assembly: GCF_002742605.1. Taxonomy (NCBI): domain Eukaryota; kingdom Viridiplantae; phylum Streptophyta; class Magnoliopsida; order Lamiales; family Oleaceae; genus Olea; species Olea europaea. The sequence goes on along the minus strand of NC_036238.1, from coordinate 6,208,123 downwards.
AAAAGAATTTCCGGTCTTGTACAAGTTAAATACCTCAATCTTCTCTCCATCTCTTTGCTTAGACAATTTAACTCCACATTCAACTGGGGTGTTCATTAGCTTGCAATTCGCCATTTCTAACATTTTAAGAATTTCTTTTGCATATCCTTCTTGAGAGATAATGATTCCTTCACCTCTTTGTTTTACCTCAATTCCAAGATAGTAGGACATTAATCCAATGTCCATCATCTCAAATTCTCTAGCCATAGCTCTCTTTAATTTTTCAAACATTTATGGATTATTTTCTATCAAACTCAAGTCATCCACATACAAACAAACAAAGAAAATATCATCATTTTTGTTCAATTTCACATAAAGTGCATGTTCGTGTGGACACTTGGAAAAGTTATTTGCTTGAAAATATTTTTCAATTCTGTTATTCCGGGCACGCGGTGCTTACTTCAACCCATAGAGAGCCTTCTTCAATTTTAGGATCTTATCTTCTTGTTCTTCAACCATATAATCCAAGGGCTGATCAATGTAGACTTCTTACTCCAAAAATCCATTCATGAATGCAGATTTAACATCCATTTGATGAATTTTTCATTGGTTTTGGGGTGCCAAGAAAATAATCAAACGAACTGTTTCTAAACGAGCAATGGAGCAAACACCTCGCCTTTGTCAATGCCGACTTTTTGCTTGTATCCTTTTGCAACTAATCTTACTTTATATATCTCTATCTTGCCTTTTGAATTTCTCTTTATCTTGTACACCCAATTGACTCTAATTGTGTTTTTTTCCTTTAGGTAGTGATGTTGGTTCCCATGTATCATTCTTCTTGATTACCTTTATTTTCATGGCACCTCTCCATTTTTATCAAGAGCGGCTTCTTCAAAATCTAGAGGCTCATAGTCGGCAAAAAGAAAAAATAGAGTTAAGTCGCTTAAATTTTGTGCTAACTCATTGATTAACTCATACAAATCTCGAATACTTCTAGTTTTTCGAGGTCTTTCACTTGTAATTGCTTTCCTAATTTGTGGATTTAGTGGAGTCTTGGGAGGGGAGTAATTGGCTGCATAATAACTTCTTCTTCTTCTTCTTAAAGAAGGATTAAATTTGCATTCTTCCATCCAAACTTTCCATTCCCAAGCTCGTTCTTCATCAAACTCAACATACCTATTAATGATTATTCTGCCACTACTTGGATTGTACAAATTGTAACATTTAGAACTTTGATCATAGCCAATGAACATATACCTCTCAATTTTGTTATCAAGTATAATCCTCTTCTCATCCTCTTCCTTCCCAACTTTCCATTCCCAAGCTCTTTCTTCATCAAACTCAACATACCTATTAATGATTATTCTGCCACTACTTGGATTGTACAAATTGTAACATTTAGAACTTTGATCATAGCCAATGAACATATACCTCTCAATTTTGTTATCAAGTATAATCCTCTTCTCATCCGATACATGTCCATTGGATATACTTCCGAAAATCTGCACGTGCGAAATGTTTTGCTTGTAACCACTCCAAGCTTCTTGGGGTGTTTTCCATGGAAACTTTTGATATGGCACTGGTTGGACAAATAGGCTGCACAAGCAATTGCTTCAGCCCAAAACTCTATTGGCATATTTTTGCTCTTAAGCATACGCCCAACCATGTTGAGTAGGGTTTGGTTCTTTCTCTCGGCTACAACATTCTATTGTGGCAATCTTGGAACTGTCAGAGGATGATGAATGGCATTTTTCTCACAAAAAAATCTTTAAATTCATTAGAAGTGATTTTTCCTCCTCTATCAGACAAAAGAGCTTTGATTTGATATCCGCTTTATTTCTTTACAAAAGTCTCGAACTTTTTAAAAGTCTCAAACACCTCTAATTTTTCGTTCAAGAAATAAACCCAAGTTTTTCGAGAAAATTCATCAATAGAAAGGAGAAAATAATTGTTCTTAAAAAGCAATGATGGTTTGATAGGCCTACAAACATCCGAATGGATCAATTCCAATGGACACCAAACTCTTTCGAAGACTCTTTAAGAAAGCTCGTTCTTGCTTGCTTTCCAAAAAGACATCCTTCACAAAATTGATTTGGATGATCAATGGGTGGCAATCCCTTCACTATGCTTTCCTTGCTCATTATTTTGAGGCCATCAAAATTCAAATGTTCAAATCTCATGTACCAAAGTCAAGAAGAATCTTTAGCACAAGATTTCAATTATCTCAGACTCAAGACATCATGTTGAATGTTAAACATAAACATTCTATTCTTCATCATCGGTACCTTGGCTAACAATCTCTCATTTTCATCTTCCATAGTCAAACTTTTGTCTTTCAAGTGAATATCATTATTTTCTCCAAAAGTTGTCCCAAGCTCAAAATGTTTCTTTTCATATCTGGTACAAAGAACACAATAAAAATGAATTGATGACTTCCATCTTTAAAGTGTATTAAATAGTACATTTTCCTTGGACTTGAACTTTGGAAGAATCTCTGAAAGTGATATTTCCACCAATGGATTCATCAAGCTCGATAAATAAATTTTTCGTTCTGCAAATATGACTACTTACACTAGAATCAAGATACCATTGTTTATTCTTTTCATTTCCATCGCTTTTGTAAGCGAGAAGCAAAGTAGGATCTCCATCTTCATTCTTGCTCTCCACAAAGTTAGTTTCCTCTTCCACGTTATTTTTGCATTCTCAAGAATAATGGTCATATTTGTGACAAGTATAACATTCAACAATTGATTTGTCATACCTTCCTTGATTTTGTCTCAAATTTCCTCCTCTGCCTTGCCCATGGCCTCTTTCATGATTGAAATTTTAGCTTTTTTCCTCATTATTTGAATGATGGTTGTTGCCTTGTCCACCTCGTCCATGACCATGACCACTTCCAAGTCCTCAACCACTTTGCAACGTGCCACTTCTTTCCTCATTCTCTTTCAATAAAAGCTTTACTTGCAAAGCTTGCTCTAGCAATTCTTGCTTTGATTTCTTCAGTCATTTTTCATGAGCTTGCAAAGACTCAGCAAGCTCCTTAATGTTCATGGTGTCTAAATCCTTTGACCTTTCAATGGCAAACAACAATATAATTGAATAATGGATCTAAGGATCAGAGAATTTTTTCAATGACCTAATTATCCTTCATGTTATCCCCATATCTCCTCATTTGGTTGACAACAGCCAAAACTCTTGAAATATAATCCGAAACATATTCGAATTTGATAAGACATGAAATGTTGTGTTTTACATTCATTAATACTTGTATCTTTGTGATTAATTACACCTAAATGTACTTAGCATCCTTATATTTTGATTTAAGTTGCAAATAGATGCAAATTATGGAATTTGGAAGAAAAGAGCAAAAATGGATCAAAATGGAAAAAAGTGAAAACTCTGGGACCAAGTTGCAAATAATTCATAGATGAGACGGACGATGGGATGGTGTTAGAGGTCAATCCGACGAGGAAAGAAGTCAAAGAGGTGAAATATAGTCGAAGTGTTATCGTATATCAACTTTCAGGATTGTACATTGTAACCGCATTGTATAATCTCGGGGAAATTTTTTTGGTTTCCTTATTTCGTTCTACCACTTATGGTAATAATTCAAGACACAATTTTTAAGCCCTAATTCAACCCAGAATGAAAGGAGAACACCCCCATTCACTTTTCTCTCATCTTAGTGCTCAAGAAACTCCATGAAAACTAAGATCGATGTGAAGCAAGGAATGAACTCTTTCGATTTGGTGATTTCACATCTATTATTTCATATATTTTTGATTGTCATTGTTAAACAATTCTAGTCTTTAGATTTTCATTCTTATGAATTTACATTGAAGTCGGTTTAATATTTACAAGATTTTTTGTAGATTCGGTTATGCTTTTTCCATTGTTAAATTAAACTATTTGTTGAGTTTCAATTTCAATTACTTATTGTTGGGATTAGTTTCACTTTTATCAAATCCTTTATAGATCTAATCATGCTCTTTCTGTTGAATAATTGAAATAATTGTTGAATTTTAATCTTTTTATAACTTTTTTGGTAGATTAATTACTGCCTTATGCTTGATATATATGGTTGATCTTTGATTTTGTTCCAATAAAAATGTGCGAATGTCTTGTAAGTTTAGATTCTAGGATTACAATTGTTAATTAAATTAATCTTTATTGTTAAATCTTCCGATTAGAGAGTTGGGATGAAAATTCTCTAATTAAGTTATAAAAATGAATATTAGATGTGATTGACCCAATCCAATTAAGAGAATTCCGTTGCTTCTCCATCTCAAGACATTAATCTTAATTTCATTACATTAACATTGAATTCTCCTACACAATTCAAGAGGACAATCAACCTTTTTGGATTCTTTGAGTGATTTTTCCATTTCCCTGTGGAATCGACATCCCAAAGCTATACTACAACTACCGCATTATTCTTTGAGCGTAATTAGGATTCCTTCATTTGTAGGGATTTAAATTCTCCTCTTAATGTTTGGAAACATGCCTTCTTCAGTTTATCAACTCCTTTAAAAGAATTTTGAATAATATCCCATGCTTCCTTGGAGGGGGTTGCTCTAGCAGCCTTCTCAAACATCTTTTCATCTAACCTTTGATAGATGTGAGATAGTACCTTCTGATCATTCTTCATGGTAGTAGCATCTGTATTTTTTGCTACAATACCTTGGGCCACAAGTTTCCAAACATCATACGGTCCAAGCAAAGCCTTCATATTAGTGCACCAATTACCATAATCTTCTTTGGTGAGTGATGGAACTTGAAATGGAGTTCCATTCATTATATTTTCTTCTATTATCTCTAAACACAAGCGTCTCTGATACCAATTTGTTAGAAATTGGAGAGCATAAGTTTGCTCAACACTCAAACTCGCGAAAAAGTAATGGAGGAAATACAGATGATTTTATTATCACTTCAACTTAACTTGATTTTCACATGGCTATATTACATGATTATACATAGGTATGGATGTCAATTCGAATCGTCAAAACCAAAAATTGAACAGATGGTACAATGGAACGGATATGGCATTTGATTTTAATGAACTGGTTCGAGGTGGGTGGGTATGGTTAAAAGAGCTCGCTTAAATGAGCTAGGTTTACATCTCACCTGACGTGGCTTTGAGGATTCTACATGGTAGGCAAACCTGGACCCACACTGTAACATCCCGAAAAAAAAAAAATTTTTTGATAAAAATTTATTTAATATCTATATTATATTATTTCAAAAGTTGAGGGACTAAGAGGTAATATATTTTAAATTCTTATACTTTGAGTCAAATAATTAAATTTCGATAGAGTAAATATAAGTATATTAATATTATACTCGTTGGATAGCCAGTATTTAATTATTAATTTTAGGCTCGAGAAATAGTCGATTTGGATAACCCAGCACCAAGAAATTTCGATTTGAAGAAATTGGTTTTCAAATTCAATTAAAAGTTGGAAGGAAGATGTGATGTTGACACGTGTACATGGAATTGTCTTGATTTTGTATGGTGTGTACGTATAGAAATGGTTATGAATAAAAAGAAGTAGGTTTATTTTAATAATTATTTGCTTTGATTTTGGAGAAAAAGAAGGGTAGGTTTCCTTGATTTTAGGGATTGATTATTTTAGTATTATTTAATTACTTGACTTTATGAGTTGATAGACTCCACGTGATGTTTAGATAAGGGAAAAATAACTGTAGATTATACTGGATTGAGGCATTTTACGGGAAAAGCCGTCATGGAATAATGAAACAAGATTAAATAAAATTAAGAATTAATATAATTCCCTTTAATTAAATATTCTAGGCAGTGCTGACTAATTAGGCTACCTTTTGTTTAAACATAATATTTATTAAAATAAGATAGAATTTTAATTATTTTGGAGCATTTATTTTGGAAGATAAACTATATTATAATAGATAAGTGATGACAAATAAATTTTCTATTTGCATATAGTATTGTAGATAGTCTCAAACTCATTTGAATTTAGATGATTTTTCAAAACAGCCATGTATGTGTACAAAGAATGAATATATTAAACAAAGTCAAAAGCTAGCTGCCGATTTCAGAATTTATGATAGAAGATATCTTTGATGTAATCATATTAGAGTTTGAAAATTTGATGTCTCATTTAGCTATCATGTTTCTTCACGTTGGCATGCATTGGATAACAAACCAACTCTCTATTTTCTTTTGATAACAACAAAAAGGCCTAGTACAAATCAAGTAAAAATCTTTTGGTTAGGATAAGACCTGTCTTCTACTCTAGTCTACACCTATAAATAGTAGGCTAGAATCCCACATTTTACCACACCAAAAATTCACACGTGAAATAGAGAAAGATAAAGATAAAAGAGAGAGAGAGAGAGAGAAAGGAGAGACAAAGGAAGACAGAAAGCAGCATTAGAAATAGAATTTCATACATCGAGTATTTTAATCACATACTTTCAAAGCGGAGGAACGATTTTCAACATACTGTAGATTCAACGAGGTAAGATACATTTATGTGCAAAGTGTTTACGTTTCCTTATGCTCTTATATGCGATTAAATATGCATGGAATGCTAGTGGGCCTTCAGGTTCTAGAGAAAGAGATAAGAAATTTCTACATGGAAATTAAGAGGACCTAAGATGGGTGTGTCGCTTGGTCATCGATATACTCCATAAGAGAAGAGCGGTATGAAGTATATTATTTATTTGTTATATATCTGTGTATGGAAATTTGCACGTATCTTACTGGGTATTTTTAAAATACTCACTCTTACATTAATTTTACAGATTAGTTCGGCTCGATTGGAGCAGTGGAGAATTGGTGATGCAGGCTGTCAAGTGAATGAAGAACAGAGAAAAAGAAATAAGTTTGCTGTTTTAAATTTAGCAATTTGTTTAATTTTATTTAGAACGTATTATTTGAATTATTTAGGAGTTTATGTTTATGGTTAGATACGCTTTCAATTATTTAAATTTAAATGTTATAGTTATTTGTTTATTGAAGAATTTTATTTTTATATAGTTCCGCATTATAAATAAAGAAAAGTCAGTTTTTCGTAACGTTCCCGTGCTTATGTTTAATGAGAAATTGGGGCGTTTCAGTATGGTATCAGAGCACGGTTTTACTTTCCTGTAGACTTTTAAAAAAAAAAAAAGGTTTAAAAATACGTGAACAGTACATTACAGAAAGTTTTGATTTATAGGGCACTTTAATTTTTCACAGTGAATTGGCCGTTCATTTCTTCATTTAGTGCATCTGACACCTTCCAAAGTGTCTCTTTCATTTGTCCTTGTGCAGTCTGTTGCATCCTGCAATGACCATAATTCAAATCATAATAGGTAGAGATATTTTTTTTTTATATATATTAGAGCTATGAATCTGAAACAAAAAAGAAACAGTACCAAAAAGATGATTTGATATTCAAAGCAAATCTTTAAACCTGTGTGAACATTTATTTGTACGTGTGTGCATGTATATATTATCAATTAGTGTGTGCATGTCTCAGTATGCGTGGGTATGTTATTTAAAAAAAATCATATTTTAATAAATCTCTTTTTCCCACTTATTGTTTCGAGTTTCTTTGATTTGCGTATTCACAAGATTGAAAGACTTTGTCAAAAAGACCTAAACTGTCTAAGGTGAGCTTGGGATTTAAGCGGTCCGCTTGTGACCCCCCTCCTTACCTGGAAGTCTTTTCAGTTATGTGTTATTTAAATCATTAAGACGGAAAACAATAATTCTAAGAAAATTCTATTTTAAGATTTTGCAAAAAAAAA
>NC_036238.1:6197520-6199927 GCF_002742605.1 Olea europaea var. sylvestris | reverse complement strand
TGGCATATGACGCTCACCATTCGACTACTCTCCAATTGAACCCAGGTATGAAATGTAATGAGATGTTTTTAAACATTGCTGCATGTTATAAAATGTATAAGTATGTTCACATCGCATAATTTATTTGTCATTTTTTTTCCACATCTTGCTAGAGTATAGTTTATGCACTGAGAATAAAATAATAATAATATTGATAATGCAAAGTTAAGCATAATTAAAATTATGTTGTCATGTGATTAGGATGACTAGGAATAGCCCAACGTACCTCCAGCGTGCTGAAATGGCCATTGAGAACTACATAAATTATGAAGTGAGATGGGAGAGAACTTTTGTTGAACATGTTGAAGATTTCCTTTCTATGTGGGAGCGAGCAAGGTCATTTGGATATAATGAGGGGACAATCCCTTCGATATATCACCTTATAAGCACTATGCGACCTCAATGGAGAGACGTGGCTTATTTCGTGAGGGACATGGATTATGATTTATATTTGGAAGAAGATTGGGATAAGATTGATTTTAAAGGATACTGTGAAGATATCATAATTTTATAGAACCATAGACAACAAGCACCAGCGCCCGAACCCGAACCGGAGCCGGAGCCGGAGCCGGAGCCAGAGTTGGAGGAGGACCCAGAGGAGGAGATCGAACCAGAGCCAGAAGACCCTGAGCAAGAAGTCCAACCACAAAATTTCATTGATTTGGTTATGGATTCCGAGCCCGAGTCATGCATTACTTCGGATGATGAAACGGCATAAAAAGAAGATTCTAGATTGGGGATAAGTTTTATTTATTTGCTTAGGAAAAGTTGGATTATTTATTTATTTATTTGATTTTTTGAAGAGCAATTTTTTATTTATTTAAGGATTTGGAAATTATATTAAATTCTTCGTTGTTACAAAATTATTAGAAGTGTTTTACCAATTTTTTTCCTAAATTAAAATTTTATTTGTGTTAAGAAAATGTCGAGACAACAACAAAATCAAGGTACGATCATTAGAGATTTGCTAAGGGCGGTAGAAGATTTGGGTAGGCAACAAGCACAGGGTGGTCCCCGTGGTGCAAACGCTAACAACACCAGCTCAATCGTGGAACAGTTCCGTTGCTACAAACCCCCAACCTTCGATGGCAAGGCAGACCCACTAGCAGCTGAAGAATGGATAAGCGGAATGGAGCGAATCTTCAAACATCTATCTTGCACTGATGCTCAAAATGTGTTATGCGCAAAATTTATGTTGGTTGACGCGGCAGGCCATTGGTTGGAGTCAGCATCTCGCACTAGAACAGAAGCACAACAACGTGCTCTGACTTGGACGCAATTTAAGGAGGAAATGATGGGAAAATACTTCCCACAAGCCCTGAGGGATCGCAAGGAGACAGAATTCCTTCAACTCAGACAAGGAAAGACGAAACTTGAAGAATATGAAAGAAAATTCGAACAACTCTCAAGATATGCACCACACCTAGTGGATACTGAAGCAAAGAAAGCAAGGAGGTTCGAACTTGGATTGCGTCCTGAGATTGGTAGAATAATGGCATCCCACCAATTCACCACCTATAGGCGCGTTTTGCAAACTGCCCAAGCAATCTCAAATAGGTTGGAAATGGATCAAATTCCACAGTAAGGGGTCGAGTTATCAGGAAAGAGGAAGTGGAATGGGTCCAATGAAGGGAAGGGAGAGGGACAGAACAAAAAGATTAACTTTGGATCAAGTTTTGGACACGCCATTCCACCCTGTCCAAAGTGCAATAAAATGCATAGTGGCGAATGTTTGTTTGGAAAGCATGTGTACTATCGATGCGGTAAAACAGGGCATATTTCCAAAAATTGCAAAGAAGATCCCTTGAAGAAGAATGATGAACAAGAAAAGAAGGGAAACGCCCGAATTTTTGCTTTAACCCAGGAACAGACAATAGAGGACCCGAATGCAGGTAATTTCGAGGACGAAATTATTTTAAGGGGGTGAGATTGTAACATCCCAAAAAAAAAATTCTTTTTTTTTTTATAAAAATTTATTTAATATCTATATTATATTATTTCAAAAGTTGAGGGACTAAGAGGCAATATATTTTAAATTCTTATACTTTGAGTCAAATAATTAAATTTCGATAGAGTAAATATAAGTATATTAATATTATACTCGTTGGATAACCAGTATTTAATTATGAATTTTAGGCTCGAGAAATAGTCAATTTGGATAACCCAGAACCAAGAAATTTCGATTTGAATAAATTGGTTTTCAAATTCAATTAAAACTTGGAAGGATGATGTGATGTTGACACGTGTACATGGAATTGTCTTGATTTTGTATGGTGTGTACGTATAGAAATGGGTGTGAATAAAAAGAAGTAGGTTTATTTTAATAATTATTTGCTTTGATTTTGGAGAAAAAGAAGGGTAGGTTTCC
>NC_036238.1:6185914-6197463 GCF_002742605.1 Olea europaea var. sylvestris | reverse complement strand
CATGTATGTGTACAAAGAATGAATATATTAAACAAAGTCAAAAGCTAGCTGCCGATTTCAGAATTTATGATAGAAGATATCTTTGATGTAATCATATTAGAGTTTGAAAAGTTGATGTCTCCTTTAGCTATCATGTTTCTTCACGTTGGCATGCATTGGATAACAAACCAACTCTCTATTTTCTTTTGATAACAACAAAAAGGCCTAGTACAAATCGAGTAAAAATCTTTTGATTAGGATAAGACATATCTTCTACTCTAGTCTACACCTATAAATAGTAGGCCAACATCCCACATTTTACCACACCAAAAATTCACACGTGAAATAGAGAAAGAGAAAGATAAAAGAGAGAGAGAGAGAGAAAGGAGAGAAAAAGGAAGACAGAAAGCAGCATTAGAAATAGAATTTCATACATCGAGTATTTTAATCACATACTTTCAAAGCGGAGGAACGATTTTCAACATACTGTAGATTCAACGAGGTAAGATACATTTATGTGCAAAGTGTTTACGTTTCCTTATGCTCTTATATGCGATTAAATATGCATGGAATGCTAGTGGACCTTCGAGTTCTAGAGAAAGAGATAAGAAATTTCTACATGGAAATTAAGAGGACCTAAGATGGGTGTGTCGCTTGGTCATCGATATACTCCATAAGAGAAGAGCGGTATGAAGTGTATTATTTATTTGTTATATATCTGTGTATGGAAATTTGCACGTATCTTACTGGGTATTTTTAAAATACTCACTCTTACATTAATTTTACAGATTAGTTCGGGTCAATTGGAGCAGTGGGGAATTGGTGATGCAGGCTGCCAAGTGAATGAAGAACAGAGAAAAAGAAATAAGTTTGCTGTTTTAAATTTAGCAATTTGTTTAATTTTATTTAGAACGTATTATTTGAATTATTTAGGAGTTTATGTTTATGGTTAGATACGCTTTCAATTATTTAAATTTAAATGTTACAGTTATTTGTTTATTGAAGAATTTTATTTTTATATAGTTCCGCATTATAAATAAAGAAAAGTCAGTTTTTCGTAACGTTCCCGTGCTTATGTTTAATGAAAAATTGGGGCGTTTCACACACTTTACGTCACTCTACCCAAGAGATAGTTTGGTCAAGCCCCTGTGAAGAGATCGAAATTATATGGAAGTTGAATCCATTTGACTGCGTCAACCCCATATGAAGAACTGAATGAATCGTCATGATGGAAGAGGTTGCAAAGAAAAGCCTAGCAGAAGATCATTTTATACAATCTTTAGCATGTGATTGGTATAACAACTCAATATTATCGTCGCCCTACCCAGCCAATCAAATGAAGTCTAAGCCCTATGTCACATTTATGAGCAACAAAATGGTATTAGCATTAAATGCTTATGATTGATTGATACATTTTACAAAAGGCCTTAGCCATGTGGATGATCAAATTTGCATTTACATTTATGTCCCTGTAATGTGTTAAAGGACATCTAGATCTATTTTTATTGTGCTTGCAGTGATCTCTCAATTTTCCATGATAGTTCGAATCTACCAAGGAACTTATTCTAAATGTTTATCATAAATCTTATTTGTAGTCTACCACTGATTTAGTTAAACTATTTTATTCAGTACCTTTCTGAGTTAAAACCCCAAATGGTCACTGAACTTTGTCCGAAGTTCCCCAGGAGATCACCGAACTTCAAAATGTCCTTAAGTAATCACTAAACTTTGCCTTAAGTCCCCCAAGAGGTCATCGAACTTCAAAACGTCCCTAAATAATCACTAAACTTGTAAAGAGTTCCTAGAGGGTCACTAAAGTTTACAAATTGGGACCCCATACATCTTTGCAAAGTTCAATAATTTGCAAACTTCAGTGACCTCCTAGAAACTTTTTTCAATGTTCAGTGACTATTTAGAGATGTTTTGAAGTTTGGTGACCTCTTGAGAGACTTCGAGCTAAGTTCAGTGACTACTTAAGGACGTTTTGAAGTTCGGTGACCTCGTTGGGGACTTTGGGCAAAGTCAGTGAACATTTGGGTTTTTTTCTCGTAGCTTTCTTCAATCTTATCTTGTACTGACTGCTACATAACAAATTTATGCTGCTGCAAAATAGGGAGAAAAGGAAAAGAATAATAACTTACTGTCTTTTATTTTTTTTTTGTCAAGGTGCAAGCTGGTCATTCCCGACTGCAAGCATGACTACTCAAAAGTTCCGATTATAGTGTACAATTCATTTACTGATTCAGCTGCATACATGTTAAACACTTGCTCAACATCAACAACAAGTGCATATGCCTTTAATCAGGGATCCTTCATTTTCAGCTTCATGTAGAAGAGAAATGAGTTTGCCATTCATAATCCTTACTGGGCCATATTTCCAACGTCATGCTCTATTTTCAAGATGGCAACATTTATATTAATCTTTACCTCCGTTCATATCATCTCAACAAGAGCCACGTACTTGAATCCACTAGGACGTTCGCTGAGTCCATATATGCATCAAACAACAATATAGGATACAACATAAGTTGATATGATCTCCCATTCACTTCTACATTTTGAATAAAAGTTCTCAACAACAAATCAGTTCGATATATATACACAACCTTAATACCAATAAATAACATCATGTGCTATCAATTAGAATACATATTGATATTATAGCATTTACCAAAATTTTTGAAACAACCATAAATTTTTTACCTAATAACCAATATATTAACAATCTTGCTACATGTATATATTGATTTACACCCTGGTTTACCGAATTTATACTTGGCACAATCTCACGCCATCTTTCATATCTCACACATTTAATCCGACCATCGCAATCTCGCCACATCACCCATCTTCTTCTCTTTTTAGGTCAATTTTGATGCTACTGGAGAATGATTTGTGACCTGCTGTAGGTTTGATTTACTTTGGGTTTGCTTCATTTTCTAGTCTTCCTGTTTTGGTTTTTATCTGATTGTCTTTTTTTTTATCATTAATTTGTTGATAGATAGATAGTATTTTTGTTAATTTTTTACATTACTCACGCAACACAATCAAGAGAAGAACAGGTTTCTTAGATTATACTTTTAGTTTTTAGCTCTTACATCCAAAATTCTGAAAATTCACAATATACGTTGAAATTGCCAATAAATTTACTTATATTACTAAATATGTGTACATATGTATTTATATAATTAAACTTTGTATATTTTACATTTGTTTAATGGAATCTGCCTACTCAATTAATGTATTAAACTTAGCGCCCATTTGGCTCCATTATTCCACATTATAATGAGAAGAATAATAATTTTTGGAAAATGTATTGTTAAAAAGAAGATTTTTTTTTGCGTTTACATGTATTATTATTTTATTAAAGACTGTGTAATTAATAAGAAGAGAAAAAAATGAATTATAATTTAATAGGAGAATAATGGGGCCAAACGGTCCATTTTAATTTAATTAAATATTAATAAAAGATCTTGCTATTGCGAAAATTACACTCAATAGTCAACAGCAACCCTCACACACCAACATTCCTAAATCAGCCACTGAATGTGATACAATCAATTAAACAAAATTTGATGTTATAAGCGTCAAATATTATTTATTTTGCTTTCTTCAGTGTTGCTTAATATTGTTAGGTGTTGATTCATAGGTTATATAGAACTATCACAAGACAAGGAAACTAATATATTTTGGACGTCATTCTCTTTAACTTTTTATAATTTATTAACTCAATATATCAAAGTTTAGACTTTATTTTTCTAGTAACGATATTTAGAGTCAACGACCGCAATAGTTAAATGTGTGGCATCTTGTCACTTAGGTAATAGTAAAGCTGGACACGGTCCGGATCGATTCGTTTCTCTTTAGAATCGAACCGAATCGAATCGAAAATTTCGGGTATTTAGTAAGTGAAATTGTCGGGTCCAAATATAATTATGGAACCGTTCAAGTTCGGTTTGGTTCTGTCCGGTTCGATTCTGTTCAGTTCCATGCCATAATTACATTTTAAATATTTACAACAACATTACATAAATAAAACTAATAACATATTCAATCACAGCTTTTACAAATTAACGAAGTCCAATTCAAAAATATATAAATAACAAGTTGTCCAATAAGATTAATTTACCAACATATACAATTACCAAAAAGTAGATACTAATATTAAAATATTGGTGATCCATATCAATAATTTATTTGCTTCATCCTTCAAGTCTACATAAAAAAGTAAAAAAAATAAAAACTCTTGAATTAGAATTCATAGAGATAAAATATTTTTACGTATTACTAATACTTACTAGCTGTTTCATTTAATCATCAATTGAGCCAAAAAATTGGATTTAGAAATTGGTTGGGTTGGGTCAAGTTAGCTAGGCTAGAGCTTGGGAGATGGAATATCAATCTATCACCTAATTAGTTAATTTGTTTAGAAAAAACTAAAATAATTTGATTTATTCAATATGAAAAAATTAGGAGGATTCGGTTCTTGGTCTAGAACCTAGAACCGAATTGTACCTATCGGTTCTCAATTCAAATACCCATTCCGATATTTAACTTGAAAAAATCCGTCGGGTTCGATTTCATTTGATCGATTTGGGAGGGGGTTTTGCCTAGCATTAGGCAATAGTTTATTGTAATTGAGCTGTCTCAAACAACAAATTAATGTTTCAAATAACATTTTGTCATATAAGCTGACTACTACTATAAATAGCGTTGCTCTTATTTTTCACATGTTTTATTGGTATCACCTAACCTCCAAAAAGGAAAGAAAAAAATGATCAATGAGGAGTGGAATTTAGGTTTTCAAGTGAGGCCCACAACAAACTCGACATTGGAAGAAAAGTTGTGGATGTAATTCAAGAAAAATAATGTCAGTTTTTTGATTTCAAAACAAATAACCCAGAGGCAGGCGGCCTATTAATGTAGGACAGGTGTGTCCCTCATGGGGTGGTCGAGTTGGTGGAATAAGTGAGTGCGGAGACCTTTGGTCACGAGTTCGATTCTCCCTACCAACACTTTCTCGGTTGAGTCTGTCGCACTAGGCTTGTCTAGTGTGGTTTACCTGGCTGGCGTGGTTTGTAGGCTATTGCATTTGTCCAAGGGTTTACCCGATGCGCATCCGAAGGGTAGTGATTGCAAGTTCTCCCATCATAAAAAAAAAAAAAAAATGTAGGGCAGGTGTACATTTACACTAAGTTAAAGACAAATAAACATCCTATCCTATCCTACCCTACATATATAAAAGAGTCTAACATGCCCCCCGGGCATAGCTCAGTGGTACAAAGGACAGGAGGAGGTTATCTCAAGCATTGCTGGCAGTTGCAGTGTGGGGGTTCGATTCCTAAAACATGGAATTGGACTCTTTGTAGGCGCAGTATACAGATAGCTCTTACTCTCTGGCCTGTTGGGGCACATCCCACGATTTACCTCCCTCACAAAACTCTAGGGGCAGGGTGGTGGGAGCCCTCAAGGTTGGGGTTCAACTTTTATAAAAGAGTCTAACATTGGGCTGGACACGTATCAAGATTTCCTATCGTCACATTTTGTTTTCCTCTACGGTTCACAATTTGGTACCATCTCGTCTCTCCATTTTAATTTGTTGTCGCTTCTAGAACCTCAAGATTCGTCTTCTCTCTCGAGCATGAGTTTCCAATCGCGAAGCTTCTCATCGTGACTTCGATCGTCTGCTCTCGAGTGGAATCACAGTGTTGATTGGCGATCACCCATTGGTCTTAGAGCTCAGATCAGAATCGCTTCCCCTGTCCTCGAACGGTTAGAGCGCAAGATAACTACCATGGGTGTAATTTGCTTCGTTTTCTAATTGAAATATTATTTATTAATGATTGCATAGTGATCTGCTTTCTTTTGGGAAAACTTTTGGTATCCAAATATTAGACCATACTTTATTTTATTTTTAAAAATTCTAAAACTTTTATTTCATCAATTTTCTAGGATAAACTTCCCATTCAACTTCCACAACGACCAAATGCAGCCATATTTGCACGGGATTTCCATGAAATTACAGTTTGACATTAATGAAGTTTTATCTTGAAGATATATTTTTCAAATATACTCAAGATCTTTCATTTTACCTATTTGCTTTATGTTTTTTGGTTTGGTGGTGGCTGTGTCATCTCAATTGTGACCGAGTACGTCGGTACTACATTATTGTGGGACCTGAAAGTCATCCTTCTTGTGTTGGAATTGAAGGTTGAGTTTAATTAAAAATGCTCTTATGAATGAATTTGTTGAACTATACTTTTCCCATTAAATGCTTAGT
The DNA here is from genome assembly GCF_002742605.1 of Olea europaea var. sylvestris. NCBI lineage: Eukaryota > Viridiplantae > Streptophyta > Magnoliopsida > Lamiales > Oleaceae > Olea > Olea europaea. The sequence continues at coordinate 6,191,204 of NC_036238.1, read as the reverse complement.
GCAGAAAAAAAAATGTTACTATTTGCCGTATGGCATAACAAAGCATCTTGAAAAAATTATATTTTAGCACAGATAGCTATAATGAAGCTTCATTTATATTCTCACGAATTACATGATTAAGTGCAGATGGTTTGACTGGGATGCAACCATGAGCAAAGATGAGCTTCCTTTGAGCCCGAAATCATCTCAGAAAGTTCTTGAGATATTAGAAGATGTTGGCCAACAATTAGCACTGACATTTAACAATGAGGGTACTTTACTTGCTGTTGGGGGGAGGTAAAGAACTATAGATCTTTTACACCAATAGTTTAAAAATGCCAATGTTGTACAACAATGAAGAGAAGCATATTCAACATGAGAAAGAGATTAAAAAGATATTTCCATTTTAGTTCAGTTTTACATGATGACATTAGTCACAGATACTGTTTCATCTTCATTTGAGGCAACCAAAGTTCAAGTAGCAACTGAAGACGAGCCATTTTTAAGATGAAAATTATTTTTGAATGAGAGAAAAATACGAAATTGGGATTACATTTTCAATTTTTCACCTATAAACTGATGCAGGATAGATAAGAAAAGAGCAAGAAAGAGAGGAGAACCAGAGAGAATGGGGGGAGAAACATGATAAGAAGCAGAAATTCAAGGGAAAAGTGGAAGGGAGAGGAAGAAGAGGCTACAAACCAATCTTAATTCATCATACTTATCAACAATGTCTTGCAATTCTAGTTACTGACATATAAACAACAAAAGAAACCTAATATTCATGGGCTTGGGCTATACCCACTAGACAAGCCCAATGAAATAAAAAGACATCAATACATAAAACAAGAAGTAAATTAATTTTGGCCGATGTCCACATCAACTCTATCGAGGTGAAAGAAAAACTCGATCCTGTTGAATGGTTGAACTACCACAAACAACGATCTTTCTGAGGACCCAAATATCGAAATTCAACAGTTGATAACAGTAAAAACTGCAGCTAATCCTCAAAGCTATGATCCACCCAAGGATAACGATCTCTCTTTTTAATCAAATACCGATATTGATTTCCAAATAGTAAATGCTCATGCAGCTCACCTCCAAAATCTTCACGTGATTGTGCATAATGAGGAGCATAAAAAGTTAGCATCGAAGGCTGGTTTGTAGAGACAAATGGTTGCAACATTGAGAGCTCGAATGGGCCTCGATTAAGAAACAAATTTTCTACATTGAGAATATAACTTTCATTTAAGTGAGATGGCCAATCACATGAAAAATCTTTATACGAGTGGCGCAAAAAAAATTTCTTCACATTTTTGGGAAATTGGATTAAGGAAACTCGTAATAAAGTTTAGCATTCGTCAATAGAGCATTCTATTAAATGCTGCACATCGAAAGTAAATTCTAAAATTTCACGATTGGAAATGATTTGACTTTTTAGCTTGACATGAAATTTAGGAGTATTACCAATGGAGTAATGACCTCAGAAAACAATGTGGCAACCCATGGAGTATCATGTAATTGAGGAAGAACTAAAACAAAGTCAACATGAAAGTCATGCAACATAGTAGGCATAAGATTTAGGACATCTAAAATGTTTGACCTCAATAGCATTGCTTTAGGTATTTTCTCAATTATGTCAGTGTTAAATGTATTGGCTACAGGTGTGGTCAAAATAGAGGACACAATATACTGTTCACAACTTTCGACTTCTGTAAAAATAGAGGAAAGAACAACACTATAATCATCTAAACAAACCCCTAAAGATTTTATAGCTCCTGACAAGTAAGGTTTGATTATGTCGGCACACTTCTCAAAAAATCTTCCCGTCACACTAAATACAATGGGAGAAACATCTTTGTGTTTATTTTGAATACTATCCAAAAGAAGGATAATCAAGTCTAGAGGAATATTGTTACTTTCTTCTAATGTAAAGGTCATGATAGTCTCTAATGATGTGACGGCATTCCCTAAATGATTTCCTTTTAGAGCTACAAAAAAGTGTCAGAACATGTCAATTATTGTACGTTCACAATCTAGGTCCAACATGATAAGGCAGTATTTTGCATTAGCCATTATATCTAATATCCTAACTATCGTAGCATACAACTTGATAGAAGTGCTCATGAGATATACAAATGATGATATAATCAAGAGAAAAATATCTTGAATTATTTCATCACAAGAAGGGGGGTTCGGGTGCCGTAATGAAGAATATTTCACTAAGACAAGAAATAATTGCTACTTGTATAGCAAATTCTGGATGTCTTAATAGTTTATTTGAAACCAATGCCATCCTAAGTGTATTAATAGATGTAAGCAAGGAAATAGAAGGCAATTGGTCCACTCGTAAAAGTAAGTACTCAGTGCGTTCAAGTAAAAATAGGAGTTCATTAGAAGGCAATGAAAATTGAAAAAGTTTTCGTCCATTTGTCAACAAGTGGACTCCTAACGTTTGATATTCACACCATAACATTTTTTTTAATTGACAAGCCAAGATACTGAAGTAAAAGCATATATTCAATATAAAATTGTTACCTCAAGGGACTTACAAGAGTCAAAAAATGCTCCAATTGCAATTTTCAAATTGGCACGGGCTATGTTGGCAAAGCTGTCAATCAACATGATAAAAAGATCACCTATGAATAATGATAGAAATTTCTATTCTTTTTTTTTTTCCCTATATCCTTTTTTCACCGTTTTTTCTTTTCCTCTCTCTCTCTCTGTGAAGCAAAAGCAACAAAACCAATTAACTCTCATATAAAGAATAAGGCAACAAATTGAGGCCGAACACAAACCAGAGGCAGATAATGAAAATAGAGGTCCAAAGAGAAGTCGTTCAATTGAAATGGAGTAAAAATTTTTTTTTTTTTTTTTTTTTTTTTTTTCTCTCTATCCTTTTTCAGTTTTTTTTTTCTTTTACTCTCTCTCTCTCTCTCTCTGTGTGAAGCAAAAGCAACAAAATCAATTAACTCTTATATAAAGAATAAGGCCACAAATTGAGGCCCAACACAAACCAGAGGAAGATAATGAAAATAGAGGTCCAAAGAGAATTCGTTCAAGTGAACTGGAGTGGTATTTATAGATGGGCTGTCAGTTTCGTTCCCAAGGGTTCAGCTTTCTTCTACCAGCAAATAAGAGAAGATTGAACTCGAGGGTCTAGAGTCGGTGATTTGCAGATTATGGTGGGCTACGTTTTGACTATATGGGTAAGAGGTAAAAATGATTAGTGGCTTCTACGTTAGTGTTTTGGTGGGTATTGAGATTTGCTGGTTAACAGGTATGGGATGATGATATGGTGGTGGTGACCGTTTGTCACTTCGTTGGCAGAAGCAAAAGGCAATTTTGGATTTTTATTTTTTTATTTAATTTTTATTTTTATTTTATTTATTAATTTTTTTTTTTGGGGATGGCTTGTAGTAAATGTTGCCTTTGATTTTAGTAGTGGGAGCAGAGGGCATGGCTACGTCGGGTGTCGGTTGTGTAGAGAAATATGAGACTTAGGTGATTGGGTAATGTATCAGTAATGGATGAAGAAAGCGACTGTGCATAATAGAAAAGGGTGGAGGTTTGTTGGTGGGCTGTGGAACTTTGGCAGTGGGTTGTTGTGTTTGAGTGAAGACAATGACGAGAGTTGCAGCAGATTGACTTGTGTGTATAAATTGATTTTGTAGACGAAGTCTTACCCAAGTTTAGCTTTGATACCAAATTTGATACAACATAGATAAGAAAACATCAAGAAAGAGGAGAGAACCATAGAGAATGGGGAGAGAAACCGGAGAAGAACCAGAAATTCAAGGGGGAAGTGGAAGGGAGAGGAAGGAGAGGCCACAAACCAATCTCAATTCATCATAATTATCAAAACTGTCTTACAATTCCAGTTACCAACATATAATTAACAAAAGAAACTTAATATTCATGGGCTTGGGCTAAACCCACTAGACAAGCCCAATGAAATAAAATGACATCAATAAATAAAACAAGAAGTAAATTTATTTGGGCCGATGTCCGAATCATAAACTCTTGTTGTTATAGTTCAAAAATCTTGTGTCCAGTACTGGTTTCTATATTCGATCCGAAAGTTTTACCAATAATAATAGCTATGATTGTAATTATTATAAGCATAATGACGTTGATGTTCATGGATAAGATCTAAGATTCTTATCATCAATTGGAAAGTTTAAGATTTGACCAATTTTGTGAGTATTTGTTATCTATATTTCATCTTCTGGTATAGGTAATTGATATTGGTGTTATTTTGACTCCTCATGATAACAATCTCAAGCCAACACTCTATTCCTTTTTAGGTATAGTTCAGAGCTTAATGTTCTTTAACTGATAATCTGAAGTGATAACTCGATATGTGTGAGTTGTAAAATATTACGTTCAGCATGTTGGATAAGTTAATAAGGAAAACAGCCTTTCAGAGGAAAATGCAAGTTATATATAAGATTTAATAATCAGCAGATTCATTTGTGTACGATAAGTGGATCAAGCTTTCATGCTTGTTACACACACTATAGTCATCGAATTATTGTCTTAAGAGTTCTTAGCATTTCTACGTGTCAATTTGAAAAAAAGAAATATTAGTGATCAGGGGAGAAATTAATGACATTCCATGTATTTAACTTATATATGCTGAGTTGGTGATCAACCCTTTTGTTTTTTTTTTTTTTTTTTTTTTTTTTTTTTTTTTTTTTTTTTTGGGGGGGGGGGGGGGGGTTTAAGAATTTGGGTTGAAGATGATTTCCTTCTCTGTTAGGTATATGTCTTGGCATGATAAATTGGTGAATCAAATATCTTTATCAAGTGTTTTAGAGACCTCAGAATTGGGAAACTAACTGAATATGCCAATGGATTTCTTATTAATATGTAGTAATTGGGTTAGGTCTTTGCTTCTATTATTCATCCAACAAGTTAAAGGATTATGCCAGATTGTTTAGTTGTGGTTACTTACCCTTAACGACTAAGGTTTCAGTCCCCAGATTGAAGGAGGACTGCCTCTCAATTTAGATGTGGGTTTGCAGGAAAAGAGGAGGAAAAAAGCGGGATATACTATTTTCAAGATTAAGTTAGGGCTTACTTCATAAAATTCAAAGTGGGTCTTCTTTATGAAAGAATAATTATTTTTCCGGTTCTTAATTGTTTTATTTTGGTGCAATACAGGATGGCAAGTTGAGGGTTTTTAAGTGGCCTGATATGGAAATTACTCTTGATGAGGTTAATGCTCATGCTTCTGTTAACGATTTAGATTTCAGGTTCAAATTCCCTTAGTAGTTTACCTCAAAGTTTTGCATTGCAATGTTAGGAA
>NC_036238.1:6166424-6185722 GCF_002742605.1 Olea europaea var. sylvestris | reverse complement strand
TATATATATATATATATATATATATATATATATATATTTTACAAGTCCTTTCCTCGAGCGCATCGGGTTGAGTCTTAGTTTAACTGGTTTATCCAGGAAATATAAAGGTCCCCACATGATTTTGTTTTGTTTGTGCATTTTAAGGTGTTCCTGATGTCCAAACTTCTCAAGCACCGGAGGGAGTTTTCATTACCTCAGGAGACAATCCATTTGAACTTATCAAGGATTCAGGTATGTTTCTACAACTGTCAATAAGATTTATTTACTTACTAAGGTGGTTTACTCTAATTTCATATTTTGTTATTTTTATGTTTCCTACTTTTGTATGATATTATCTAAGCTCAATGGTACATTTTCTCACCTTGATAACGAAAAAGGTAATAAATATCTCACCTCCAACCTCACATAACCAACTAGACAATTTCTTCAACTATTTTTGAAAATATTGAATCTAAGAACACATCATATTTCTACTAACAGGCCCCTGCTCACTTAGATTGGTTTGGATGGTGCACGTTTGATGTTTTCTACACTATAGTTAATCCTAATGGAATCAAAGAGGGTTTTCAGAGGCTCGATATCTTAACCTTAATTACATATCAAAAGTTTTCATCAACCAATCTACTCAATCACACAAACTTTCATTTTATTTTCAATTTTAAAGAAGGTGGGATCCTTCCTAAATTCCTTATCATAGATGATGGATGGCAAGAAACTGTAAATAAATTTCAGAAGAAAGGCTAACCTCTTGTTGAAGGAACTCCGTATGTCCTCTTTGCAAGATCTTGAAAGCTTTTGTAATCCTTAAAAATCATGGTTCTAATAATGTGCTATCACTAATTTTTGCATAGATCTGAAACTATATTAAGCGATATCAATGAAAATTGCAAGTTTAGGGGCTCCAAGGCAGACAGTTCATCTTCTAATCTCAAAGAGTTTATCCACACAATCAAAGAGAACTAATTCCAATTGGGATTGGTGATCTCATTAATGACACCCGCTTTCTCATGAACTCGGAAAGAGAACTATAGTTTGAAGTAAGCTGCCAAGAGTACTAAAAATGATCTTAATCTTCCGTTTCATAAAATGTGTAAATGCTAAAAGGTACTAGGTGATGCAGATATGTTTATACGTGGCATGCTTTAGTTGGATACAGGGAAGGAGTTTCCCCTTCTTCTGAATCACTAAAGAAGTACAATCCTCCTTATTCAGTTCAATCGTTGGGAAATACAAAAAATATTAGAGACATTGCATTGGCCAATTTGGAGAAATATGGAGTTTGACTAATAAGACACTGAAAAGGTGTGCAACTTTTACAATGACCTCTACGAGCTACTTTGCCAATATTGGGAAAATTCAAGCCCTTACATCTCCATTTTTGCGCAAAAATCCAAGGTATTTTTAACATTTGCATTTAAATATTGAATTAAATTACATATATTTTTAATTTACTTTAAATTTGTGTTTATGATTAACTGATTTTTGATTAAATTCACAGCAATGTGAAAAAATCAACATGTATCGTTTTTTTTTTTTCACTCAGTGTCAGCTTATATGCTTGAATCAATCAAGATCTAGAAAAGGAAAGTTTATAATTTTTATATGATTTGATTGGTCTTTGTGCTGTAAAATTAATAAATTATGGGTTCCAATGAGGCAAAATTAACTTTCTTATTGATTTTAAACTTTTTATTAATTTTGTGTTTGAGATCACTTGTTTAAGGTGAACCTTTAAAGACAATTACGAGACAACATTTAGTTTATTAGTTCAATTTGGGGAGGGGTTTTGTGTTCAAAGTGAAAATCACTATTATAAGATGATGCTTAATTCGTGAATTGCATTTGGGGTTTCTTATTGAATCTAGAGATCACATTCGACATGTAATCCTTCAAAAGTCAACATGATAACTTGGTTTTGTAGACTTCCTTAACATAAATTCTCGATTAACATGATAATTTTGCTTCAGCTTCTCTTCTAGAATGGGGCTTTAAATTTTCATGCATTCAAAATGTGTGTTATGTCAAGACAAGTAGTACCAGCATATAGAAATATATGTTTCTTTTGCCCTTCAAGATATATTTAAAACCACTCATTTTAATATCAATGAATTATAAATGGAAGCAAATTTTGAAAGTTACACAACAATCTATCATTTGTGATTCAATATTTTATCCACGTAATCCTATCATTTCATGTACATTTGCTTTTAATAGTAATCAATTAACGTGCAACACACCAGAGGCGGAGCCAGGATTTTAATTCAGTGCGGACAAAACTTTTTCGACGCCGAACGTCAAGGTTTTGGTCATGGATTTAATGATGATAAAAAAATAAATTCTATTGGGACTGGGAGCAATTCTATAAGAAAAGGCAAAACAAAAGTAATTCACAGGACAATTCCATTCACATAAGCCATAGCAATACCACTATTATAAGTAATTCACAGGGCAACAAGACAACACATTCATCGATTTACAGATTCACAATCTCATTCACAAGGCAATATATGGTATTTCAAAACTCCAGTGACAGAGAGTAAGCAAGCAACTCACAATGCAAAGGCAATGGCAAACGGCAATGCCGCTTCCAGTTCGAGCAATTGAAGAGTTGCTAATTGCCTAATTCCATATGTTTAAAAAAAAAAAAAAACCCACCAAATCACATAAATCAGAATATTTAAAAAAAAAAAAAAAAAAAAAGCCCCCAAAACATAAAAAACAAAAAAACACAAAAAAAAATAAAAAAATATATATATATATAAAGCAAAAAAAAAAAAAAAATTCAAAATGAGCTAGTGAATAATCAGCCAATCAGGGATTCAGGATCAATGGAATTTGGAAAATTGTGGCTTCACCTTCAGACGAATCAGACCTTCTTCTTCTACTGTGAGGGCTGTCCATTGCCGCCGGAAGAATCACCAGAGCCAAAACGTTGCAACCCTTCAATGAAGGTTAAAGACCGGCAGGACCGGGACACCTTACGGTTACGGAGCAACTGAGCAAGATAGAAGTTTGTCATCAGAGGGAGGAGGAGGATGAGGTTGATTGGTTGAGACTGAGGCGGCACCAGAGTGGGGTGCAGACGGGCGACGGGAGGTGGTTGAAAAATGATAATCTCAAATTGATACAATAATTTCAATTTAATGGCAGAAATTGGGAATGGGTTATGGGTTGTATCATTTTTATGGTTTTCGGGTTATCATGTTGGGTTAATGGGTTAGTGGGCTTCGCTGGGCAACTGGAGGGAAGGAAAAAAAAAAAAAAAAAGCTGGGCCATGGGTTTGAGCTCAAACGTTCAAATTATTCTCTGTGTTTTCTTTTTCTTTATAAAGAAAATTGTTTGTTGAAGAAATTGATGGATGTAGGAGTAGGGTTAGACATGGTCTCGTTCGGTTTGGTTCTAATGAGAATCGAATCGGACCCAAAATTTTTGAGTATATAGTAAGTGGAATTGTCATGGGCCCAAATTTAATTATGGAACTATTTGAATTAGGTTCTGTTTAGTTTGATTCTGCTCGATTCCATTCGATTCTCAGGTTCCATATTATAATTAAATTTTTTAATATTTACAAAGTTATATTAATGCAACTAATGATATGTTCAATATTAGCACTTACAAACTAACGTAGTCTAATCTTATGTGTCTTTCACGTCTATCTTTGTTGCGTTCATCATATATTTGATTGTTAAAATCACTGAAAGAGGAAGATGACGAGCTCTTAATAATTAAGAGAGGTATTGTCGAGTTTTAATTCGATTTCTCCGGAACTGTAAAAAGACACTACGGCAGAATAACAGATTTGAATAAAACTTAGATTAATTTGATTAAGTTGGCTTTCAACTGAAAATTAGAAATAGGAAAATTATATTTTTGAGTTTGAGCTAAATTAACTAGTTAGCAAATTTATTTAGAAAAATAAAATAATTTGGCTTATTTAAAATAAATTAATTAAAAAAATTAGGGAAATTAGGTTCTTATTTAATTTTTCGATTCTTTATTTAGAACTGAGAACTAAATCGAACTCGTTAATTCTCGATTTATATACCGGTTCGGGTATTTAACTTAAAAGGACCCGTTTTGTTCAGTTCGGGAGTTTTGTCCAACCTTATGTAAGAGGACAAAAGGGCACTTGAAAAGGAAAAGATTAGTGTGTAGAAATGATTCAATAGATGTAACTAGAATAATTGTTAGAAGATGATATAAGAGTTAGAATCCATTTAGCATGACTTTTGAAAATTCAAAAATTAAATTTGAGATTAAGAATTTTCTTTTGAACTATTCGGATAAATATTTGAAATTGCTGTCTATTAGAATTTTTTTTTTTAAAGTAAAAATTGGTCTAAGACTTTAAGTAGAAGCAAAAATAAAAGCCTTATCTAATTGGCACTACCTCTCATGACATTTTTTTTTTCTGAAAGCTATTTAAGACAAGCTCTGCTACCACTATTTACATGGCTTTAAACAAGGGCTGAGATTTGAATAGAATTGATGCACTTCAGCCCTAGTTTAAATCCCCTGTCAATAGCCTTGTTCAACCAACATTAGCGTAAGACAAAAATGACAAGGGCACATAATCGAAAGTGAAAAAGAAGGGTGTTCAGTGATGGCCAAGTACTTGGTTGGGCATATATTTATTTCATTGAAAATCCCATTTTCATGGTGAATGAAGTGTGATAACCTCTTAACGAAAGCTTTACGAGTTCATTTCAAGTGTTCTGAATTCTACTAATAGTAAGCACGTACATTGAACATTTTATGTATCTGATGAATGACGTGTAATATTTTTAAAGTATTGATATAGTTTTTGAAAATAGTTGAAGTAATTGATATTGTAAAAGAAAAATTAAAAATGTTAAAAAGAATATATATGAATAAATTTTTTATATAATTGAATGTAACATTTTTATTACATAAACTTTTCTTTATACACAATATTTTTTGTCATATCTTACAATTTTATTGTCTGCTTTTACCAAGATGTTTGTTGTTTACATTGAAACCCTACGAAAAGTGTGACATATAGTTGCCCATGAGATTATGTGTTCGTTAATGGTCATTGCAAAGCATATATGTATTGAAAATTATTTCCTCTTGAATTTTTATTTTTATTTCTTATATTTTGAACTCAACTTATTATTTGTTTTTATTATACTTTTGTCGCAAGATTAAATATTCTAAGATTCACCAAGTTTAGGATGTGTATATTACTTAATAAAATATTAACATAAAATAGTTTTATTTTATTGAATAATCAAATTTTATTGAATAAAATTTCATAAAACAATTTTTCGAAATTTCAAACCAAAAGTCTTTTTTAGTTTTCTATTTTAAGAAATAATCTAGAATATATTAAAAGTGGGGATTGAAGATAAACTTTTGATTACTAATTGTACCCTCACATATTTAGTTTTATGTCCAATATACCCTCATTTATCCTCATGTCTTTACTTTTCCATTTTATCCTTATATATTTTTTTTTGTTTATGACCAATAATATCCTTAAAATTAAATTTATTTCAACTAAATTTAATTAATATTAATATTAAAATTAAAATTATTTATCTTTTAAATCAAGTCAATTAATTTTCACTAAACACTATTAATACTAATTATTAGTATACGATTAATAAAAACTTATATAAAACAAAATAAAAATTATAACAACACCACATATATAATTAACATGAAATGGCATAGACTATTAAATTAATTAATATTAATTTATAAGATTTATTAAAACAATAAAAGTATATATACCTTAAATTTTTTTAAATCAAATATTATAGATTAAAAGGCATTCCTAAAAGATTTCATTGAAAATAAAACATAATACTTAAAAAAAAATTCCCGTTAAATAATGTTTCCTTAATAAGTATTAGATGAAAAGTCATTTTATAATAATCCATCAACTTTTTAATCACCATTAATTTATATTAATTTGATAAAATATGATACAAAAAAAATTTATTTTTCAATAACCTAACCGTGAATGGATGATAAACATTTGATATCGCATTTTACTTTTACATTTTTATATTGTGGTGAAAAATAACCTTAATATTCTATTTATAACTTCTAAATAAGATAATTAATAATTATTATTGCTTTCAAATATTAAGTCAATTAATTTCTACTGAATACAATGATTACTAATTATTAGCACACAATTAATAAAAATGTTATTACATACAATTAAAAGAAATTACCATAATACTATTTATATATATAATTTACTTGAAATGACATATTTTATTACGTCGATTAATATTAATATATAGAATAATTGAAAAATAAAATTACTAACACAATTAAATATTTTCAAACCTAACAATACATATTTAAAATGGTATTGCGTTTCTAAAATTTTTTTTGAAATTATAAATTCAATCAATAATCGCAATTTTTAAATATTTTATTAATCAAATACATAATTAGGACATTTTATTGTCCATAATATAAATATTTTTTCTTCATTTGATATTTTTCAACAAAAGTTTTAGCACAAATGAAGAAAATGAAAAAAAAATAATAATAAAAAATTATAGAAGAGCTTCCTTACTCTTTAAGTCTCAATTATGAATCCATAATTCATCATTTACAGATCACATACTGAGTATGTGTTTATAAATTATTTTTCTTCCTATTTTACTTTCTCTATGTAATTGTTGATGTGTAATTATTAATCATAAATTTTTATGGTCTCTTTTCATTGGAATGATGGCCATTCCTTGTTTTTTAAATGTAGCACAACAACCAATAATAAAATTTTTACTTTTGTCAATGATGAATTTGAATAATGTGAATTATGTAAAGATTTATTATATTGGATAGTTATTTTCAATTTATTTTTTACAAATATTATATTTTTAATTGAAATTTAGTTGCATTCGGTTATCCATGCAGTACAAATTTTACTTTATTTCCTCAACTCGAATCTTGTACATTTTTTTTATGATATTCGTTGATTAATAAACATATTTTCTTTCTTATTGTTACAGTCGGACAATAGTAAATGTTAGTTTTGAGGAAATTCTAATGTTAATTTCACTTGCAAGAAATTTAGGTATGAGTTGTCAGTCTGAAAAACAGTTTGGTGCTTATTAAAATTTGTAATTTCTTCACTTAAACATTGGATAAAGAGAATAAATTATCAAAATCTAAAATTAGATTCTCCCAAATTTCGAGTGTCCTAATCTTAGAATTTTTAACCCTTACAAATTTGATTCAATACATATTTTCATAGAATATTAATAATTTTTGAGATATTAATTTTATTGATTATTGCCATTTCTATAATTTACATTTACTTAGTATTGTTACCTTTAATTTGTAGGAAAGATAATTTTTATCTTTTAATTAATTATGACTATTAATCATTAAGAAAGCTCTTGAATGCATAGACTCCCAACTTTTTTTATTTTATTTTATTTTGAATGTCGGTTTTAACGCAAAATTATAGGTAAAAATTAATTATGTAAATAATTTAATTGCATAATCAAATAGTTTAAGTTTTTCTATCGCAACCCACAATTTTCTATCCAAGTGTTTTGATATTTTAAAATTCTATAAGCATTTCAAAAGTTTTTTTTTTATCAATTATAACGATGGAATATTAGTCATATCATACTAAAAAAGTGTATATTTTAAATTTAATGTCATCATATTAAAATATTGTTATACGATATACTAAAAAAATTGTAAGTATCATTAATGCTTATTAAATTTATATTATATATAAAGATTACTAAAAATGTTAACATTATTAAACACTGAAAGATCTTAAATTCGACTTTGTAACTTTGTTTAAGTTATAAATTCTTTTTTCATATTATACTATGTGCAAAGAATATTTAGAAAACTATCTTTTGTTTTAAGTTCATAACAATTTTTTTTAATAATTTTTTAATTATCATTTCCTTTCGACTTTCATAGGATTATTATAAAAAGAGGTACATGTCTTCAATGATATCAAATCTAATCAGATCGTATTGAATCTAAATAAGTCAAATATATTTACTTGAATTTAGGCAAACCAAAGCAAGAGATTAAATATGTCACTACTTTCAACAACTTAAATGAGGTATAATTTTTTATATTTTGTGATTTTGGATATATTTAATGAATATAAATTATGCATTCATTTTGGCGTTTTAATATTCACATGTATACATACTTTACTTTAAATTTAATTTGATATATTTATATTCAAATAGATCAGATAAGAACTTTGTTATGTTAAAGAAAAAATTTTGTAATGCACATGAAGTTGCCATTCAAAATAAAGCAAAATTGATAATAATTCAATTTTTACGAATTTAAGCTAGCCATTTGTTTATAGTAGTAATATAACTTAGTAATTTTTTGACATGCTTATTGTCATTTCACTTAAATATTTGATTATTTTAGTTCTTTATCCTCAAGGTATGTTCTTTTTAGTAATTTTGTTTCATATTTGATTCTCATTTTTATCTTTTGTGTGGAATCTAAATACAAATCAATTTTATCAAGAGGAGTTCCTAAATACATTGTTGTCAAATAGTATCCATGCATCCCATTAACTCCAACAAATGATGAAGGATATTTATTCAAATTTAAGAGAGAACAATTTTCAATACATCTACACTTGCAATTATCATTAATAAAGTTTAAGGATAAACAATGCTTACTATTAGAATATACATTTATAAACAAGTATTATCTTATGGGCAATTATATCTCATTTATTTTGGAGCTTCAATGCAAACAACAAAATCTTTATAAAAGACTAAAAATAGAATAAAAAACAAGAAAAGTTGTAGGATGTTGGCAAAATATATTGTGTACAAAGAATGTTATTCAGATGAAAATATTACATTTCAATTTATTAAACCTTTAACATTATAGACACAATTTCATAAAATGTGTTATTCATATACATATTTTTTAACAATTTTAATTTTTCCTTTAGTAATATTAATTACATCAACTACTTCGAAAAAACATTATTAGTACTTAAAAATATTAGGCATATCATTTGTCCGATACATAAAACGTGCAATGCACATGTTTACTACTAGTTTTTTAAAAATAACAAATCAAATGTGTTTTTAGCAATCTTAAAATGAACTCTCAAAAGAGAGAGCTAAAAATGAAACTGAAACTGAAGTACAAATCAAATGGGCATTGAGATTTCAAATGCTTGTAAGCCCGAAATGGTCTTCTTTAATTTTTTTAATGATTGAGAACAAAATAATGGTGTAGCTTAATTAGGGCTAGACAAAACTCTCGAACTGAATTGAGCGGTTCGATTCTATTCTTAATATAAATACCCGAATGGGCATCAAAATCGAGAATCAACGAGTTTGGAATGAAGAGAGAGAGAGAGAGAGAGAGAGAATCTTGTTGGAAAAAAATGAGTAAATAGCTCACTTTTGACAATATTTTCGGTGGGACCCGTTCGTCCAACTTGGAAGATAAAAATTGACCCGTGTTCTCCTTCGTGAGAGCATCAAAATTATATATTTACTTGTCAAAAATGAAGCTCGGGTTAATGAGAAATTGGAGTTCAAAGATGACCATTGAAAGATATGAGAAAACTGCATTAGTCCCACATAAGAAAGATAAGAAAGGAAGAACCATATTAAATATGGTTCCACATTGCAAGGGTGTAATCATGTATAGCATAAAGGATTTCTCTACGTGCGCGCGCAGGGGGTGCAAATCACGGATCGAAATTGACTTCAGACTTTGAACTTGTGCGCAGGTATGGACCTGCGTACACAATTGTCGGACCTAACAAAGTAAAAATTGGCCCCTTTGGAGGGCTCATGTTTTGCAATTTTTTTTTTTGCTTTCTCCACTGACTTTTAAGTTTTCTAAAACTGCCAAAACTCCCAGAAATTGAAGCAACTCCACTGTTTATTGCTATGGAATTAATACGCAGATTTAAAACTTATATTAAGTTTCATTTTCAGCCACATCATAGTACTGTCCATGAAAATATACAGTAAAGGAGAAAAAACTGTCTGCATATTAGTGTTATCTGCATACATAACCCGTTGCAATTTTGGTGTCATCATTGTGGTACT
Organism: Olea europaea var. sylvestris; assembly: GCF_002742605.1. Lineage (NCBI taxonomy): Eukaryota > Viridiplantae > Streptophyta > Magnoliopsida > Lamiales > Oleaceae > Olea > Olea europaea. Next base: position 6,175,654 of record NC_036238.1, on the reverse strand, counting down.
ATTGTTCAGACGCTAAATCAGTTCGCCGGAGTAGTTTCTGCGGTGCTCAGATTCTATGGGTTTACCGTTGTATCTTGGGAAACAGATGCTCAGATTGGACCTTAAGCACTTACGGTAAGGGGACAAATCTGTTTTAAGGAAACTGTGTTCGTACAGACCTTAGGTTGAAGATTTATTTATTTGCTGCAATTCACATATTTATTTATTTAGCAATTTACATATTTGCAATTTAATCTTATACATCGTAGATTTTCCTGTTTATTTTGTTATATGTGCTTCATATAATTTTAAAGTTTATTATCTGTATGTCAAGAAAAAATCTGAAGAAAATTAATTAATTTGATAACATTCGATTTGGTAGTTATCCAACTGGTATTTATTTAGATAATATATGCAAATAAGGTATTTCTACATTTTGGTGTATGTAAGTGCATATCCGATATGTTAGTTGCATAATGGTGTTTTGGTGTATGTAAGTGCATATCCGATATGTTAGTTGCATAATGGTGTCTAGCAAATATGTGTTAATCACTCACTGTATATGAAATAGAATAAAAAGAGTTCGTGAAAATTTTGTGCAAATAAGGTGAGCTTTCTGCAAATACGGTAGGTAGCATATACGGTAAGCTGCAAATACGGTAAGTTGCCTGTAAATACGATAGGCTGCAAATAAGGTAAGCTATCTGTAAATATGGTAAGCGGCATATACGGTATGCTTAAAATTGGTAGCTAAACTACACATATGGTATGTGATAATCCAGTTTCATTACCACCTCTATATTTCCAATAAACATAAAACAGATTCCTAAAGGAAAAAAATTGGTTTCTTATACTGTTAATTTTGGAAATTAATTTTTTTGTTTAATTTTCAGAAATGGCAAACGAATCGACCAACATGGATGTGACCTAAGCTGTGCCTACTGAAAATGGCTCAAGGGCCAAACTCTGTTGTGGCTCAGACCGTGGCTCGATTGCCAAGTCATGTTGTAAGTCAAACTGTGGCTCCAACAACTGAGCATACCATTAATGTTTCGATTAATCATGGAGAAAATCGGAGAAATTCAATGGCTTGAATTTTAAAAGGTGGCAGCAGAAAATGCTATTTTATTTTACCACTTTGAATCTTGCGAGATTTTTGACTGAGACTGCTCCAAAACTCAATGAGGGTGAGGAAGATGTTCAAACAATCAATGCACTTGATGTTTGGAACCATTTGAATTTTCTGTGCCGAAACTATATTATGAACAGTTTAGCAGACACACTGTACAATGTGTATAGCAATATGAAAACTGTAAAGGAGTTGTGGGAGTCGTTGGACCAAAAATATAAAACTGAGGATGCCGGAGCTAAAAAGTTCATTGTCGACAGATTCTTAGATTATAAAATGGTGGACTCCGAAACAGTTATCAGTCAAGTACAAAAACCCCAAGTGATTCTTCACGAAATTCATGCTGAAGGGATGGTCTTGAGTGAAACTTTTCAAGTGACTACGATTATTAAAAAATTGTCCTCCGCATGGAAAGATTTTAAAAATTATTTGAAGTACAATCGAAAGGAAATAAACGTCGAAGAAGTAATTGTTAGACTTCAAATTGAAGAAGACGACAAGAGTTCTGAAAAGAAATAGTTCAATCCTGGTATGGCTAAAGCCAATGTTGTGGAGCTTTGTCAAAGTAATAAGAACTACAAAAATAAGTCTGGGATATCCTGTGACAAAAGGACCAATCGAAGACTAAAAGGTGAAATTTCTAAGAAGAAATTTCAAGGAAATTGCTTCAATTGTGACAAAGTGGGCCACAAGTTATCGAAGTGTAAATTGCCAAAGAAGAAGAAAGAAGTAAATGTGGTTGACTACATGGCACAAGACGTGTCGGAGTTGAATCTCTCATCTGCCATTTCTAAAGTGAATATGGTGGGTTCAAACTCTAAGGAGTGGTGGATTGACACAGGTGCTACGAGGCATGTGTGCCCTGATAAGGAGTTGTTTGCTACATTTGAAACAATTGAGAATGGGAAGAAGTTGTTTATGGGAAATCCAACAACTTCTGAAATCAAGGGATAAGGAAAGGTGGTTCTGAAAATGATCTCTGGAAAAGAGTTGACTCTCAACAATGTGCTATATGTGCTGGTAATTCGCAAGAACCTAGTGTCCAGGTCGCTTTTGAAAAAGTATAGCTTTCGCATTTTATTTGAGGCAGACAATGTTATTTTGTCAAAAAGTGGAATGTTTGTCGAAAAAACATATGTTTCCGACGGTATGTTTAAACTTAATGTAATGGTTGTTAAACCCAAAAATGAATAAAGCAAACTCTTCTGCTTATTTGCTTGAGTCTTCCAATTTATGGCATTGTAGACTAGAATATGTTAACTATGATACTTTACGAAAATTAGTTAACTTGAATTGCATACCTGAGTCCCACATTGATTTAAAACATAAGTTTGAAACTTGTGTTGAGACAAAATTGACAAGGTCATTGTTTAAATTAATTGAATGGAACACATAACCTCTTAATTTAATTGACAGTGACGTATGTGACTTAAAATTTGTACAAACAAGAGGTGACAACAAGTATTTCATTACTTTTGTCGACGATAGCACCAAATACTGTTATGAGTATTTGCTAAAAAGTAAAGATGAAACTATAGAGAAATTTGTTCTCTATAAGAATGAAGTTGAAACTCAAGTTAATAACAGAACTAAGGTGTTAAGAAGCGATCAAGGTAGTGAGTATGAAACACCATTTATTGAATTCTGTGCACAACATAGAATCAAACATGAAATCGCCGCACCTTATTCACTACAACAAAACGGTGTTGTTGAACGGAAAAATTATACTTTAAAGGAAATGATGAATGCAATGCTAGTAAGTTCTAGGTTACCTCAGACATGTGCTACAAATTACCTTTTAAATAAAGTGCCCCAAAAGAAAATGAACAAGACCCCTTATGAGTTATGGAAAGGAAGAAAGTCTTCCTATAAATACTTATGTGTGTGGGCGAGTCTTGCTAAAGTGGTTGTTCCAACACTAAAGAAGGTAAGGATAGGACCAAAAATAGTAGATTGCATCTTCATTGGCTATACACACAATAGTAGTGCTTATCGGTTTCTTGTGTATGATTCTAAAATTTCGGATATACACAAAAATACGATATTGGAATCAAGAAATACTTCATTCTTTGAACATGTATTTCCATACAAGTCCAAAGAGGAAGCAAGCTCCTCCAACGAATATATAAGATTGAACATAGTCATGACGATGGACTAGAAAAGGAGACTGAGGTTAGACGTAGCAAACGGGTAAGGACAGAAAAATCATATGGTCCTAATTTTTTACTTATATGCTAGAAAGTGAACCTCAAAATTATCAAGAGGTTGTGAATTCCTCGAAAGGACCTCAATAGAAAGAGGCCATTAAAAGTGAAATAGATTCCTTGCTGCAAAATCATATACAGGAGCTAGTGGATCTTCCTCTAGGAAGCAAACCACTAGGTTATAAATGGATTTTCAAAAGGAAAATGAGAGCAGATAGAACTATCGAAAAGTACAAGGCCAGATTAGTAATAAAAGGTTACAAACAAATGGAAGACCTTGATTACTTTGATACGTATTCTCCAGTGATGAGAATAACATCTATTAGGTTGATACTTAGGATTGTTGCTTTGTGAGATCTTGAAGTACATCAAATGGATGTTAAAACTCCTTTTTAAATGAAGATCTAGAAGAAAAAATCTATATGAAACAACTCGAGGGGTTTTTGTCACCAGGATAGGAAAAGAAAGTTTGTAAATTGGTGAAGTCGCTAGATGGCTTGAAATAAGCACCTAAACAATGGTATGAAAAATTTGATAATGTCATAATAGAGAGTGGATTTCAAATTAATGAGCATGACAAATGTGTTTACGTCAAAGACACTAAAGATGGTTATGTCATTTTATGTCTTTACATTGATGACATGCTTATTGTTGGTAGTGACAATAAGATGATTGAATCCACTAAAAATATGTTGAATTTGAGATTTGACATGAAAGATATGGGTTTTGCTGATGCTATACTTGGAGTCAAAATCTCAAGAATATCAGATGGGCTGGTTCTAAGTCAGTCACATTATGTGGACAAAATTTTGAAAAAGTTCAATAAGGATGATACTGACTTGGCTAGAATACTGATAGATACAAGTCAACATCTATTTAAAAATAAAGGTGAAAGTGTCTCTCAAGTAGAATACTCGATAGTTATTGGAAGTCTAATGTACTTGATGAGTTGTACAAGACTAGACATAGCCTACACAGTTAGTAAACTGAGTAGATACACGAGTAATCCAGAAGCTAATCACTAGAAATGAATAGTAAGAGTACTAAGGTAATTAAGATGTACTCGTGACTATGGACTACATTATACCATATATGTAGCGATCATTGAAGGATACAGTGATGCTAATTAGATATTTTATATAAAAGACTCAAAGTCTACCAGTAGATTTGTGTTCACATTAGGAGGTGCTGCCATATCGTGGAAATCCTTTAAGCAAACAGTTATAGTCACATTTACGATGGAATCTAAGTTTATAGCTCTAAATAAATATAGTGAAGAGGCCGAATTGTTGCGCAACTTCTTAGATGATATTCTAAGATGGTCAAAACACGTGCCAGCGATTTGCATATATTGTGACAGTCAATCAGCAATAGGAAGGACACGGAGTAACATTTACAATAGTAAGTCTAGACATATACGTCGTAGACACAATACCATAAGAAAATTACTCTCAATGGGGTGATCATTATTGACTATGTAAGGTCAAAAGATAATATTGCGGACCCGCTAACCAAAGGGTTAAATAGAGAGTTAGTTGAAAAATTATCGAAAGGAATGAGACTTACGCCCTTGAATGAATAAGTCATTACAAAAAAAATCCAACCTAGTTGACTGGAGATCCCAAGATTTAGGTTCAAAGGGACAACCTAATTGTAAATACTTAATAAAATTACTGTGGGATGTTTCATCCTGTCCATTCCTATGATGTAACAGTGATACCCATAAGGATGAAGGATAAGCAATAAGCTTTTGATGATTCTTATGCTTTAAAATCCGAGCTAAGTAATGCAGGTTACTTGTAATAAGAAATCACCTTATGTGTGAGAGAAGTGGGGCCGCTTCTAAGAGAATTGTGTGAGGCACAATTTTTAAGAACTCTCACAGAACCAGGCATATGTTCATGGCCAAAACGAACATAATAATGAGAACTGAATTGTGTTAGAATGAATCCTGTGTAGAGTGTATCATCGTTTACATAAATGGCAGAACAATTCAAGGACAACACGTCTACTGGTTAGCTAGTAAAGTAAATATGCTTTAACAAGGGAAGGTTCAAAGGGTAACACCTACCTATCCTATGCAGGCTTTAACCGTTGAACTCTATCATCACGTCTTGTGTCTCATGATCTCATGTCTCTCCCAATTTTCATTCATGTGGGGGATTGTTGGAAATAATGAGTAAATAGCTCACTTTTGACAATATCTTCGGTGGGACTTGTTTGTTCAATTCGGAAGATCAAAGTTGATTCGTGTTCTCCTCTGTGAGAGCATCAAAATCATATATTTACTTACCAAAAATGAAGCTCAGTTGAATGAGAAATTGGAGCTCAAACATAACCATTGAAAGATGGTTTAAGTGGAAAAATTGCATTAGTCCCACATAGGAAAAATAAGAAAGCAAGAACCACTTTAAATATGGTGCACATTGGAAGGGTGTAATCATTTGTAGCATAGAGACTCTCTCCACGTGCGCGCGCAGGGGGTGCAAATCACGGACCGAAAAATTGCCTTCGGACTTTGACCTTGTGTGCGGGTGCGACCTGTATACACGAATGTCGAACCGAACAAAGAAAAAATTGGCCCATTAGGAGAGCCCACATTTTGCAATTTTTTTCTTGCTTTCTCCACTGACTTTTGAGTTTCCGAAAATTGCCAAAATTCCCAACAATTGAAGCAATTCCACTGTTTATTGCTATGGAGTTAATAGGCAGATTTAAAACTTATATTAAGTTTCATTTCCAGTAATTCAACCACGAGAATACACACCATATTACAATCCACAAAAATATACAGTATAGGAGGAAAAATTGTATGCATATTAGTGTTGTCCGCATACATCATCTGTTGCAATTTTGGCATCGTCATTGTGGTGATATTATTCAAACGCTAAATCAGTTCGTCGGAATGTTTCTACGGTGCTCAAATTCTACAGGTTTACCGTTGTATTCTAAGAAACATACGCTTGAACTAGACCTCAAGTACTTATGGTGAAGGGGTAAATCTATTTTAAGGAAATTGTGTTCGCACAGGCCTCGGGTTGAAGATTTATTTATTTTCTGCAATTCACATATTTATTTATTTAGCGATTTACATATTTGCAGTTTAATCTTATGCTTAGTAGATTTTCCAGATTATTTTGTTATATGTAATTCGTATAATTTTACAGTTTATTATCTGTATGTCGAAAAAAAAATCTGAAAGAAATTAATTAATTTGATAACGTTCGATTTTGTAGTTGTCCAACTGGTGTTTATTTAGATAATATATGTAAATACTGTATTTCTACATTTTGGTGTATGTAAGTGCATATCTCGTATGTTAGTTGCATATACGGTATCTAGCAAATATGTGTAAATCACTCACAGTATATGAAATAGAATAAAAAAGGTTTGTGAAATTTTTGTACAAATACGGTAAGCTTTCTGCAAATACGATATGCAACATATACGATAAGATGCAAATATAGTAAGGTTCCTTTAATATGGTAGGATGCAAATACGATAAGCTACATATATGATAAGCGACCTACAAATACGGTAAGCGGCATAGATGGTATGCTTTAAATTGGTATCTAAACCATACAGTATGTGCTAATTCGGTTTCACTACCGCCTCTATATTTCCAACAAATTTGTTGATAAATTTGCCTGGGGGTTTCGATCATCATTTCATCCCATGCATTGGAATTTGTCAAAATCAACTGAACTTGAAAAGGATTTTTCAAATTCTTGAATGAGGGGCAAAGGAATTGATCGAGAGAAGATATCTTGTTCTTATTACAGGATCGTGAATGGATCCTGATAGGATTCCATGTAGAAGCAAGACTGAAGTTCCCAGATGGTGCGGGGGTTCAAAAGATTTTATCATCCTGACTGTTCGATAGTCAAAGGAATGAAATGAAGGTCCTGCCAGAATTCTTAGTTCTCGACCAAGATGTAAAGAGTCGAATAAGAATCAAATCTTTCTAATTTTTAAAAAATTTTATACTAAATAAGCTAAATTATTTTAATTTTTTAAAATAAGTTTTCCAACTAATTAATTGAGCTCAAAATAACATTTCCCTTTTGATAAGTGTGTTTTTGCACACTTATTTAGGTCACAAACATGACTTAATTACGAATAAAATGATTGAATTGTGACTTAATTTCATTACATTTGTGAATTGTAGGTAACACCGATGGACATGGTGAAATACATGAGAAAAGACGCGAAAAAGGACTAAAATGACACAAAGTGAAAGTTCAAGGACCAAGATGCAATTACTCAAAAGTTGACCCGATGAACAAATCAAGAAAATTGAGTGTGCCAAATACGAATTGATGACATTTTGGGATGATGGAATGTGAAGAATGAAGAAAAGATGTAAAAAAGTGGAAGATTAAAGTGAAGGGACCAAATTGTAGGAACTGAAAGATAAATTCTACCATGCGGTCGCATGGTAGAAAAGTCGTGCGGCCGCACGAAGTGATGCAGGGATTAAGAATGAAAAAAGAGGATAACCATGCGGCCGCACGGATTAAAACCATGCGGTCACATGGTACAAATTCAGCGCAAAAATTTTCTTTCTTTATACGATTGAAATACCTATGGTAACCTAATTTTCCACGGGGTATAAATATCAAAAACATTCCAGAGACGTGCAAAACGGAATTGGAGGCCGAAAAACAACTCTTGAAGAGGATTTGAGCGCAAGAACAAAGATTGACACGAACAACTTCAAGATTTATTCAAGTTTTATAACCCGGTGATGTCTTATATATAAACTTTGATGTATTTTGTTATTTTGAGCATGCTAGGCTAGATTTATTTATGCTAGGAGATCGATGAACCATGTGATTTGAATTTTAATATTCTAGTTCTGCAATTTGATGTAAGACACAATTTCTATTATGTTGAATGATTTATATGCAATTAAATGTTTCTGCAATTAAGAGCTCGTAATTGTGTGAAATTAAGTGATTTATTCTTGCATTCGAGAGAATTGGAATAGATTTGACATAGTATAAATCATCGTAGGGTCCGACAGTGGATAGAAATATACCGCTATGCTCTATGTGAATCTTTAAATATTCATAAAATTGCATGCATTTTTACATATGCTCTTGTCATAGAAATATAGACCGGTGGTATCTAGAGATAGGTTTGATACATCTCGAGAGAGAGTATTAAATAGATTTAGGAACATTGATTCATCAAAATCGAATTGTGTTGTCATATTGTGAAACTAGGATTTAAAGTGAAAATTGCATGGGAATTCGTGATCCTAGTGTATTTCATTCCCAATAATTATAACAAGTGCGTTCTCAACTTTTAGATTTCATTCTCAAGTTTAATTTATTCTTTTGTATATTAATTTCAATTTAATCATAAGAAAAAAAAATTTTTATAATTGAGGTTCAATTAGATCTACATCCACTTTGGTAATTTAGTTTCGGTTAAGGCTAAGGTAGATAAAATTTGAACTAATCAATCTCTGTGGGACGATATTCGGACTCATTGAATACACTTTATTACTTGTTAACCAACTGTACACTTGCGTGATTTAAAATCGAAAGAAATAATTTCGCGAACAAGTTTTTTGCGCTGTTGCCGGGGATTGAGTTTAGTTTAATTTTATTTCTTGATGCACTAATTCGAACTCAAGTTTGATTTTGCTAGCATAATTTTGTTTTTTATTTTTATTTTAGGTTAATATCCTTTATTTGTGTTTTAGTTATTTAAATTGTATGAATCTCAGTGCTCGTACTGGTTTTAATTCTCAGATTTGCATGTCACGATTGTCTGGAGGAGAATTGATTCCAGCTGATCCTGTAATTGAGCGCACCTTTCATCGATGACAAAGAGATCACCGCGAAGCACAAGTACAAATGGCCAACGAATTAAACAATCATATTATTCAAGCTAACGAAGGAGAGGCA
>NC_036238.1:6154937-6161272 GCF_002742605.1 Olea europaea var. sylvestris | reverse complement strand
TCTTCATTTGACACACCAAACACCCTCCAATTGATTTGAAATTCGAATATGTGCTACACTTCAATGAATACTTTGATATGCCCGGAGATTGTTCGGGAAAATTTTGCTAATTCTCAATGATGTCAAGGGCTGAAGGTGGGCACTCAGTCATGGTTCCATATTCTGAAATGTTGATTAGATACACCTAATCTTTCCCTTTTTTTTTCTTATTGGCAAATTACGTAACTAAACATCATAGCTTGCTATGTGCGCATCATATTACTACACATGCATCTAGGAAAGTTTGGGGAATTTGTGCAATGCTTACTAGCTTAGTCAATTGTTCTCATTTCTTGCCTATGCTTTCCACATCGACTTAATGAGTATATTCCTATAAACTTTGCAGGATGCCTCCAAAAAAAACGGTGCACGGGAAGGAAAAGGCAAGCTCATCCACAGGAACAGCCCGTACTCGAGAGCTCGCGGGCGAAATTCAGCGATTCCTAACTGAAATTACCGCGGTAATATATGAAAACATCGTATGCCATTGGACTTTACATGCTAAAAGACCGGTTAAGCTTGATGACTTCCAGGGGTTTGAGTTGGTCAATTTGATTCAGCTCTGTGGATGGCAAAAGTTAGTAGAGCGACCACATCCACTCTATGAGATCTTATGCCGAGAGTTATTTGCTAACTTCAACAGTGAAATTGACACGCCAGGCTCCGACCATTTCCATCAGACTTGGGTTCAGGGGAAATGGATTATGTTATCTTCCGAGGTCATTCATGACTACTACCAGCTTACCATTGAGAATGTGGTCCCCCTCCCAATTGACTTTAACTGGAATGAGGTGGCCAAGGTTTTAATGGGGCGAGAGAATGCATAGCCCCTCAACACTACCGAGTGGCATCAAATTGAGCTTACTCCTTCCATGGCCATTCTATGGCTCTTTATGTGCCACAATGTTGAGCCGATATCACACAAGACTACATTCCCAGATCAGACAGCAGGTTTCATTTACCACTTGGCTCGAGGTAACAAAATTGATCTCGCCACTCATATATACAATCAACTGCACTCATTGGGGACTTGGAGGGATCGATGCTCCACTTTGATATTCCCGAGCCTCATTAGTGGCATATGTCAGGCTGCGGGTGTTGCTCTCTTACCTGAGGAGTTACCTGAAAAACCTAGCCCAATGATCAAAAGAACTACATTTGACGCTCAGACAAGGGCTCGGGTTAAGCACAGGGAAGAGCAGGAAAACGAGCGACGTAGGCAGCAGGTAGAACAAGATCAAATCCCTAAAGATCAGGACTACCCATGGGCTCCAGCCCCACTAGCTGAAATGGATAATCAGTTGTTGAGACAGATTTTCTCCACCACTATGGGCATTAGCCGGGACCTTCACAGCTTCTTTCAAGATTTTGGTAACATGAGGACTGAATTAGGAAGCTTACAAAGAGACAATCACCTTGCATTGAACTACATCAGAGATGCTAGGGATCATGCTACAGTCATGCGACGGGAGGTTGACACCATGAATGGCCGATTGAACATGTATGTTGGTCGGTATCCAGATGAGGGTGAATGAAATTTGGGAGACCATGAGAGCTATCCAGGCCAAGCAGATACAACAGTCTACCTTGATGCGGGAAATGAATGAGATGATGTGGCAGCTCCTTGGACGACACCCTCCTCCGTCGGATGATGGTACAGCAGGACCCAGTTTCCCACCACTTCATTCGTTTTGATTCAAGGGAAGTACTATTTACCACATTTTGGATTTTCATTTTTATGTAGTCCGTAAAATTCTGTCTTTCATCTCTTGTTAATTTTACATTGAGGACAATGTAGTAACAAAGTTTGGGGAGGTGACATAATTTTAACTAAGTATCTGTATTATCTGTGTTCATCGGTATGTGTGCATGAAAAAAATGCATTTTATTCATTTTTGTTCTAACTCTTCTTATGCATGCTTGTGTGGGCTTGATAACCTTGCTAGCTATGATGTTACAATTGGACTAGGTTAAACTGCAAAATCTTTGGATCTAATGCAATTAGGTTATCTGATACTTGTTGATCCAAAACTTGACATTATTTGTGCACACTATTCATGTTTGACATATTAAATATATGACTAGATTTTGAGCATAAAATAGAAAAAGAATGATAACCCTCTATTGAATTAAACCGTAAACTACCTTAAAATAGTTTGGTGATGGTTGAGCTATTGTAAGGGAGCATTGAGATGAATGGAGGTTTCGTGCATGAATTCTATTGTGTGGATTGCCTAGACCAGTGGGGTGAAGATTAGATGAAAATCTTAAATTAGAGGTTAGTTTTGGAAACCAAATGTCTAGAACCATAAGGGCATAAAATAAATTTGTGAAAACAATACATTTCTTTTCATGCCTTTATGACTCGAGCAAATAAGCCTGTAAGGATATTTCAAAATCTGGTGCCCTAAAGTCAATTGGCTTGGGAGTCACCGGCCTAAAGCTCGTTAAAAGGGTCATATAGAAAGCAAGAGGGAAAGAGGTTAATTGAAAGTCATCTGATCGAGCCTTTATAACTCAAGTGAATAAGCCTACAAAGGTTTAAAACCTGGTGCCCTAAAGCCAACTAGTTTGGGAGTCACCGGCCTAAAGCTCGTTACATGGGTTATATAGAAAGCAAATGAGAAGATGGTAAATGAAAAAAAAATTAGAGAAAAGTGAGAAAAACAAAAGAGAGACAATAACATGAAGAAAAACCCTTGGACATTTGGTTGAAGAAACTATACCTTTAAGGCGAAACAAGTAACCTAGTTTAATCTTGGGTGTCGAAGCAATCAAATTTAGGAGAGCCTTCACTTGTTGAATTGTAAACTTGTGATAGTGAGATTAATCCAAACTACGAGAGGGTGAAGACTACAACTATGTAAACCCCTAATTTTAAAAACACAACCCCGGGATAATTGAATGAAAATAATAAGTTTGGGGGGTTGTGTATCTCTCGAGCGAGTAAGGTTACATTTGACCACTTGGGGTCGGGACTCAAACCCATCATGAATCTAATATGTTGGCATGAACTCACACACACACACGTCAAGTGCGCATTTAACAGGCGAAGGTTGATGCCATTAATCTTTTTGCACTGTTATATCTTCATCAAATCGAACACTTAGTCCAATCCTAAGCCGTAGCAGGGTATTAAGCCATGTTTGTTTAGAATTTAGTCACTATCTTATTTGAGGACAAACAATAGTTCAAGTTTGGGGAGTTTGATAAGTGTGTTTTTGCACACTTATTTAGGTCACAAACATGACTTAATTACGAATAAAATGATTGAATTGTGACTTAATTTCATTACATTTATGAATTGTAGGTAACACCGATGGACATGATGAAATACATGAGAAAAGACGCGAAAAAGGACTAAAATGACACAAAGTGAAAGTTCAAGGACCAAGATGCAATTACTCAAAAGTTGACCCGATGAACAAATCAAGAAATTGAGTGTGCCAAATACGAATTGATGACATTTTGGGATGATGGAATGTAAAGAATGAAGAAAAGATGTAAAAAAGTGGAAGATTAAAGTGAAGGGACCAAATTGTAGGAACTGAAACATAAATTCTACCATGCGGTCGCATGGTAGAAAAGTCGTGCGGCCGCACGAAGTGATGCAGGGATTAAGAATGAAAAAAGAGGATAACCATGCAGCCGCACGGATTAAAACCATGCGGTCGCATGGTGCAAATTCAGCGCGAAAATTTTCTTTCCTTTTACGATTGAAATACCTATGGTAACCTAATTTTCTACGGGGTATAAATATCAAAAATATTCCAGAGACGTGCAGAACGGAATTGGAGGCCGAAAAACAATTCTTGAAGAGGATTTGAGCGCAAAAACAAAGATTGACACGAAGAACTTCAAGATTTATTCAAGTTTTATAACCCGGTGATGTCTTATATACAAACTTTGATGTATTTTGTTATTTTGAGCATGCTAGGCTAGATTTATTTATGCTAGGAGATCGATGAACCATTGATTTGAATTTTAATATTCTAGTTTTGCAATTTGATGTAAGACACAATTTCTATTATGTTGAATGATTTATATGCAATTAAATGTTTTTTCAATTAAGAGCTCGTAATTGTGTGAATTTAAATGATTTATTCTTGCATTCGAGAGAATTGGAATAGATTTGACATAGTATAAATCATCGTAGGGTCCGACAGTAGATAGAAATATACCATTATGCTTTATGTGAATTTTTAAATGTTCATAAAATTGCATGCATTTTTACATATGCTCTTGTCATAGAAATATAGACCGATGGTATGTAGAGATAGGTTTGATACATCTCGAGAGAGAGTATTGGATAGATTTAGGAACATTGATTAGTCAAAATTGAATTGTGTTGTCATATTGTGAAACTAGGATTTAAAGTGAAAATTACATGGGAATTCGTGATCCTAGCGTATTTCATTCCCAATAATTATAACAAGTGCGTTCTCAACTTTTAGATTCCATTCTCAAGTTTAATTTATTGTTTTGCATATTAATTTCAATTTAATCATAAGAAATTTTTTTTTTTTTGCATAATTGAGGTTCAATTAGATCTACATTCACTTTGATAATTTAGTTTCGGTTAAAGCTAAGGTAGATAAAATTTGAACTACTCAATCTCTGTGGAACGATATTCGGACTCATTGAATCCACTTTATTACTTGTTAACGAACCGTACACTTGCGGTGATTTAAAATCGAAAAAAATAATTTCGTGAACACCTTTCAACCCCAAGTTCAACTTTATTTTTTAAATTTCAAAGAAACAAAATTGAGTGGACCGAGTTTTTCTCAATCATTCTTCCGTTTCTTAAATAATCGAAACTGAGTGATTGCGCTTCTCTTTATCTTACCATTCTTCTGCCTTATTCAATGAATGTTCCCCACTTTAGTCAAAGAAATTTGTATATATTAGTGAATGGATCTTATTGATAAATTGTTATTTGTATATTTAAAAGTAAACTATGTTATTTTGTAAGAGTAAATGTAATATTATTGTAAGAGTCAAAATTGAACATGTTATTAATTGTATTAAATGTAATATTATTGTAAATGTTAAAAAAATTTAATTATGCTACGAAACCTAATAAAAAATACTGGTTGAGTCCAATTCTCTTTAAAATCGAACAAAATAGGACTATGTCCAGCCCTAATCTCAGTAATGCAATACGTTGTTAGCTCATATAATATAGATTTCAATCATTCCAAAACCTTTTTATATTATTCATTTTCAACCAAAAAAAAAAAGAAAAGAAAAAAGAAATTGGTGAGAAAAAAAATTAATAAATATATTTTCATTGATTCATTAGGTAACCTCAAATTTATTGAGAAAGAGATTAGATTGGAAAGGAAATGAGTTTATTGGTTTAATTTATTTAACATTAGAACAATTAAAATTTTTTGAAAAAATATTAATAATTCAATTGCACAATTAAAGTAGTTATTGATTTATTTATTTTTAAATAAGTTTACAAACCATAAAAAAAATATAATCTACTAAAGTATCTTTCAAAGTTAAATTATATTAGTAACCAAGCCAATTCAATGATCGAAAACGAAAATTTCATTACCCTAATAACATATTTTTTTTCAAAGAAGAAAAACCTTCAAAACATAGTAAAAGTTTACTATAGTTCATTAATTATTAATCAATTGCTTCCAACAAAAAATTAACCTCTTTAATATGTATTATAGAAAAACAAAAAAATCAATTTTTAAATAAATATGAAAATATTACAGATTTCTTTATAATTCCTAAGGGAAACATGTGGGTGGATGTTACAAATATGTTAAGACAAATAACTCTTAGTTATTAAGGTCTTTAAGATTGACAACAATCCTTTCTATTTCCACATAATTGTTAGTTTGTTACTTCACATTTAAGTGTAATTCTTTACAATTTCAAATAAAATTTTGATTCTTAACTATTCTATTATAATTATATAATATGATTATATATAGATGAGCTTTGATTATTAAGTGATTAAAACTTAATTGGATTAAAGTATATATTTTTATGTATTTCAAATAAATGAATAGAATTTATAATTTTTTCTTTTTATACTTAATAGAGACTACATAAAGCTAAATTATAATTAATGGGCCCCTATTATTCTACATTACAATGAGAGAAATATTAATTTTTTAGAGAGTGTGTGATTAAAAAGGAAGGAGAAGTTTTCAAGCTTACATATAATATTATTTTATTGAAAAATATGAGATTGATAAGATGAAAGAAAAATGAATTATAATTTAATGGGGATTAATGGGGCCGAACAGTTCATTTTAAATTAAATAAAT
>NC_036238.1:6150478-6154837 GCF_002742605.1 Olea europaea var. sylvestris | reverse complement strand
TTTTTTTTTTTTTTTTTTTTTTTTTTTTTTGGGGACCTTTTTGAGATTTAGGGATAGGTAAACAAATGGGCTAACCCAAGCTAAGTGGCCCAACACATTAAAAATGAGAGATGTCCAATAAGGTTCGAGACATTAAGTATAAAAATTTAAAAGTAAAGTGTTAATTCAATATTTTAATTTTAAATAATAATATTATTGAACCAATAGCCCCTACCCTCTCGCACCCTCATGCAGCAATCCCTTCTTACAGTCATCGGCATCCACCTGTCATTAAGGCTGTAAATGGATTGGATTTTAATCCAATTTCTATGAAATTAATGGGAGATGGATTTAGGGTCTAAATTCGATAACTTGATTGAGGTCTGAATTCGATAATTCGTTAACTAAATGAATCAAATATGGATATAGATCAATCATATCTGAAAACAACCCCATCTGATTTATTATAATAATATATTATATTTTTTATATTATTGCATAATTTATGACACATTTTTTTCCATTTTGAAAATTGTATTATACTTTACACATAAATTTTAAATAATAAATAATACTATATAATAGTGTAATATTTTTAATTGAAAATTTTGAAGAGATTTAATTTTTTATTGATTAAAATAAGATAAAATTATTAATTATTTTATTGACGAGATTTACTATAGTAATTTGTTTTATAACATAAAAAACTAACAATTAATATGTCCAAAATAATTTACTTTGTTCAAGTTGATATTGTTTGTAATTAAAAATTTATTGAGGCTGTGATTTTTAATGAAAATAATAAAGTAAACTAGTAAACCCTTAGAATTGACAAATGATTATTATTGGTATTCAACATTGAAAGATCATAAATCATTGGAAGAGGAGAATTCTTTAAAAAGCTAGTATCCCATATTGGAATATCACTAAAATATTCTAAGAAGGTCTCCTTTAAAAAGAAATTAAAAAGGAGCATCACTTGGAAGAAAAAAAAATTGATTTTGGCATTCTAATATAATAAGTGAGCCCATCAAAATAGTTCAAATATTTTTTAAAATAAATAATTAATTAAAATCTTTTTGAGGTTATGATTTTTAATGAAAAAATAAATATTTTTTATTTTTTATTTTTTTAAGTTTTTCAATTTCAGAACAAGTTATAGGATTGGACATTCGATAACATAGCTAATTGGATATGGATTTAACATTTAAATATCCATCGAATTATCGGATCTGATAATTATTCTTAACGAATTGGATTTGAGCATATTCGATCCATTTACAGCCCTACTTGCCATCGACATCCACCTCATTGATGACTTCTTTAACAACGAACTAGTTGTCTCTGAACGGTAACTGAGCATTGCTTGCTTAGATAGTAGAGATAGAGGGAGAAACATAGAGGTCATAGATCAACATTGATTGAGCATAGTTGAGAACCGATCATCTTCAGCGGCAACTCAACAATGTTGGTATAATTCAAAACTATTTTTAAAATTGAAAATTAAAAAAAAAATCCTTGATGTAATTTACAGAGTATTTATTGGAACAAAAACTTCAATTGTTATCGTCGAAAATGGGGGTAATTGAATTTGTGACCAGTTCGAATAATTGAAGTCAGAGAAATTAATGGCATGAGGCCAAATCTCTTTAATTTATGAACTGTAACATATGTAATTTGACATGTGACTAGTTATATGTGACCCGTGACCCTATTAACATTGATATGTGACCAATTTAAATTGATATGTGACCTGTGTACATTGGTTTGTGGCCAATTAAATTGATCGCTGTCCTATGAACATTAATATGTGACCAATCTTAATAGATTTGTGACTTGTGAACATTGATATATAACCAATTAAATTGATCGATAACATAGGCATTGATATGTGACTTGTCAACATTGACATGTGATACATTTATAGTGACTTTTGGACATTGATTTGCAACCTACGAACGGTAACGTGTGAGTTGTCAACAACTTGTGAGTCACAATCACCACCTCCTACACACCGCCACAGTTATCAGACTTCACCGGCACCTCAAATCCACCATCACCACCTCATACACACCGTTGTCACCATCTACCTGAGCTCAGATCCACTATCACCACCACTCATAATTCAATTAATACTTTCTTTTTGATTAAATAAATCTCACGCTTGATTTTTGAATTAGAAAACTTAAATACACGTTTATATATAATTTTCTCTTAAAATAAATAGGCCATGAGCAACATTAACTAATTAAGTTGCTTTAAATGATCCAAGTTGTTTTCGGGTTAAGTTTACAAATTGATGTGTTGATAATAATTTCACCATCAGTCAAGACCTATGAAATTTAATTCAACCCATTTAACATCATTGTTCGAAATTTACTAGTAACAAAACCAACAAATAAAATTGTTTTCGCTAGGTTACTCGTCAAATGTTATACCTCATTCACAATAGAAACAAACAAAATCCAAGTGAAACTTTGAAACCCTCGTGAGATTCGAGGTTGGAGAAGCCTTGATTTTGGTATCTAGTGTTTCAGACAATTATTTCAAAAAATAAAAAATAAAAAAAATAAAGACAAATCTTAATGGACTGATCACCACACTAACATAGATAATCCAGTCCCCTAACAGTAAATCTTAAGATTATTACAAGAAGTATTCTGTCTTATATACTAGTGCGTACACTTGCATCTCAAACGCTCCAAGAAATGCAAAGAATTCTTGAATCTTGCATGTTTAGTACACAGAATTGGAGACGACTCAACAATACAAGATAATACTGTCCGCCAAACATGCATTCAATGTTTCGAGAAGGTAACGAAATTCTCACTGGCGTAAAAGATATCTGAAATTGAAATTATAAGGTATCACTTGTACTAAATTTGAGAGAGACACTCTTCCTTTTCTTTCAAGGCATTTAACTGCTTTGTTCCTAAGTTCATCAGGTAGCTGTAGGCATACCCAATCTAGTAATGCATCCAAATCCTTTGCAAAGTCAAGAAGATACCAATCTAATAATTTTGGTATCATTAACTTGTTAGTCGATGAAATGCCAACTGCTGCTTGTAAATAATCTCTTTTTGCTGCTTCCAACTCAGTCTCAATGCAAGGTGCAGTGTACACCCTCACCTTAATTCAAGAGAAGAATTATCATATTAAGTGGAAGAATATCATAGCCCCAAAAGATAGATTATTACTAGCCATAATAAACTTCATGAATTGAGTTCGGAACAAATAATCAGGGGTTGTCTTCCTAGTCTTCAAAACAAGAAACGGTGTAGAAAATTCTTTGGAAATTTTTAGCAGTAGACGTGTCATAAAGAACAAACCAAGATTCGTCATGACAAGTAGCAGGAGCATGTGAGAATATGCATTAAAATCTCCGTTTGAAGTTTTCATTGAATGCTTCTAGTTAACTCTCTATACCCCTTTTGCAGCAAAGGCTAGTTTCTTAATTTAGTAGAAAATGAGACTTTCACAGTTCCGTTAAGTCTTTCAACTATACTAAGAGGGTATTTACCTTCAAATGCTTTAATTTGCCCTTTTCAAGCTATTTTCTTTCTTTTGGATTTCTTCATTCTTCAATCTTCTACTTTTTGTGAAGAAATTAGTGACACAGGCAACATCTTTTTGGACAATAAGCACTCTTCCAATAGTTGAGCTAGTTAAATTTATGTCATACAGAAACACAAATACTTTAAAGAAAGTATTCAAAATTAATTAATGTTATTTATATTAAGAAGCAGCAAACTGAACTTACAGATGGGGAGGACCAACTTCCACAAGAGAGTGCAAATGTGATCAATGGTTCAGACCACTCCAAACCAAACGTGCTATGAATCTTCATTTCATCGTTTTTTCCAGACTTTGAGCAAGTCTATTAAGATAAGATAAAGGGTATCAGCAGTTTATAGAATTTTTTTCAAATAAATACAAAAAATTAATCCAAAAGAACTTAACTGCTTCCACCCTTATGGAATATAATTACCTTGAAAGTGGAGAAAAGGCAACTTACATATTTTAAGTGATATGGTAATCTCAATATGAAGTGCTCAATTATGATTGCAGTTAACAAATGTCCCCCCACTGTTATTGTGGCCTGCAGATAGCATATTTAAGTTACGTAAAACTCTGGAATTTACAAGCTAGATTTGACAGAAACGTTGTGTTACGGATCGAATGATGTAGTGTCTTTAGCACATTCAAATTATCTACGATCTTATAAAAGGATCAAAAGAATATCGGTAAAAAAGACTGTGATAGTAAAGGATAGGCACATTCATTACATACAGTACACAAGATTTTAGTTTCTTTTTCTTGTTCAGTGTTGTCTTATAATGTCCAGTCTAGCTTGCAAAACTGATCAAAAGGGGAAAAAAT
>NC_036238.1:6116426-6148240 GCF_002742605.1 Olea europaea var. sylvestris | reverse complement strand
TGCTCTTATGTCCTCCAAAAATCATCAGAATCTGGAAATTTCCACTCAGATAATGAAGAAGCAGAATGCCATCTGAGTTATACACATAAACACAAAAAACATAAATGCCAGAGAAAAAGTATAGACGGAGGGAGATGGAGAGAGAGCGGGAAAGTTGAAGGGTAAAATAAGATTGAGAATTACTTTTTTGGGTTTGTGTAGAGCATAGAACATGGTATCTTTTTTGTTTGTAGATCAAGAATATGATAAGGCGTTGGCTCATAGAATTTTACCATACTGCCATATTTGTATATAAAATTCTGCCAAATAAGTTTAACTTCGTCTCATTAATCTCTTTCGACACACTACACAGAATTTTCTATGCAACCCTCCTCCTTTTTTTACCTCGAGACTAAACAGTGAAAATATAAGTTTAGAAATATAAAATCTTGAAGGGTGTGATAGATGATAGATAAGAACAAAAAACCCAGAAATGATATCCTATGACTGAGCAGATTAAGGTAAGAAACGGACGAGATTCAACGTCAGTCAATCACACTGAACCGTAATATCAGCAAAAATCACGCTCCTCTATCGTTATCTGCAAATGGGATTTACGGAAATATTATAATAATTTTGTGAAAAAGAGAGATGGAGAGTTACATCTGCTTGAGTGCGAGGGAAGTGGGCACAACTGGGAAGCGACCTGGCAGGGATGGATTTGTGTGGTTATGAAAATGAGTTATCTTTGTGTTTTTATGTGTAGTGTGATGATACCAAGTCACGAGTGGATATTTTCGAAACTAATATGCTATAAATGAAAATTTCGATTGATATATCATGTCAACTAAGGTATGCTAAACAGGATTTATCAAAAATCAAAAGTTAGTTTTGAGATTAAGAAACTCCTTTTATATATGTTAAGATATTTTCTCTAAGTAATTTGTCTTGTTAGAGGTAGATTACTTATGAAGCAAAAGCAAAAACAAAAAATAGAAGTTCAGTTAATCAGACCTTAAGCTATGTTTATAATTAACTTTTCCATTCATGATTAGATCTATTTAAAAGGAAAGTTCAGACAAATTATAGATCGAAGAAAAGTGCACAACATCGAATGTGAAGCAAGGGGATTAGGAGCTCGAAGCAAGGCTAGATACCATTATCAAAGAAAGGACCCAAAAATTAATATGTTGATCGAAAACCTAGGTTGGGTTTGTTCAACATGTTTATGGTTTGCTCAAGTTTCGTGTGCTTGTCCCTAACTTTCTTGTCGATATGATTTTGATAAATACACAGGAGAGATGTTTTGACTCTCTTCCAAAATATGCATCTCGAATCAAGTTTATAACTAACATTGAAATTAACTGATTTGAAGAAGTCAAATTTAAAGAGTCGGAAATTTCCCTTAGTAGCATCACTACCAATTAGCCAATCACTTATTGATCCAATTATCTTGTCCACGATGAAAAATAAATGAATAACAAATAGTGTTACATCTCAAATTCAAAAGGTAAAAATGACTATCCAAATATAAACTTAATCATAGTTTCCCCCAAACAAAATAATTAAATCAAGCACTTTTAAATTCGAATAACTATTTTGTCATAAAAAGGTTGCTTAAAGTAGACTTTGAGACATTCCCAATGAATTGTGATATTATTAAATTATAATCAAATAAGTTGGATTAGTTGAATGAAATTAATTATTATCTCATATTTTATTAGCTTAGCACGTGATTATATCTCATGCATATAGCTTTTATGATTATAATAAAAATTAATCAATCAATTAATTAATGCACTTTGATCTCCAAACCATGAGTTCAATTTATAGTAGTCCCCCACTTCACCCCCACCGGGAAAATTTTACCAGAGGTCACTTAACTTACACATTAGCTTCGTATTGGTCATCAAACTTTGATTTGATTTAATCATATTTTTGTTTAAATTCGATCAATCACTTCACATTTTTATTTCAGTTTAACTACTATGTCTTTGACATTTACCAAAACTCACGAATTCATGACATGTCCAACAAAATTAATTACTTACCCTACAAAATTCGTGAACTAATCAATAGAATTCATGACCTGTCCAAATGATTTTACGATATGACCAATGAAGACGACAGTTGTGACATGGCAGTTGTGAGCATTATATATAGATCGAATGGTCAAATTGAATATCAAAATATGAGTTAGAAGATCAAATTGAAAGAAATTGAAGTCGAGGTATCAACACAAAACAAATTTATAAGTTCGGGGGATCTTGAGTGAAAATTTCTCCACACCACTACACGCATGCTTTGCCTAATTCTGGGACATGATTATATGAGTTTTATGTATGACCTTTTTGTCGGGTGACAGGCAATTAAATTAAAAACTATAGAGTATTGTCACGACTTTGTACAGCTACATAATGCTGGAATAACAATTTGGAGTCGAGAGGTCACACATGGTATGGATGTCCATTCTTGTATTCGTATATTTTTGATAAATTTCGAGGAACTTTTTATTTTATCTTCTTAAAATAGAGAAAACGAGAATGTACAACTAATTTAACTGTTTATTTCTGTGCATTGTCTTTTGTATAGTAAATTACTCAAATGGTCACTGAACTTTGTAAAAGGTTTCCACGAGGTCATTGAACTTTAAAATTCATTCAATTCATTACTGAATTTTGCAAAAAATTTTCATAGGATCAATGAACTTTAAAAATAACTCAATTCATTACTGAATTTTGCAAAAGATTTTCCAGAGGTCACTAAATTGACCATGTAGAAACCTTTTACAAAGTTTAATAATGAATGAGGTTATTTTTAAAGTTTAGTGACATCGATTTGGGTAATTCACTCTCCTTTAGAATTTCTTTATGCCTTTTCAATTTTTTGACACATTTTTCTTTAAAAAGGAAAAAAAGAAAAGAAAAAAGAAAGAAAGAAAGAAAGAAAGAAAAAATTGGATAGCGATTTTATGAATTAATTTTGGAAAGTCATAAATCACATTGACAACATGACCACTTTATAGAAAAAACAATCCTTCTTGAAGTACATGACCTCCATAAAGTACCGAGACCTATTTCATAGGTCTCTACTAGGATACATACAAACAGTGGGGTCCGTCGCAATTTTTTTTTATCACATGTGAGGCCCACCTGCTACAATGAGAGACTTAGCAGCCCCCGTGGAATTAAGAAAAAAGTGGCATATTCGTGAAAGTTGATGATAAAGCGTGTAATGACAAAGGCACAACCAATTATTGATGTAGAATTTAAAGAATTATGTGTTGTACAAAATTATATCCCAATTCCAACAATTTATTTTTTTCATTTTTATGATTATAATCAAATGCCACAAGGACATATTGACTTGCATCCTTGGTGAATAAAATGGGATATTATAAAGTTTCTATAGTGAAGTTTTAGTTTTGTGTAATATAATATATACCAAACACCAGTGTCTTATCAAATGAATACAACAATATTCTCGATTTTTTTAATTAATTATTTATTTTTGGAACGATTACCAACTTGATCTTGTTGCAACAAGGATCCATGAATCATTACACGAAGTATGTGCTCGGATAGTCTAAAGTCTCGATAGTTAGCTCTTGATCTTTCAGTCGAAAAACAATGTCAGTGATGGTGTGTAGGTGCACCATTCCATTTTGACTTGAACTACATAATTTGTTAGATAACTTGAACGGTATAATACTCGATAGTATTAAAAAAAAAAAAATTTAAAATCTTATTTATTATATAGTTCAATCTCATATAATTGTATATTATATGTAGGGACGGACTTCGAAACATGATTCAGTGGGAGTGAAACATAGTTATCTAAAAATTATGGGTTAAAAACTTAAAATTATGGATTAAAAAATTATGTGAGCTACTTTGTAAACACACTGAGCCCTTAGTGGGTCCGCCCATGACTATATGCAACCTTATTGTTCATCCAAACATCCACAAAGGGTGAGGATATAGACAAGTACATGTCATTTGCTGTTATATTGTGGTCCAAATAGACCTATGGACCACACCTACCCCACTCCCAATAAACCAGACCTCCATGCCACCTCCATCCAAGGTTTTCTACAATCCCATTGCAGCATATTGTACACAAATTGCAAGAACACTCAGCAATTTGGCAGCCAAAACTAGAACAAGAGAAAATGGTTAAAATGGTCATGTCATTTTCCTATCTGCAACTTGTCTTAGCCAGCTCTTATGAGGAGAAAGGTTGATTACACCCCCACGCCCCAAGAAAAGAAAATCGCCCTAAATGAATGTGCCAGTATTCTTTTTCAATGATTTTTGGTTGTTTTTAGGTGCGGAAACGGACACCCCTGATTCAACTCTCATATCAACTTCACTTGTAAAAAAGTCGTAGCTAGTCTAGAGGTGTCATTTAGGCTATGTCAATTAATTTGGGGATTTTTTTGGATCATGATTAATAGATAGTGTTAAGGTCTTCCGAGATATGTATATGAATATATTAATTCGAATGTTTATAAAATTAAAATGAAGAATCAAAATGAGTGATTGGTCAAAGATAATGTTACATAAAAGTGACAATAGGCAATGAAAAGAAAAACAAAAACACACAAATTCACGTGAAAATTAACATGGAAAAAATTTTGAATAGAGAAGGAGAAATTTACTATATAAAAAATGAGTACAAATGATATGTGCTTTAGTGACTATGTGGAAGGAATGACTTCTCATTGTACTAGCAAAAATCAGTGATTTACAAGGATTGCATAATATGTGGTGATGCTTTGATTTAAAGACCTCATGTATTGATATCAAAACTGGAGTGCTCTTGGAATAAACTCTTGTTAAGATTTTGGACTTCATCTTAAAAGATCAACCTTATTAACAGTGGTCTAAAACCTTATAAGTTAATCTATATTTTCATTTTTATTTAATATGAAATTATATTTCTTAACATACCTCACAAGATGGTAGCTCATTTGAGCAAATCAATCTTGAAAATTCGTATGCTTATTTTTTAGTTTTGAATAGATTGAATTGCTCCTTAGAGTTTAATGAGCTCCGATATCATGTTAAGATTTGGGGTTTCGTCATAAAATGTCAATCTTGTTAAAACGAGTAGTTCAAAACCTTATAAGTTGATTTATGTTTTCATTTTTAATTTTAATTAAGTTACAATTTTAATTTCATTTAATCGTTATCTTTAATTCTTATCATTATTTAGAGTTAGTCATTATACCTAGAAATTATTTGTTATCTAGATTTTATTTACTGCTTTAAATATAATTTGTAACTTGTAAGTCTTATAACAATTAGTTAAATTGAATTCAATAAAGGGTCCTTACAAGTTTCTCAACATTATTTTTCATTTCTTGATATTTGATATTTCAAATCACAAATTTGAGTCATGTGAGATTTTATTCTTTCCCTTAAACTTCTACTATGTAATTAGTATCATAGTAGTGTTTGTTCCTTCACCATGTCCCATAGAAGACAACTATGTGACGATAATAGTGATGTAAACTTAACGTCTCGATTTATTTATTTTCTATTTGTTTTAAAAAAAATTAATTTACGCGAAAATTTGAACGAATTATGTTAATACCAATTGGATAAATGATATATATATACTGCTTCATTTTTAACGAAAAATAAGTATGATTAACAACCCTTGATGGAAAACCATTTCATTGCAAGTAAGATAGAGCAATCACCAAGACCAGCAACCGTTAGCCAAATGTATTTGATGTATGACGAAGAGCTTTCTTGTAGTGGTGAACAAATAATCACAACATAAAATATGCATCAATAGATCGTGTTTTGTTGAAATAGAAGTCGGTACATTGAGATGAACACAATCATCGAAACAACTTATTATCCACTACCATTAGAATGCATTAGTCATGCTTAGAATGACCTATACTAGGACTATGGCCTGGAGTCGTAGGTCGAAAGGAATTGACATATACTTCACCAAATCTAAATGCAGGCCTCTGTAACTTTGTGGGGCTTGCTCCTCTTGTTACTTTGGCACCACAAGTAATCAGATTTGCACACTTCAATGCTTTTCCTCCCCGAATGCAAAAAACTTCATTTGGAACGATGACAAGCAGGAAAATCAAACACAGAAAAACTTTGGCCATATCGACTATAGCTAGAATTTTAGTTCTCTCTCTTTCTAAAGAAAGAAAAGAAGGAAATTGAAGAGAACAATATAGTTTTAGTATTCCTTCATGTATGATGTATTTATAGAGCCTAAAAGTTGAATGAAAAGATTCCACAAGTTAAAGGGACATGCGCAAGCTTGCTAGTGGTAGACATGGAGAGGACAAATAGTTATCATTGGTCATGCAGCAATGGTACGATAATATTTCAACAAAAATAGATTTTTATGATAATGCAATTGCGTGTGTCGAGCGCGATAAGATTCGGATTTTTTTTCAAGTTGATCATATTTGGTACTATTATAGTAAAAAATGAGCTCGCTCTTATGATAATGAAAACAAGTTGAATAGTAATAGCTATAGAGAACTCTCGAGAGAGCTATATATACGTTAAAAAGTAATTTAAATCGTTCGAACATGAAAATTTGGAAAAGAATTGAAAGAAGACTTTGCAAACTCGAACTCTTTCACTCGAAAAAATTGAAGTACAGTTAAATTGAGTTTGAATGCAAATTATACCATTCAGTCTATTACCAAATACGCCAACAAAGTTTTACTTTAAGAAGTAAAAACAGAATCCAGATAATAAAAATTCTCTATTAGCTCATGTTTGGCTCTTATTTCTTAAAATTTATTTTTTCCAAACTTATTTTTAATCACATACTTCATGAGATTTAACGATTTTTATCGACATTTTCACTACACATTTCATCAACTTTTATCCACAATATATTAAAATTCTGATTTTAACAAAACCAAACAAGAGCCAGTCGATTTGATATTAAAATTCATAGGTTACCTACTATAATCCAATTCATCAATAATAAATTTCACACCAACCCTCAAACGAGAAAAGAGAAAAATAAAGGGGGTGGACAGTGGTTTCCGACTGGGACTTTTGTACACCAGAGTTATCATAAGACACAAGAAAAAGATTGCATTCGACAAATTTTGTTAAACACTCGGCGACGCCGAAATTTATAGACAGACAATACCACGATTGAAACCTCAGCTTTTGCAAGAAACCGTTTGGCCCCACTCATGTCTTTCTTTAAAGAACAAAAGCTGAAGAATGTGATATTTTCATATTTTCATTTGATGTCTTCCTACCTATTGTTGATCCCACCTGTAATATTTCATTTTCGGAGTAATTCATTTTTGTGTAAGACAATATGTTTAGTCCGTCCACTATTTTATAGAGAGGAGAATAATCAGTTTTGCAGCATTCGTATAATAATTCTTTGATAATACATAGTTAGTCATATTCAATACAATATATTAAATGTCGATAAAGTATATTCTTACTTTACGTTCTTCTAATTGTTATATGATAACGTGTAAATTTTAAATTTATTAAGGCCTTTATTCTTACACATATGTTAGTTATTTAGCATGGGATTATGTTGATTTGCTTGTATTTTTGCTTTCTAGGTAGGATCACGGTCACTTGACAAAAAATGAGTATTTCAGTGAGTGAAACCTAAGTATATCGATAAGCGTATTTTACATGATTATCTAGGCTTTAAAACTTTGTGAATAATGATTATTTCAGCAAATTTCTACTTAATTTAGTGTATATATTGCTTTTATAGGTAAAATCCCGACTTGAAGGTGAATTAAGCAAAAAGAAAGCCAATTGGGCGTTAATTGAGCAATACGGATAAAATTGAGGAGCGAATGGGAAGCATGAATGTGATTGGAAGCAATTAGAAGTGGAAGGACTAAAATTGTGTAAAATTTTAAAATTAAGGACTAAGAGTTTACAGAAACTTGGAATGAGAACTAATTTGTATATTCTTGAAACTTTAAGGACCAATGGGAAGAAGTTAAAAGTGTAGGGGCCAAAGTGGATGATTTTGGAATTTTGAGTACCAACCTGGACCTCTGATCGAAAGTTGAAGGATCAAATTGAAGAAGATTTGAAGGTCAAGGTCCTATGCTGCAATTATAGGTTTGCTGACCGCATTTGGATGCTTAAAAGCTAAAATGAGCATACATTTGTGTTAATATTTATTATTATTATTATTATTATTATATTATTATTATTATTATTTTCGTGCAAATTAGCCTAGCAAAGTCGCCAATTTTTATAACTTTAAAAAAGCAAATTGAGCCCAACAAATAAAAAATTAACCCAACTCATTCAAGTCAATGAATTATACACATAAATTTGTAGAGTTTTAACGTTTAGAAAAATAAAAAATCAAAATAATTTTTTCGTACAGTTGCAAACTATATATCTACACTGAATCAGAACCTCCTTTTTCTTCTTCTTCATCTTCATCTAGTTTTACTAATGAGGTCTTCATCGAATTATACAAACTTGAAGGTTTACTTTTCCATTTTTTTTATTACTTATCTAATCAGAACTTTGAATGTCCTTTCTCCTCTAGTTTTTAATTTAAGAAAAAAAATATTTTTCAAACTCATCCTTCTTTAGATTATAATGATTCTAAAGGTTCCAATTATTATTTATTTATTTATTTATTTTTTGCTTCAATTTACTAGGAGCCGATGGAGCAAAATGATTCTTCCATGGCATCTAATTCTAATTCTAAAGATAATGAGCTGAAAAAAAAAGTGTTGGGAATGTTGGATGGGAAACTGCAATTATTGAAGATATTTATAAACCTAATAATGTGAGATGCACGTAATGTTATAAAGTTAGAAAGGTTGTGATTAATAGGCATAAAGTGCACGTAGAGGCATAAAGGGAATGGGGGTGAAGCTGCGTCCTACAGCAAGTAAAGAGCAGAAGGCCAAGCGTCGTAAATCAATTGAAGATATTAAGTCTAACAAGTTAGAGAAGGTATTGAATAATGCTAAATTGTGGAATTATGCCTTAGTCTACATGTGAGGAAGAAGATGAAGAAATTTCTATCATTGAAGGAGAAAGGAAAATGCCTATTCATGTGTGTCCCATGGATAACTTTTCAAGTCCAATTCAAGTTGATGATGCTTCTATGAGTGCAAGTAAGAAAATGAAATAACAAAATATCAATGATGCTTAATTGCTAAGAAAAGATTATTAGAAGTTTATAAATATTTGATTAGATGGGCATATGAAGCCAGAATTCCTTTTTATACCATTGACAATGATATTTTAAGAAATGGTTAAAGCTTTTGGTCCATACGGTCAACGTTACACTCCTCCACAATATCAATTAAGGGAGCTACTTTTGAAAGGAGAGGTGGAGAGAATAAAAGAAACTCTTGAGAAGCAAGAAGAAGAATAGAAAAATAATGGGTGTTTTATAACGTTTCATGACTGGTGCTTGGAGTGATATATTTATTCAACAATATTTATACTGATTATCTCTTTTTTACATATGTTTAATAATTAATTATTTTTCAATTTTGACTCTAGCCCATTGATTTATGGCAGAATACCTAAGGTAATATATTTATCTAAATATAAGTCATTGTATAGAAATGGAAAATCAAGAAATTATTAATTTAAATGAGAAATGGTGTAATTTAACATGTGTATGTTTCAAATGATTTTCCTTCCGACTAGAACTCCGAAAATGGAAAATACACAACCGCGTAATACCCAGCCAACTCCGATGAAGAATGATTTGTTTTGTAAACGAATGGTTTCAAATTCACTTTTAGGCATCTATATTAGGGATTAATATAATTTTTAGACACACAGATTTTGTTAAAGAGTGTCCATGGTACGTCCAATTACAAAACACAGTTATTTCCAATAAATAATATTTTATTGACTAAGAATTAAACATAACATTATGCAAACATGATAGACACGTGCAATCATCATAGAAAAGGGAAACGTTGCTGTTACAAAAGGCCTAACATCTCTTGGACATCCTGTGCTACTCGCACCTTGAACCTTATGCTCGAGAGAATCTCTAAATTTCGTAGCTTCAAGGGTGTAAATAAGAAAGTAAAATCATTTGCTATTTTCTTCTATGCACATCATAAGACTTTGGCATTAATGAAGAAATTTACAAAAAGAGAGATAGTTCGGCCGAGAGTCATTGGTTTGCTACATCTTTCTTAACATTATAGAGCTTGCTCGATAAAAAATAAGAGTTGAGAAATATGATGACTAGCGATGAATGGAATAATACTAAATGGTCTATGAGCAAAAAAGGAAAAGAGGCCTTTGATATTTTGTTCCCAATGATTTTTGGAACTAGAAATACTTGTGTTAGAGAGTGTTTACTCCACTACGGAAAGTGCTTAGACTAGTTCATGGGGAGGAGAAACCTTGAATGGGGTTTGTTTATGGTGAGCTACTAAAGGAAAATGATGACATTATAAAGTCATCAAAGAGGGAAAGTGATTATATGCAATCTTGAACATTTTTTATGTAAAGGGAAAGGATCGGCTTAAGGATGTCAACGAATCGAGCTGAACCGGCTCGCAAGCCGAAAGTTGAGGTTCGGGCTCGGTTTGAGTAAAATGGTCCAAGCTTCTTCTGGGATCGAACTGAGCTCAGCCAAAAAATTTAGGTCAACTTGAGCTTTCGGCTGGACCTTACCAAGTCGAGCAGGCTTGGTTGTTATTAATATTATTTTTTCAAATATTTGTTGCCTTTAAAGGCAATTGCCTATTTGTTGCCTTTTTTTTCTATTATATTTTTTAATTCAAGGATGAGCGGTTCGTCATGGGCCGAAAATAGGCCGTGACACGAGCCTACCTGTATGGCTTGTCGACCCATAAGGGCCGGCTTGGAATCGGGCTGACATCCCAAAATGGGGCTCGGCCCAAGCCTCGAGTTGGGCCAGCTCAAGCTTTTTTCGGGTCAAGCCATTGGTGGCTTGAGTCAGCGAGCTAAATTGACACCTATAAATCAACTTTATACTCCACTTCATACAAAAACTTATCTTTTGAATTTATCAAAGATAATCATTTGATAACTTATAATGCGATTTTTTGTGTAGAAAACTTCTTTTCCGATGCTCAAATGCAACATCATATTATAAATGTCGAGTTGCAAATACATACGGAAAAAAGAGCATTTTAAAGAAAACTAGCAATAAGTGGATGTGAGAACAATACTTAAAGTTACAATAGGGCACATCAGCATTATTATTATTATTATAACTTTTTTTTTTATCTCTTTCTTTTGTCTTTGCTAGTTGGTGGGACTTATACGGCAATAAAAAACCAAATTTTAAATAAATGACAAAGATGATTATTGGTTTGACTACTAGTCCATCTGATTGTGAGAGAAATTGGAGTGTCTTTGAAGAGGTAAGTACTAATTAATTAATTATGTTGATGCATTTTAGTTATTACTTTGGTAGTGGTTTGACAATTTAAATCAGTACACTAAAAGTTTTAAACTTTTTTTTTTTTGCTCTCTCCATATAGGTACACACCAAGAAGAGGAACCACCTAGATGCCATAATGATGAACAATCTGGTTTATGTCCAATTTAATGCAAGGTTGATGAATAAAAAGAGAAGGATTAGAAACTTTACTAACAAGTGATGCTAGTGATGCGTAATCTTGAACTTTTTTATGATCATGATGACGAAGAGGTTGGGAATGATATTATACCATCTATAAAAGGTAATTGAAATTTTCGAGTTGAAATAAGAGAACTTGATAAAGATGATTTTGCATCGCGTGACACAGAAGATGAATTGGATGAAGAAGATGATATTGAATTGGAATCCGATAAAGAGCAAGACAAGATTCAAATTTTTAATCCGATGTTCGTGTCTAATCTTATTGTAGGAATTGATTACCAATTAAATTTAGTATTTAGAAAACGCATAATTATGCAAATGTTTCGTATAAGCACATATGCTTGTAATGCTTGTTTTCGACTAAAACACAGTGTCATGTATTACGCATTTTAGTATCTTGATATGGTTCATGGTTTTAACATCTTAGTTTCGCTTTCTTGATGTCCTTACAATATCTGAAAAAGGAGAGTTCTTTACTATTCATAAGGTGTCATCATGCTAAAGTCATATATGTGTATATCAATTTTGCCCTTTTTTTGAATTTTTATTTTTTAATCTCTAATTGTAATACCCCAAATCTATATATCTGGATTTGGAAGCATTATAATTTAAATCTTTTCTTAAAATCATAAATGTGAAAAGGCGGTTTAATTTTTTTCAACTTAATAAACATCAATGACTTATTATTTTAAAATAATTTGTGCTTAATAATTTTTTTGTTATTATTTTTTTTTTATGATCCGAATGTTTGGGCTAGCTTATGCGCATCTCAACTAATCTCACGGAGCCCTGAAATTTAGAGCCGAGTACTCACCTTAGTGGCCCTGAAGGGACTCAAATGGGTGACTATTGGGGAGTAAATCCAATGTCTGATCACTGAACTATCCCTCAAGATTTTTGCATAATAAAATATAGAACAATTAATGTTAAGTTAAATTATAAAAGCGAATTTACCATTTAAATATGATAATACTGAGCCCATGTCACCACAAGTTGTCATCTTGAATCATCCTATCTTTATCATCTGAAAATGGGGAGGAATGGCTCGTAATTAACTAATACTAAGTAAGCAAACATTATGTACTTGAACATGGTTGGGTATGCCTGTCCCCAATGCCCCATTTCCCATTCTTCACACCTTCATGATATAGACATATACCTCATAATAAAAATATCTGGAATACTTATCATTTTAAAAACATTCATTCTCACATTGACATTTAAAAACACTTTATTTCATGAAATTTCATGCATGCTTATGAATGAATTGATATGCATGAATGATCATTAAAAGTATCTATGACATAAATATAATGATAGCATATTAATTTCACATAATACCAATTTATATATCATGTTCATAAATTTAACCAAGAAATATATGTATGAAGACAATTGGAGGTTTACTTACTTGGAATCCGTAGAAATAAACTTTTAGAATTGCAAGTGAAGATGTCCTTAGTTGCCTACGAAGTCAATGTGCCGATCCTAATTCATGTCATTTATTTAGAAACTTCTAAGAAATTCACTTTTTTTTTAAATATTATGCGGTAACATTGTTCTGTTAAATTAATTTTATTTATTATTGTTGTTATTATAAAAATATATATACTCAAACCGACACAAATCGTGTTTGATTCCTATTTTTCTTAAAATACATTTTTCTCTTCATTATTTTCAATCACATATTCTTCATTAAAATAATATTACACACAAACCAAGATTTTTTCCTTCTTTTTTTAACTACAATGTCCATCAATCTACTATTCCAAAATACACTCTTAAAAAAGAATGGGGTTCAGAAACTTACATATAGATTGCTTTATGTACATAAACACACCTGCAGGCATACAAATACATATATACGTGCACCCACACTTATATAAATATACTCAGAGAAACATATACATGCAGGGACATAATATATACACATACTAACCAAATAGATTTTAACGTAACAGTTTATATAAATCGATTGAAAGATTAATGTTTAAAAATACAAAATTCATAATACGTGCAGTGGCCATATAGTAGGGGACAGCAATTCAGCTCGCCAGCTTGGTCTGCTCGTGGTTTGGCAATTCGTCTCCCCGGCTCCGGCTCATGGGCCTTTAAAAAAAAAAAAGGAAAAATTTCCTTTTAAAAGGCAGCCAGCTGCAATTTACATATTATTAATAAAAAAGGGGAGCTTGCCTGGCTCGGCTCGAGTCGAAAGCTTGGGTTGAGCCTAGTTTTTTTGGTCGAGCAAAAAAAAAAAAAAAACTCACACATTTTACTCGAGCCGAGCCCGAACCTCGAGTTTTGGTTCTCGAGCCGACTCGACTTGATTCATTGACATTCCTACCATGTATCATAAACAAGAAAATGAAAAATAGTTAATTATTAAATTGGCAAAAGAAAAGTCAAGGAAGGGATAATTTGCAGAAAACATGTAGATATGCATGAGTTAATTCTCCAAATAGTCACTGAATTTTGCCAAAAGTTCCCAGAAGGTTATCGAATTTCACAACTTTTTTACATAGTCACTTTGCAAAAAGTT
Organism: Olea europaea var. sylvestris; assembly: GCF_002742605.1. Lineage (NCBI taxonomy): Eukaryota > Viridiplantae > Streptophyta > Magnoliopsida > Lamiales > Oleaceae > Olea > Olea europaea. The sequence goes on along the minus strand of NC_036238.1, from coordinate 6,134,121 downwards.
CCTAGGGGTCAATCAACTTTGCATTTACATACATACTAAAAATAGGTGTGTGAGAGAGAATGTGACAAGAATGAAATACAATAAAGCTTTCATTCAATTCCCAAAAATTGTGATAAAATGTCTCGATACCTTCACATGTGTGCAAGACCCAAATTCCTGTAGAAAAGAAGCAAAAGATTGAAACGAATCAGTGTAGTAAAATTTAGAATGCAACTGTATCCCTTTTTCTTTTACAAGGTTTTTGACTGATTCCCAAATTGTATCTATATAAGTAAAGTTTATGTAAATTAACTAATTTCAAGCCCTTTCAATTCGAGTTAAGATTCCAAATTTCTTGATTAATTGTTAATCAAATTGAAATAAATATAATTTTCCTAGTATAGAATTAAGAATATTTTCAAGGACAAGTGTATGTTCTATTCCAAAAACAAGACAAGCTAAAAGCACATAATAAAATAATTACACTTATAATTTAGAAAGCACGTAATAAATAAATACATTAATAATTTAACCTTGGCTTATTAAAATATAAATTATATTAAATTTAAATATATAGAAACGTTGATTGCCTAGGGCATTCAAGGCACATTAACAAAGATGGTATATTAGTTAAGCAATAAATGCAACAATAGTACATAATTTAGATAGATATGATAATTACGAGAATGAAGCACGTGGCGTGTGTACACTATTTGTCTTGCTCTTCCTTTCTCTCTCTATTGTCTCTCATTCTATTGATTTCAGATTCCTTTTCCCAATAAAAATTCTAACAAAATCACACAAAATTTTCTCTATTTCAAATTCATTAATAGGTTGTGTTGGTGAAATTTCAATAATAAAAAATGGAGTTACAAAATGATTATGAAGATAACGAAATTGAATAGGGGCAGACATCTCGCTCTCTTTAAAGAGATTTAAGCCTTCTGCAACTGGCAAAGCCTAAAATATGGTGCAACAGAACTTCTCTATGACTTGTCCTTCCAAGATACAATAACCCGACTAGTCGTCGTATGGCTCAAACAAACTTTGCACAAGTAATTGAACTCAAAGCTTCACTAAAAGAAACACCATTCTTTGTTCAATAATCTCTCAAAGAAAATGAGTGAAAATGTAAGGAGAAAAGTTAAAAGAATTGTGATTGTTTTGGTGTTTTTGAATAACCACCCAAAATAAAGAGGTGTCGTAAACACATGAACATTTTCACCTTTCATTTTCTAAACCTCCAACCTCTTCATTTTTCTAACTCCCAAAGCCTACAAACTTATTAAGAGTATAGAAGAACAGATTTCCTGTGTTTTCAATGAAGAATTTTCCACACTTTTTATTGATAGAATTTCTGTGTTATATACAAGTAATTGATGATCTGATTTTGGAAATACATACATAGTAAGGCTGAATCTATGCTACTGTTATAATGTGTAGAATACAGACTTAGAAAACTGCTGTAAATATAAAATTGAATGGCAGAAATTTATGGCAAAAATTTCCACATAATTTTAGGCTAGACATCAAGCTGTTCTGGTTGGAGCAAAATCAATTCATGCTTCCCTTATACGCCCCCGCAAGATTGAGCTTCCATCGGCAAGACCAATCTTGTTACGTAACAATTCTGTGCGCTGTTTTGACAACGGCTTTGTTAACAGATCGGCTAGTTGGTCTTGAGTATGTACATGTCGAACTTGGATGCTCCCTTTTTGCACTAAGTCACGCATAAAGTGAAGATCAATTTGAATGTGTTTCATGCGTGAATGATTGACCGGGTTAAAACTGAGATGTATGGCTCCGAGATTGTCACATAATAGTTGAGGAGATTCATTGACAGGAAATGCTAGTTCTTTTAAAAGAGTGGACTGCCACATTGTCTCGGAAGCTGCATTTGCTAGAGCTCGATATTCAGCCTCTGTTGAGGATTGCGCAACGGCTCTTTGTTTCATTGAGCTCCAAGAAATGGGGTTAGATCCCAAAAAACTTATATAAGCAGAGGTTGATGTGCGGTCATCTACATTTCCAGCCCAATCAGCATCGGAGTAAGTTCTTAATATCGAAGAGCCAGCTTTGTTGATTTGAATACCATAGAAAATGGTTTGTTTTAGGTAGCGAAGGAGCCTTTTTGTTGCTATCCAGTGATTTGTAGTTGGCTTGTGCATAAATTGAGAGAGTTTGTTGACTGCAAATGAGATATCTGGACGCTTCAAGGAGAGGTATTGAAGGCTGTCAATAATTCTACGGAACTCAGAACTATCCATAGCAGCTGTGCCATCAACTAATTGAAGGGATTGAGTAGTAGAGAGAGGTGTTGAGACATCTTTTGCACCACTCATACTCGTGTGGGTCAAAAGTTCACGAATATATTTATGTTGTGAGAGAAATAATCCTGTCCGGGTAGGAATTACTTCAATTCCCAAGAAAAAATGAAGAGAACCCATATCCTTAAGAGAGAACATGGCACCCAACTGTTTAATAATAGTGGCCACAAGTGTGGAACTATTTCCGGTAATGACAAGATCATCAACGTAAACCAGAAAATAACAGAGATTGGAACCTTGGCTGTAAATGAAGAGAGAGGGATCTGCTTTGGAATTATGAAAACCCAGCTGAAGAATGGCATTTTTGAGTGCTGTGTACCAAGCCCGTGGAGCTTGTTTAAGCCCATAGATGGCCTTGTTTAACCTGCAAACATGATTAGGTTTGGACAAATCTTTGAACCCTGGAGGTTGTGACATAAACACAGTCTCTATTAATTCACCATTTAAAAAGGCATTGTTGACATCCATTTGCCTCAAATCCCATCCATTCATAACTGCAATAGATAGAACAGCTCTGATAGTTGCTGGTTTAACTACAGGGCTAAATGTCTCTTTGTAATCAACACCAGGTCGTTGATTATAGCCCTTAGCAACTAGACAGGCTTTGAATTTATCCACTGACCCATCAGCTTTCCTTTTAACTCTGAATACCCACTTACAGCCCACGGGTTTACAATTTGATGGTGGTAAAATTAGGTCCCAGGTCCCATGTTTCATTAGAGCAGTGAGCTCATTGGACATGGCCTCACGCCAATGAGGTTGAGAAATGGCTTGACTCACACTCGTTGGTTCAATGGTTTGGGGAAGAGGATGTTTGGACATGGTATGTATTTGTTTTGGTTTGAAAATTTGGTTCATTGATCTTGTGGTCATGTTATAAGTGCGCAGGGAAGGATTATTTGGTTCTATGGGGTTTTGAAGAGTGGGATTTATGGGATTATGATATGGACTTGAGGAGGGCGCAACAATGGCAGAAGAACCCTCCGGAGGTGGCGATGAGGATGGCGCACTGGACGACGTTGATGGAGACACAGCAGCCTGCTCGGCATCGAAGAGAGGAAGAAATTTGTAAGATTCTTGAGAGTTAAAAGTTGTTATGGAAGGCTCGGTGTGGGACGGATTGGAGTGATGTTGATTTTCATCAAATAACACATGTCGTGAGATGAAGAATTTTTTTGTTTGAGGTTCAAAACACCTATATGCATTTTGAGTTGGTGAATAACCGAGAAAAATACAGGATTTGGATTTGGGCTGCATTTTATTTGAGTTATAGGATCGTGTGAGAGGATAGCAAATACACCCAAATTTTTTTAATTTCAAATAATTGGGCGTTTGACCAAAAAGGACTTCGAAAGGTGATTTTCCCTGGAGAAGAGGGGTAGGTTGTCTATTTATGAGGTAAGATGCTGTTTGAAAGGTATAAGGCCAATACGATAAATCAAGATTTGCATCATGAAGAAGTGTAAGGCCCGTTTCAACTAGATGACGGTGACGTCGTTCTGAGACACCATTTTGTTGTGGGGTGTGTGGCGCAGTGGTGTAGTGAGTTATGCCTTGAAGTGATAGATATGATTTTAAAGCGATGAATTCACTACCATTGTCGGAGTATAGTGTTTTGATAGGTTTCTGAAGCGGGTTTCAACAACCTTTTTGAAATGTGGAAAAATATTAGAAACACTGGATTTAGTGACCATTGGAAAAAACCATATATATTTTGTATAATGATCAACAAAGATAAGGTAGTATCGTGATCCATCAATTCCAGTATAACTAGCGGGACCCCACACATTCGTGTAAATAAGTTCAAGTGGCTCATGACTTTGAAGACTAGTGGCACGAAAGGAGTGTTGATGTGCTTTATTAATAGAACATGAAGTACATAATGAAGACAAGTTGTTATTCGATGAAATAGGAAGAGAAAAATTTTTGACAAGATGATGGACAATTTTATTAGAAGGATGCCCAAGGCGCTTGTGCCATCCGTCAATGGAAGTCCTTTCATGTACATTAGCAAATTTTTTTGATGTCATCGTTGATTCCGGAAAGGTGTAGATGCCATTGTTACATGCTCCTCTTAGTAGGATCGCCCCCATGATATTGTCCTTCACAAGAAAATGAAAAGGGTGAAATTCAATAAAGACATTTTTTTGTTTGGTGAGATGGTGAACAGAAATTAAATTTTTGCAAAGATTTGGAACACAAAGAGTATCATGCAATGTAAAAGTTCGGTGTGGAGAGTGCAAAGCCAAGGAACCAATGTGTGAGACTGCCAAACTTGAACCATCACCTAGAATTACTTCGTCAGTTCCATCATATTCGGAGTGAATAGAAAGATTGGAAAGATCACCCGTGATATTATGAGAAGCGGCCGAATCAAGCAACCAATTTTTCCCCTTTCCAGTAGAGGTTGTAGCACAATTTATGGAGACATTTTGTGAATGAAATTGAGGAGAGGACTTGGCAATGTGGCCTAATTGGTCACAAATTTGACATTTGGGTTGGTAACGTCGATTGGAATTGTTGGGCCGGCCAGAATTGTTGTAGCGACGTCCATCGCGCTGGGCTCCATTTTAGTTTCGGCTTTTACCAAAGCCTTGAGGCCCACGTTGAGTGCCATTTTTCTTGAAAGTCCATGGGTGACTTTCTCCTTGTACAGGCTGCTTCGTCTTCGTGTAGTTTGCAGAAACCACCAGGTTCTGCGTTGCAGATTCAAGACGCCTTAAATATGCCTCATGTCCAACCAAAAGGTCATGCAATTCCTCAAAGGACAATTATGATTCTCAGGCTCGAATGGGGGCAGCAATCCCCCAAAAATCTGGACCTAAACCATTCAATACATAGAGGGTTAGGTCATCATCCGAAATTGAGTGATCAATAATGGCTAATTCATCAGCCAAGGCCTTAGCAGCATGGAGATATTCTGTGATCGACCGATTTCCACGCTGGATCAATGTGAGTTCCTCCTTTAACTGCATAGCACGAGTTCTTGATCAACTCGCATACAAAGTTTTTAACTTCTTCCAAGCTTCATGAGAGGTTTTTGCCGTAGCAATGAGTGGGGTGATTGAAGGAGATGTGGAGGCTAGAATAGCACTCAGGATAAGTTTATCCCGTCGAACCCAATGGGTCTTACGCAGGTCATCAGCGGATGTACCAGCGGAAGATGGACACTGAAGAGTGCCTTCGACATAGTCGAGTAAATCATAACCAATAAGGAGTGCCTCAAATTGAGCACGCCATTGAGGGAAGGTGGAGGGAGTTAATTTTTCATTGATTTGGGAAGTGATATTGAGAGCTATCAGATGTTTTTCGGTTCCAGAAAGGGGTTGGGTATTGAGGTTAAAGTTTGAGGTTTGGTCGGAGGAGGAAGACATGGTGGTGACTTGGATCGGTGGTTCGTTAGAGATGAACGACTCAAACTTATTAAGAGGAGTGTCCCAATCCTTTATATATTGGTCATTATTTCGGTATTTTACCGATGTGGGATTATATTCCCTTAACATGCCCCCGCAAGATGGTGGCTCGTTTGAGTAGACCAATCTTGAAATCCGTGTGCTCATTTTTAGAGACTTAATTGGATCGAATCGCTCGTTGGAGCTTAATGGGCTCTGATACCATATAGAAGAACAGATTTTCTGTGTTTTCAATGAAGAATTTCCCACACTTTTTATTGATAGAATTTCTGTGTTATATACAAGTAATTGATGAGTTGATTTTGGAAATACATACATAGTAAGGCTGAATCTATGCTACTGTTATAATGTGTAGAATACAGACTTAGAAAACTGCTGTAAATATAAAATTGAATGGCAGTGAATGGCAAAAATTTATGGCAAAAATTTCCACATAATTTTAGGCTAGACATCAGCTGTTCTGGTTGGAGCAAAATCAATGCATGCTTCCCTTATAAAGAGAAAATATAATGAATGAATTTTTAATATTAAAATGCATCAACATTTCTCCTCTCATTTTAATATAAAACTGACATAAAGATTACCAAGCAGAGAGGGACTATTGTGCATTATAAAGGTATGCTATGCATTGAACTTCACTTAGTGAAATAGAGACCTTCATTCTAGAGACAATAGTATGCTTAGTATTGAACTATGACTACTTAAAGAAAATAAAGAATTACCGTCCACACATAATAATCCAGGTATTGACATGAACTTTATTAGCTAGCACATTATGGCCTTGCACTAATCCTAGTTTCATTAGCGTATTTCAAAATAAGCCCAATTCTCATAGGAAACGGCTTCATCTCCGCATTCACATAGGTGAAATCTATCAAGAGTGCTCCTATAATATTTGCCCCCTACTCATAAGAGCTATAGATCTTAAAATATTTTTATATTTTTAATTTTTGTTTTTTTATATATATATATATATATATATATATATATATATATATATATTTTAAACTTAACCTCCAAAAGCATTCATTTTTTCTATTCATAGTTTCAGGATCTCTAGTCCCAGGGTTGGGTGTCCTCATACGTGACTATTGTTTATATGGGCTTCAATCCCATCCCTCTCGATATGCTCCATACTCTTTCTCTTGACAAGACCTTTGTTAATAGATCTGCAAGAATATTACAAGATTTCGTGTAATCTACATTTATGATGCCATTAATTAGATAATATCTCATAGTACTGTGTTTTCTTCTGATAGGTCCGGATATACCGTTATAATAATGATTTTGTACTCTACCATTTGTTGCAGTGCTATCACAATGAATTAACACTGATGGAACTAGTTTTTCCCATGAATTTCACATAATAAATTCCTTAACCATTTGCTTCTTCACTTGCTAATGCCAAAGCTATAAGCTTAGCTTCCATGGCTGAGTTAGTAATAATGGTTTGTTTCTTAGATTTCCAACATATAGCACCACACCAGATGTAAAAATATAACAAATGGGAGAGAGAGAATCTCCTGAAAAAGTATTTCAATCGGGATCATTGAATCCTTCAAGTACAGCAAGATACTTACTATAAAACAAGTCATAATTTTTGGCACCAGATAAATATTTCATTAAAAGCTCTATGGTATGCCAATGACCTAATCCTGGCTTGCTAGTAAATTTGCTAAGCATTCCTACTACATATGCAATGCCAGGTCTAGTACGATCAGTTGCTAGTATGCTAACATATTCCTTTTGATTAATCACATCATTTTCATATTTAAAGGGAATAAGTGAACACTAGAATCAAAAGGAGTAGAGACATGCTTGCAATCATAATAATTATATTTTTTCAACATTTTGTAGACATAATGCGACTGACCAAGAACTAAAAGTAATTGGATCATACTCTCGGCCTCTATCACTTCTAAGTATTTTTTTTTTAATATCGAATTGATTTTCAACTTCTTGGAGGAAAACTTTGAATCTATCAAAATTATTACTTTTATTTTTCAATAAATAAATATAAGTATATTTTGAAAATCATCAATAAAGTGATAAAATATCTATTTCCTCCACAAGTTAAAATTCTTTCAAATTCACAAACATCGGTATGAATTAATTCTAACAATTCAGTACTTCTTTCAACACTTATATGAGGCTTCTTTGTAATTTTTGATTGACTGTAAATTTCACATTTTTCGAAATCATTTTTCAATCTTGGAAATAATCCTAAACTACTTAGGATCCCCACATATTTATTGTTTTTATGACATAAATGAGCATGTCAGAAATTCGCAGAAGAAAACATGTAAACAAAACGAAATTGTTTTTATTAATCTCAATATTCAATTTAAACATTCCGTCGCAGGCATCCCTTACCAACAAATAAACCTTTTTTGGCTATCACATGTTGATCAGATTCTATAGTCTATCTAAAGCCAGCCTTATTAAGAAGAAAAGTTGACATCAAATTCTTCCTCATTGACCGTGCATGTAAAATATCTTTCAAAGTTAGCATACATCCAAATGTGAATTTCAATTCAACCTCACCATTCCCAAAAATCTTGGTTTTTCTCGAATCACTAAGCATGATGTTTTTCTCTTCCTTGAAGGGAGTGTAATTCTTGAACCAATCTTTATCATAGTCGACATACCTATTGGCGCCATAATATGCCCACCATCCTTCAACATATTGTACCATGTTAATGTCTGTAATCATTACCACAAGTGACTCTTCGGTTGCATTAGCATGAGGAAAAGGTTGCTGTTTTCAAAATCTACAATTTTGAGCAATATGCCGTTTTTATCAGAGACAACATGCATCATAAATTTGATTTTGAGAAAAAGGGCCTTGGCTATTATTTTTTTGGTTCGGGTTTCCCCGATTGTGAGGTTTACCATAAATTTTCAAATTCTTCTTTTTTGGCTTCAATTGACTATTTCTATAAAAACTATTATTGGGTAAGTGATTATTTTCTACAATTAAATTTACCTTTTGTGTCAGAATGTCCATTGCTTTCTTGTGGCATTTGTGCATCTTGGCCTCTAGCTTTATCCTCTATATGGATGCGAGTGATCAAGGTCACCAGGGACTTCTCTTTCTACATATGGCGCATTGACTTTCGAAACTCTCTCTGTGATGGCGGTCGTTTGTCAATGGTTGCAGCCACAACAAGGTTGTCCCCAATTTTGATGCTTTCAAATCTAACATCTGCAATAGTCATTTGAAAATCTAGTGCTTGTTCTACCATAGATTTTCCATCCACCATTTGATAGCGAACGAAGCAATTAGCAGCATATTTCTTTGCTCCAGCTTCCTTAGTATCCTATTTATTCTACAAAGCTTTCCACATTTTCTTTACGAAGGAGTAAGTAGTATTGTAATAATCATAAGAATTATCTGCTAGGCAATTGAAGATATAACACCGACAATTATACTCATCTCTATTGTATTTTTCTACCTCCCTTGATGAGCTTGAAGTTCCTCATCGTTCATATTTTCAATAAAGGGCTTGTTTGGATTCTTTTCAATGAAGACGTAGGAGACTTTGAGAAGATTGAAGTAAAATATGACTTTGCTCTTCCACTACTTAAATTGAGCTCCCTTATAACAAAAGGGCTTATTGAGATCTCCGACGTTGTCAATAGGCTTCTCGAGTCCTAACTCCATTTGTTTGACTCTTCTTAAAATTGTTGGTGAAATTTCAATAATAAAAAAATGGAGTTATAAAGTGAATAGGAAAATAACGAAATCGAACAGACTGAGCCACAGATATCTTGCTCTCTTTTAGGAAATCCAAGCCTTCTACAATTGGCAAAACCTAAAACACGGTGCAGTAGAACTTCTCTATGACTTGTCTCCTTCAGGATACAATAATTAGAATATTTGTTATATGGCTCAACAAATTCTGCACAAATAGTTGAGCTCAAAACTCCACTAAAAGAGAAACTCTTCTTTGCTCAATAATCTCTTAAGGAAAATGAGTGAGAATGTAAGGAGAAAAGTTAAAAGAATTGTGATTGTTGTGGTGTTCTTGAATGGCCAAGGAATGATACATCACAACAAAATAGGCCACCCAAAATTAAGATGTATCATAAACACATGAACCTTTTTCACCTTTCATTTTTCAAACCTCAAATCTCTTCACTTTCCTAACTCTAAAAACCTAAAAACTTATTAAAAGAAAATATAATGAATGAATTTTTAATATTAAAATGCCCAATAGGTTGTAAAATTACGAAGGTTTTGTTTTTCTCTGTCGTTGCTGCCTCTTCCTTTATCTCTCTATCATCTCTCATTTCTTTGATTTTAGATCCTCTTTTCCAAAGAAGAAACCCTAACAAAATCACATAACATCTTCTCCATTTTAAATCCAACAATAGGTTGTAAAATCGTAGAAGTTTTGTTCTCCTCTATCGTTGCTACTATGGACTTGCACATTGCCTTGAGATCGGAGGTCTGGATGGCGACTGCGGTGGAGGTAGAGTATTGGAGGAAGAAGTTTTAGTATGTGAATTTTCTTCGATTTTCCTCTCTTTCAACAAAAATTCCTTAATTTTTGCATTTTTTTAGTGTGTTTGAGTGTGTTTTTAGAGTGTAGGTTTTCTCGATTTCCCCCGATTTTCAATAAAAACTTCACAAAATATAAATAGTTTGATATTAGAGGATAAAAAGTCTCTATTTCTACAATTGTTTTGCAATCCCCCAAGTGGATTTGCAACTTTTGGGCAGTAGACTATTAGTGACATGAGATTTGTGATACACAATTTGCATTTTGTATTTCTTTTATATTTTTCTCCTTTCGGTAGTTGTATTTGTTTTCTTCAGGTCAATGGGTTGGCAACTATTCGGTTCGATCAAAATCATCACGAACCACCAATTTTTTAGCCGTATCATAACCACGTAAGTTGGTTCGGTTAGGCTTGGCTTGGTTCGGGTGGTTAATAACCACAAAAATAAATTAATTTATAGGTCCAGCCGTCAAATTAGAAAAATAATTTATGAAAAAAACAGTCAATGAAAACAAAAACACAATACTAAGCCAGTTTAGTAAGCAATATCCCAAATGAAAATGCAAACAACATTTCAATTCTCAAAGGAAAAATTTGAATTTAATAGACAATATTATCGACTTAACAATACTAAACAACAACCTTGTCCTTTGATCCTTGTGCGTCGAACTTGATTCCTACTCAATAACTTAAAAGCTCCAATTTCAATTCATATTTAATCTTCATTCTTCCCCATAACTCTTACTAGCATAGGTCAAACTCAAAGTTGATTCCTATATAGTAAATAAGAAATGTAAGTAGAGTAATAATACAATCATACTACCTAATTCAAAATGGTCTTAACCAAAGATTTAAACAAAAAAATATGTACTGCTTCGTCAAAGTACTCCTCACTAAACCTTGGACAAGCTCCTGAGTATGATGAAGGAGCAGAATTTTCTACACACAATAGAGAAAAAATTAGTAATAAAAGAAAGTTGATGAATAACAAATATAAAAAGAATAATGGAAAGCCCATGAATCGAGGCATTAAAATCAAATACTATATCCACCCCATTGCGCCATCGGTTCCGTTTTTTCGCCTCATTCAGTTTGATTAACTGTGATTTTCGATTTTGACAATTTGAATTGCCATCCCTAGATCAATGGTAGAAAAGTTCTTAAATAGTTGAGTTATTTAATTTGCTTTTAAAACTTAAGTTCCATTTGTAAATAAATGGTCTTCTTACACTACTTAGTTATTTATTATTTCCTACTGTGTTGGTCCAAAATTGGAATAGGAAATTGCTATTTACATTCGTGTTGCTTATGGTGGTCAATGCTCCGGACCACCACCCCGACATGAATTTTTTGAACTCAAACTCGATAGTGTGACATTTTTTTTTCTTGGTGAGATCTTGCATGCATCCTTTTCATACTTTATTAGCATTGGATACTTTTGATCTTGTGATTTAAGAGGTGATCCAAAATGAGACTTCATATGAGAACCAGATTTTCATGGAATTCTGGTGAATTTGGTAATTTTCCGGAGATCTTACATGCATCTGCATTCATATTAAACTGTATATTTGTGATACATTGAGTAATATTTTGGTACTTGTATATGCTGTTTATTGCTTTGATAACTGTTGGTGTGAATCTTATAATTGATTATCATAAACCTGCAATTATTTTGTGTATTCCATTTTTTTTTTTCAAGTAAACTTGTCATTTTTCAAAAGAAAATCATTTTGGAGCATGACTTATTTCTACATTGGCTGATTTAACACTGTACATTTATAGTTTGAAGTAGATGAACACGTCATCTTTGGTTCAATTTATCATAATAACAGAAAAATGGAAATTTTGCATACTTTTTGCTGCAAAATGTATCTTTTAAGTGTATTTTTTAATGTGCTCCGTTGTCTCCATACAATAAATAAAAGAGAAGACTTCTTTATTATTCATAAGGCGTCATCAAGACATCATGATGACGTCATATATGTGAGTATTAATTTTTCTTTTATTTTATTTATTTATTTATTTATTTATTTTTTAAATCTCTATCTTTCAGGACACTTCTTCCATTCTCCTTTCTTTCTCTATTGGCTCTTATTTCTGTGATTTTAGGTCCCATTTTCCAAATACAAATTTCTAAAATATCACAAAATATCTCCTCCATTTCAAATCAAATAATAGGTTGTAAAATCATAGAGGTTCTGTTCTGTTTTTATATATTGTTGATGCCAAGGACTCGTACTTCGCCTGGAGATCGGAAGTCTAGATGGTGACGAAGGAGGAGCACAGTGCTGAAGAATGAAGTTTTAGTATGTGGATTTTCTCTCATTTTCCTCTTTTAGCAAAATTTCCTTCATTCTTGTTTCTTTTTTGTGTTTGAGTGTGTTATCGTACGTAGGTTTTTTTAATTTTTCCGGAGTTTCAACAAAACTCCATATTTCTTGATTGTATTGTTTGTTCTGGTACATGGTTTTTCTCCATTTTTTTCTTTGAACATAAATCCCATAATTTTTTACTCTTCTATGAAAAATTGAAATATCACTTACTACAACAAAAAAAGCTTTTTGTAACGTTCAAAAAAATGTTGCTGTAGACCTTTTGCAACGTTTGGACGTATATTGCAAATTTCAATGTTGTTGTAGAATGGAAGGATACGACAACATTTTTTAAACATTGCCGTAGGCACTTACAGAAACGCTTTTTAAACGTTGCGGTAAGTATCTACGGCAACGTCATTTTGACGTTGCCGTAGATACTTACCGCAATGTTTAAAAAAAGTTGTCATAAGTGTTTTGCAACATTTTTTTTTATACAGTAATTTATGTAAATTGACTCGCAAAATTGAAAATGACAAATTTTGTAATTGCATAAAAATTGATAATTTCATTACATATTTTTGAATACACGTGCAAGGCAGTGCTATAGTATAGTTGGCTACTTAATAGCGTGGATATACAAAAAAATTTGTTTGCGTTAAGCATTAGTTACATAAGATTTAAACCCTGAATACACAAAAGATAGGAATTCCTTTCAGCATTGTAAAACTCCTCTTCATCGGAACCTTTCTCTTCATTAGAAACACAGCTCCAACTTCATCACTCATTTGGGTAGAATTTCCTTAACAAACAATATAGGAAAGTTAGTATTTGGAAATTTCTAGTTTTTGAATTTAAGAATGACGACATTGTCTGATATGAAGAACTTCTTTAATGACCTTAGGAAGATCTATATATATATATATCATACACCAAAAGGAAGAACAAAATCCTATATTACATAAAACACAACAACAAATTCCTACATTGACTAATCATACATTCATATTTACCGAATAACTCAACCAAGGCTGTAATTGAGATTTTGAGACCCAAGCTGAACTTTTAAGTTGGGCATTTATGTAGTTAAGGAAAGGTCCGTGGTCTCCTGAAGAAGACGAAAAACTTATAAAGCACATAACTAAATATGGACATGGATGTTGAAGTTCTGTCCCTAAACTAGCAGGTAATAACTTTATTTTTCGTTAGCCATTTTCGATTTTATTTTCGTGTTTTTCGTTTCTGATCACACTGTTGTGCGATAATCTTGAAGGGCTTCAACGGTAGGGAAAGAGCTGTAGGTTAAGGTGGATTAATTAATTAAGGTCTGATTTGAAAAGAGGGACATTTTCTCAGGAGGAAGAGAATTTGATTATTGAATTGCATGTAGTTCTTGGAAACAGGTATATAATTTTGAATTATCCTGCAATTTCTTGCATGTTTAATTTGAATTTTCTGAAATATTAAGGCTGTTTAATTCAAACACTTGCAACATAAAGGGGCAGCAGCAGTAGGTAAAATGTATACCAGTTTCCAACTAAAAAAGATTAAGAGCCTAAGGAATTTCTATCACTATCATATATCTTCCTCTAGAATTTGGTTGGGCAGAAAGTACTGGTCCATGTGAAAGTGGAAGGATAACAAATGAAAGGGCAGTAATTTTTATTGTTTATATGGAATGAAAACTGGGAGGAAAAGAACAGTTATTTTTCATCTCTCATATTTTCTTCTTTTCCTCTCATTTTCCACCCCTATTCCCAGCCAGATGAAGGAAAATAGTTTTGTTTCCTCGAAGGACAGAAAATCCATATTGCAATTATCCGTCCCTCCTCGTTTTCCATCCTTTCATCCAAGCATAGCCTTAATATAAATCTGACAGCATATACTACATATAACAGCCAAATAAAGTGGAGTACAATCTATTAACTAGAAAAGAAACACCACTTAATATATATGCTCGTGGCACTGACTAAAGTCTAATAAACACAGAAAACTACAGGATACAATGAGTAGTGGATTTTTCTTTGTTTGGTATATAAGCTTAAAGCATTCACTAAAGAAGCATAATTTTATAAATGAAACTACGATTCCACTCAATTAACTGAACGATTCATAAAAGTAGAGTATAAACTAATGATTATCTGCCATATCAAGAGACTTACAGCATATCTAGGAATGTCAACTTTCTTTGTATCACGACTATCGCCAAAGGTATTATTGTGTTGCAGAAGAGAGAGAGAGAGAGCGGGGGAATTCAAACATGAGACATAAACATAGAAAATGGCACTATTGATGGTTATGGTATGAAAAGAAAATCATATATATAGAGGCAGCACAAATGCAATCACCCGAGTTATTAATGACAACAATAGGCACAAATGCATGATCTTTCACAATCTGCCAAAGCCTTCACAATACCTTCACAATCTGCCAAAACTTGGGCCTCTTGTCCGGTTGCACAGACCAACATTGATCAATCAACGCCCTCATGGAAAGGGGACAATAATCAGGGATAGCAAGTCTCAAATTCTGAAAGAACCCAAACAGAGTTTGTTTTAAAAATTAAATAGCACTAAAATACATATTTTTAATTTTGTAACAAACGGGGGGAATGAGAAGTTGCTCATGTATCACTATGATATCCAACAAATAATTCAATCCCATGGCTTCCATGAATATCCACCACATTAACCAAATCCATAAGCAGCACCCGAGTACTCTTATTTTAATAAATTTTAGCTAAAGGTGTAGCAAACATGACTCTTGCTGTGAATCGCTTGTATCTATACTTGGCAATTTAAAAATCCTGGCATCACTATGTAATCCTTGTATTGTTTATATATTCCATTTCCAAGGAAAAAGGCATAAACTTAATAATACCATCTAAAATATCAAAAAAATATCAAAAAGTGGGAGCTAACAACTACTGAAATGAACTAGTAAGGCCAAATAATTGACAGAAGCACTCATGGAAAAAAAAGCCCATCTCTAAAACATGACCAAGAAAACTGGAGTTTTAAACCATAACAAACCTGCACCAATTTGAAGTACGAACGTTTCAAATGAAAAGGGCATTCCACGACAATAGTATTTAAATATAACAGATAGACAAATGAAACAACAAAAAATCTTACCTTGTTCACTACAGCAACAAAATGACCCTCTGTCTATTATATATGAAAGAGTAACCAGCAGTGAAAGCAATAGCCAATAATAGAAATGGGATAAAGAGGTAGGAGGGAGGTAACCAGAGGCAGAAGCCCTCTCAGTGAACGAGACATGGAAAGCCCAGATGAGATAGGAGGGAGGCTGCAAGAGACGAGTTAGGATTAGGGATTTGCAAAGCGGGGAAATGAAGTATTTGAGTAGGGATGCGAAAAGCCTTAAGAAATGAAAGTAGAAAAATAAAAATTTTAGAGAGAAATAGAAAATTTTTAGTGGGAAATGAAAATTTAAGTAGGAGGAAAATTGCGTGAAGTTTAGAAAAATGGTAACTATTAATAATTTTTTTTTTTTTACTTAAAAGTTTATCAACAAATTTTCTACATTGGTAATTATTTTATTCTTTTTTTTTTTAACAGAAATATCCATCAGTGAATTTGTTGGTAAATTTTTTAATTTTTTTTTACCAACGGATTACCATTGGAATAATACCAACGGAAGACTTCTGTTGGTAATTTTGTCGGTAATTTAATATATAATTTTTAAAAATGATAAAATAATAATTTTTAAAAGATAAAGCATTTTACAACGTTTATTAAACGTTGCAAAAGTTAGACTTTTCGCAACGTTCGAAAAACGTTGCAAAATATATCCATTTGCAACGTTCGACAAACGCTGCAAAAAATAGCATTTTGCAATGTTTTTTAAACGTTGTAAAATACTAGACTTTTCACAATGTTTGCCGAATGTTGCAAAATGCTAGACTTTTCGCAACATTTGCTGAACGTTGCAAAAAGTATCCTTTTGCAACGTTCAACGTTAAAACAACGTTGTGAAAATAAAATTGACAACATTGTTGCCAAAACTCAATTCCATGAACTAATTGCAACATTCACTTATTAAAATATTGCAATAAATCTCTTTTGCAACATTTAACTACCGAATGTTGCCTTTTATATGTTGCAAATGATTATTTTTGGTGTAGTGACTTCTAACACAATTTCGTTTACTAATGAAATTTGACGATAGATGAACTTCTAATATGAATCTTTGTTCATGAGAACCATATATTTCTTTTGTTACTCTCATAAAGTAGTCTCATTTGTGCTAAAAAAATATCATATTTCCTAATCCCTATGCACTTTGAACCATAAAAAATGCTAGGGATATTGAATTTTTATAGCTATATTTTGTTTTCTTCACATCAATCGGAACGAAGTGTTGGGAATTTACTTAAACATGTACAGCGGAATTAAATAGTTTCAATTCCCATTCAGGATTCAACTTTGTATTTAGATAAGAACTGTGATGAGAAATATACCTTTTTTTTCTTGATTTTGCAAACTTTTTTGCGTTATTCTTTTCCAGCAACTTGAATCTGCCTCCCACAGCTATCCAATTATCCAGCCTCCAATGAAATCCACATAGAGAATAGACTGCAGTTGCTAGGGTTTTTCCTCTTATGCCAGCAAGAATAATGAAAACCTTATGGATCTCAAACCCTAGCCATGTATTTATATAAATCCAAACGGGCTCGGCCCCGCCTGGTCCAATATTTAATTAATCCATTTAATTAAATCCGGTCCGTGAATTAATTAATTCAATTAATTAATTCGGGAATAGAAATAACAAATTCAATTAATTAATTTATCCAATGATTGTTAAATTAATCAATTGGGAATTTGCAATCTTCCAATTATCTTTTGTGTGCGACCCATTAGGTTCCCGATCACGATACTTAACGACGTGAAATATTATTTTTGATCTAATCAAAACTGATAAATTAAACACCATTTTAATTTATCACAAATTCACACTCACCGTCCCAGATTGACATCTAGCAATATATCAGGACAATACATGTGACGGGAAATGTCACATGGTATGACAAAATCAAAATCGTTAGTTTACCGTGAAACTATAATCCCTTCGTCAATATGATCCGATCAATTACGAGATATGAAATTGTGTCAATCTCGATCATCGATCATATCTT
>NC_036238.1:6109301-6110501 GCF_002742605.1 Olea europaea var. sylvestris | reverse complement strand
TTAGCCATTTTTTATTTTGTTTTCGTGTTTTTCGTTTTTGATCACACTGTTGTGCGATAATCTTGAAGGGCTTCAACGGTAGGGAAAGAGCTGTAGGTTAAGGTGGATTAATTAATTAAGGTCTGATTTGAAAAGAGGGACATTTTCTCAGGAGGAAGAGAATTTGATTATTGAATTGCATGTAGTTCTTGGAAACAGGTATATAATTTTGAATTATCCTGCAATTTCTTGCATGTTTAATTTGAATTTTCTGAAATATTAAGGCTGTTTAATTCAAACACTTGCAACATAAAGGGGCAGCAGCAGTAGGTAAAATGTATACCAGTTTCCAACTAAAAAAGATTAAGAGCCTAAGGAATTTCTATCACTATCATATATCTTCCTCTAGAATTTGGTTGGGCAGAAAGTACTGGTCCATGTGAAAGTGGAAGGATAACAAATGAAAGGGCAGTAATTTTTATTGTTTATATGGAATGAAAACTGGGAGGAAAAGAACAGTTATTTTTCATCTCTCATATTTTCTTCTTTTCCTCTCATTTTCCACCCCTATTCCCAGCCAGATGAAGGAAAATAGTTTTGTTTCCTCGAAGGACAGAAAATCCATATTGCAATTATCCGTCCCTCCTCGTTTTCCATCCTTTCATCCAAGCATAGCCTTAATATAAATCTGACAGCATATACTACATATAACAGCCAAATAAAGTGGAGTACAATCTATTAACTAGAAAAGAAACACCACTTAATATATATGCTCGTGGCACTGACTAAAGTCTAATAAACACAGAAAACTACAGGATACAATGAGTAGTGGATTTTTCTTTGTTTGGTATATAAGCTTAAAGCATTCACTAAAGAAGCATAATTTTATAAATGAAACTACGATTCCACTCAATTAACTGAACGATTCATAAAAGTAGAGTATAAACTAATGATTATCTGCCATATCAAGAGACTTACAGCATATCTAGGAATGTCAACTTTCTTTGTATCACGACTATCGCCAAAGGTATTATTGTGTTGCAGAAGAGAGAGAGAGAGAGCGGGGGAATTCAAACATGAGACATAAACATAGAAAATGGCACTATTGATGGTTATGGTATGAAAAGAAAATCATATATATAGAGGCAGCACAAATGCAATCACCCGAGTTATTAATGACAACAATAGGCACAAATGCATGATCTTTCACAATCTGCCAAA
>NC_036238.1:6093333-6109146 GCF_002742605.1 Olea europaea var. sylvestris | reverse complement strand
CCCATGGCTTCCATGAATATCCACCACATTAACCAAATCCATAAGCAGCACCCGAGTACTCTTATTTTAATAAATTTTAGCTAAAGGTGTAGCAAACATGACTCTTGCTGTGAATCGCTTGTATCTATACTTGGCAATTTAAAAATCCTGGCATCACTATGTAATCCTTGTATTGTTTATATATTCCATTTCCAAGGAAAAAGGCATAAACTTAATAATACCATCTAAAATATCAAAAAAATATCAAAAAGTGGGAGCTAACAACTACTGAAATGAACTAGTAAGGCCAAATAATTGACAGAAGCACTCATGGAAAAAAAAGCCCATCTCTAAAACATGACCAAGAAAACTGGAGTTTTAAACCATAACAAACCTGCACCAATTTGAAGTACGAACGTTTCAAATGAAAAGGGCATTCCACGACAATAGTATTTAAATATAACAGATAGACAAATGAAACAACAAAAAATCTTACCTTGTTCACTACAGCAACAAAATGACCCTCTGTCTATTATATATGAAAGAGTAACCAGCAGTGAAAGCAATAGCCAATAATAGAAATGGGATAAAGAGGTAGGAGGGAGGTAACCAGAGGCAGAAGCCCTCTCAGGGAACGAGACATGGAAAGCCCAGATGAGATAGGAGGGAGGCTGCAAGAGACGAGTTAGGATTAGGGATTTGCAAAGCGGGGAAATGAAGTATTTGAGTAGGGATGCGAAAAGCCTTAAGAAATGAAAGTAGAAAAATAAAAATTTTAGAGAGAAATAGAAAATTTTTAGTGGGAAATGAAAATTTAAGTAGGAGGAAAATTGCGTGAAGTTTAGAAAAATGGTAACTATTAATAATTTTTTTTTTTTTTTACTTAAAAGTTTATCAACAAATTTTCTACATTGGTAATTATTTTATTCTTTTTTTTTTTTTAAGTTTCCATCAGTAAATTCGTTGGTAAATTATTTAATTTTTTTTCTTTTTACCAACGGATTACCATTGGAATAACACCAACGAAGACTTCCGTTGTTAATTTTGTTGGTAATTTAATATATAATTTTTAAAAATGATAAAATAATAATTTTTAAAAGATAAAGCATTTTACAACGTTTAATAAACGTTGCAAAAGTTAGACTTTTCGCAACGTTCGAAAAACGTTGCAAAATATATCCATTTGCAACGTTCGACAAACGCTGCAAAAAATAGCATTTTGCAATGTTTTTTAAACGTTGTAAAATACTAGACTTTTCACAATGTTTGCCATAGGTTGCAAAATGCTAGACTTTTCGCAACATTTGCTGAACGTTGCAAAAAGTATCCTTTTGCAACGTTCAACGTTAAAACAACGTTGTGAAAATAAAATTGACAACATTGTTGCCAAAACTCAATTCCATGAACTAATTGCAACATTCACTTATTAAAATATTGCAATAAATCTCTTTTGCAACATTTAACTACCGAATGTTGCCTTTTATATGTTGCAAATGATTATTTTTGGTGTAGTGACTTCTAACACAATTTCGTTTACTAATGAAATTTGACGATAGATGAACTTCTAATATGAATCTTTGTTCATGAGAACCATATATTTCTTTTGTTACTCTCATAAAGTAGTCTCATTTGTGCTAAAAAAATATCATATTTCCTAATCCCTATGCACTTTGAACCATAAAAAATGCTAGGGATATTGAATTTTTATAGCTATATTTTGTTTTCTTCACATCAATCGGAACGAAGTGTTGGGAATTTACTTAAACATGTACAGCGGAATTAAATAGTTTCAATTCCCATTCAGGATTCAACTTTGTATTTAGATAAGAACTGTGATGAGAAATATACCTTTTTTTTCTTGATTTTGCAAACTCTTTTGCGTTATTCTTTTCCAGCAACTTGAATCTGCCTCCCACAGCTGTCCAATTATCCAGCCTCCAATGAAATCCACATAGAGAATAGACTGCAGTTGCTAGGGTTTTTCCTCTTATGCCAGCAAGAATAATGAAAACCTTATGGATCTCAAACCCTAGCCATGTATTTATATAAATCCAAACGGGCTCGGCCCCGCCTGGTCCAATATTTAATTAATCCATTTAATTAAATCCGGTCCGTGAATTAATTAATTCAATTAATTAATTCGGGAATAGAAATAACAAATTCAATTAATTAATTTATCCAATGATTGTTAAATTAATCAATTGGCAATTTGCAATCTTCCAATTATCTTTTGTGTGCGACCCATTAGGTTCCCGACCACGATACTTAACGACGTGAAATATTATTTTTGATCTAATCAAAACTGATAAATTAAACACCATTTTAATTTATCACAAATTCACACTCACCGTCCCAGATTGACATCTAGCAATATATCAGGACAATACATGTGACGGGAAATGTCACATGGTATGACAAAATCAAAACTGTTCGTTTATCATGAAATTATAATCATTTCGTTAATATGATCCGATCAACTACGAGATATGGAAGTGTGTCATCTCGATTATCAATCATATCTTTCATTCTACTATTAAGTCAATATGAGTCGAAAACTCCTTTTCGACTTATATGTATACCTTGGCCAAGGATTTCGTTATTGACTTAATTGAACGAAATGCAGATCACAATCTCTTACTATCTAAGAGTGACGAATCCTCTATTGGTCATTCACAACCTTCATACGATTCTTGATATATCCGAACGATGTCGTATTAGCGGCCCTTAGCAGAGCAACATCCAATATCGTCAAAGTATGACTGTTTTCATACAAGGCACTATAATGACCTCAAGTCATAGGACCAATTCCACTACCGAACGTTAGAGATTAACCACTGACACTCAGATAGTTATCCATGTGGAATCTCTTAGCGGGTCTCCAATGTTTTGTTCTATAACAAAATATTCACGTGTTCATTTAAATGTCACCACACTTTAGCTCGTGAGATCACCTACTCACTTCACAAATAAGAAATGTCACACGTGATGGTCTATTTGTATTAACGATATCCGTATCTCGTTATTACTTACGACCACGATTTATTCAAGATCCAATTATACGTAATTTGTATCTTACAATTACAACTCCTTGTGATTAGCAAATCACTTAAACTTGGATCTTCGATTTTTTTTAATATTATTTATCACAAAATTAATTTAAATAAATAATAGATCTTGTCAAAATTAAATACATTAAACATATTAAAAATGTTTACAACCTAAATCGATTGGATTTAGGGCATAAAACTTACACAAAGTTCTTAAATAGTTGGTTCGTTATTTAATTTGCCTTTAGAACTTTAGTTCCATTTGTAAATAAATGGTCTTCTTATGAGATAACTAGCTTGTTATTTATTATTTCCTAATGTGTTGATCCATTTTATGTTTCTTGCTGCAATTAAACTTTTAATTTTTTTCGAAACGCTTTATTATACATTTTTGAATAGTTTATGGTTTATTATTATTATTATTATTATTATTATTATTATTATTATATTTTTATATGTTCATAATTTCCTGAACAAATTATTGGTTTGATTTGATGCTTACACAAGTTTGACAAGAAAATAGCTCTAAAGCTAACACCCGTTTCAATATATCATCTCGCTAGGGAAACTGCTACCTGCATTTGTGTTGCTTATGGTGGTCAATGCTCATGACCACCACTCTGGTTTGAATATTCTGAACTCAAACTCAATAATGTGACTATAATTTTCTTATTTTCTTGCCTTAATTGTAAGATCTTGCATACTAGACCGTGTGTTATCTTTTGCATACATCCTTCTCATACTGTATCAGCGTTGAATTCTTTTCATCATGTGATTTAAAAGGTGGTCCAAATTGAGACTTGACTTGAGAACCTGATTCTCACGGAATCTCGGTGAATTTGGTCATTTCTTGATCACATGAGGCATCTGAGATCTTATATGCATCTCCATTCATATTAAAATATATATTTGTGTGGTATATTGAGTATTATTTCGTACTTGTATATGCAGTTTATTGCTTTCATAATTGTTGGTGTGAATATTATAATTGATCCTTATATTTATTGCTGTTAATTAACTTGCAATTATTTTGTGTCTTCCAAAATTTTTTCCAGTAAATACGTCATTTTCCAAAAGAAAATCAACTTGGTGTAGGAATTATTTCCACGTTGGTTGATTGAACATAGTGCATTTATAGTTTGAAGCAGATCAACTCGTTACCTTTGGTTCATTTTATCATTATCAATAGAAAAATAGAAATTGTGTATACTTTTTGACTGCAAAATGCATCTATTAAGTGTATTTTTTTCAATGTACTTCGTTATCTCCATACAATATATAAAACACGAGACTTCTTTATTATTCTTAAGCAATCATCAGGACGTCACTCTGACGGCATATATGTGTGTATCAAGTTTCCTATATTTTTTTTATCTGTTTCTATCTGGACACTTCCTCCCACTTACCCTTTCTCTATCGTCTCTCATTTCTGGGATTTCAGATCCCTTTTCCAAATAAAAAATTGTAACAAAATTGCAAAACATCTCCTACATTTCAAATCCAGTAATAGGTTGTAAAATCACAGAGGTTTTATTCTTCTCTATTGTTGCTGTCACGGACTTGCACTTCTCCTGGAGATGGGAGGTCTAGAAGGCAGCGACGGAGGAGACAGAGAGCTGGAGGAAGAAGTTTTAGTATGTGGATTTTCTCCCATTTGTCCCTCTTTCAGCAAATCTTCCGTCATTCTTGTTTCTTTTTTGTGTTTGAGTGTTTTTTCGTATGTAGGTTTTCTCGATTTTTCGTTGGTTTCAACAAAAACTCCATAATTCTTGATTGTGTTGTTTGTGTTCGTACATTGGTTTTCTTCATTTTGTTCTTCTTCGAACATAAATCCTGCAATTTTTACTCTTCTTTGAGAAATCGAAAAATCGAATTAAGATGAAGTAACTTCATCTTCAAAGATTTGTAGTATTTTTTCTAATAAATTCTTTCTAAAATTTAAATTTCTAACAACCTCAGTCACAGTTTCGTAACTATTACAAACTTGTATTGATGATGATGAAGATGATTGTTGAAAAGTAGTGGTTTGCATGGTCATATTGTGGCTAACTCTTTCAGATATATAAAAATTTAGTCCTATCATTTCTCTACAAAAATTTAAAGCTTCTTCTATTATATAAAATTCTTTAAAAAAGAGGCCTGAAAATCTTTCTGCTTGTTGTAATACCTCTGACCAATAATTGTATATATCAGGCTTTCTACTTTTAATTACTGTAAAGAAACTAAAATTTTCGCTTTCTATTTGATTATGGATTAGTCTAAAATGATGATTTGCTAATGCATTAATGCTGTCTAATTTTTGTTTAGAGTCACGTACCATCCAAAGATTATCCAATAGACAAGCCCCCTTTCTAGAAGTCTTTCTAAATTATTTTATCTAAATTGTAGATTAGATCCTTGTGGGGCCACTTTTATAGTGACATTTCTAAAGTTCATCATCCTCTGATCTATCAGCACCATGAAAATAATTGGATAGAGAATTAATAACTTGTCTATTCAAATTATCTGTCAAAATATTATTTTTCTTGTCCATGTGTTCTATATTGATTTTATAACTACTTAATATTTCATATAATTTCAACCATCTTTTATGTCTTATTTTATCAGAATTTATCTTTTTAATTAATTTTACTATGGCTTTACAATTTGTTCTAATTGTAAATTCATTATTTAAAAATAATTTAAAGCTTTCTATCCTATATATGATGATCATTATTTCATAATCTAAACTAGTATAAAGATGAGTCACCTCTATTTCAATCTAGAGCGAATAATATGTAACTTTCTATAACAACTAATCTACCAATTTCTCTATTTTCTAAACAAATGTCAATAAATTCTTTAAAACTTTCTACTGAACAACAAAGCAATGTAGACGAAGTATAATTGTCTAATGGCATAAAATATTAGAGCTTAAAACAATATGATTGTAATGATTTTAGAGTACTTCAAATAATCAGATTATTAGGACAAAAAGGAATAAAAGCTATCCCAACAAAGAAATCTCTTCAAAAACAAATGCAGGGTTAGATTGGAATTTAGGAAATTTTTTTAGAAAGACCAATATTAGTACCAAAAGATGATATCATGTACAGAAATAGTAACTAAACTCTAAGTATTAGATTTGGAAATTATAATTATCAGGCAGAACAAACAAAGCATAATGAAGAAGAAAATGAAGAAGAATGTGGATATCTTGAAATAAAAGATTGTGAAAGTGAAGGTGAAATCAAAGCGATAGAAGAAGATAGTGAAGAAGATGATGATGAAGAATTTTGATATATAGTTATGAAATATTATAGAAATCTTTGGAAAACTAGACAATAGGAAAAGATCTAGCAAATATAGAAACCAAAATGTAATAAGCTAGTAAAAGAACTAAAATGGAAATAGACCAAGAATTTGAAAAAAAGAAAAGAATCTATGAATACGGAATGCGATGTAGGAGGAACGTATACTTTTCCCCTGCAAGAAATTATGAATGTGGAGATAAAAAATTATAGAAACTAGGTAAAAGATAGTCAGACAAAGGATATATTTTATCGTTAGCAAGCGATAGAGGATTAATACTAGAATTAAATAATTGTCAACCTCAAGACAGAACTAGTACTATACTAAATGGGAAAATTTTGTAATTAGAGCATATAATAGTGTACCTATACAAATGACTGTAGAAGAAATGTCGGCTTATTTAGGAAAAAAAAGCATTAGACATATATGTTACAGCTAAAGACTAAAACGAGACGAAATTATATTAAGAATGGCTGGAGGAGATAATCCTAGAAATTTTACAAGTTTTATTAGAGAATTAATTATATGATCTGAGTCCAGTAGAGACAATACTTGTGAACAAAATAAAGCCTTAGAAGATTTAGAAAAATTAAGTATTAGTAATATGAAGTGTATACAACCATTTTTATTAGACATTGCAAGATTGCAAGTACAATAGTTTTAGCATTAGACATTACTATACTAGACAATAATAGTAGTTTAGAAGAACTAGATAATTCAGAAATAACAAGTAATTCTGAAGACAGTAATGTAGTTTAGAAGAAATAGATTTTTCAAATCTCGATACAAAAATGATGAAAATAGAACAAGAATGTATCCATGAATGGATTAGATGTCAAGGATCAATGATGGATAAATGTAATATATGCAAAATATACCTACAACATAAAAGTAGAAATCAATGTAAAAATTACTTTGAAATCCAATGTAATAATTGTTTAGGAATTAAAGAAGAAGCAAATAGCAAAACTAAAGATTATAATGAAAAAATAGAAAGATTAGAAGAAAACATAATAAACACAAATAATAGAATAGATAAAATATATGAAACATTAGAAGGAATATAACATAGGATTAGGAATTTAGAAACAAAAGGAAAATCATAAAATCAGGAAGAGGTATTTGTCATAGATCTAGAGTAAAGTCAACCAAAAGTCTCAGAATATCTATAGAAACACAAATAAATAAAATGATAAAACAAAATTTAGTAGTCTTAATAGACACATGATGTACATTCATTATAATTAGAAAAAGATTTAGTTCTAGAAGACTACAGATAGAAACTGGAATATGAAATAAGAGGTAGTAAAATGGGTTTGAAGAAAGACTTTTTGATGACTGCAAAATTAAATTTCAAGAAAGAGAGTATGTTTTAACAATGACATTGACCAGCTAATTAATAAAAAATTAATTTGTTATAGGAAAAAATTCTATTAAGTAGAAATAGAAATTTAACAATCACTCCTGATGTTATAATTTTTGGAAAAGATTAATTTGTTATAGGAATAAAATTCTATTAAGTGGAAATGGAAATTTAACAATCACTTCTGATGTTATAATTTTTGGAAAATAAACTTCGATAATCAATACTATAGATTCATCCTCGAAGCGTGGTGGACCCCTACACTAACAAACACAAACAAAACCAGATTTTGATGAAAATCTAGATAATTTAGAAAGCTTAGAATGTTTGGAGCATCTATCTTTAGAAACCTTAAAGATTGATTTTATACCAAGAGCTAAAGAATTAATAATTTTTAACAAAACATCATCCAAATTAAAGTAGATAGTATAGACAAAATCTTAGAATTTGTAGAAAAAATCCAAATAATAGGAGAAGAACCTATAAAGCATTGGGATAAAAATCAAACAGAAGCTAAATTATAAATTATAAATGAGAATACAAAAATCACAACTGCAAAAACCAAACATACAAATCAAGATGTAGAAGACTTTAACATACAGATTAAAGAGTTATTAGACTTGAAATTAATAAGACCATCTAGTAATCAACATAGATTAACAACTTTAAAGGTTAGAAATCATAGTGAAATTAAAAGTGAAAAAATGAGAATGGTTATAAATTACAAAAGATTAAATGATAATGCTGTAGAAAACGGAATAAGATACCAGATAAAGACTTATTATTATATAAAATATAAAATAGTAAAATATTTTCAAAATGATTGTAGATCTAAATTTTGACAAATAAAAATGACAAAAGATTCTATTCCTTGGACAGCTTTTGCCACCATTTGAACATTTTGAATGGTTAGTCATGCCATTTGGATTAAAAAATGCACCCGCTATTTTTAAAGAAAAATGGATGGTATTTTTAATTCCTTTCCATTCATTTGTGCGGGTTTAGAGATGTTATTTTAGTTCATAGTAAAAATTATAAGGAACATATGAATCGTTTAGAGATAATTTTAAACAAATTCATAGAAAATGGTTTAATTATAAGTAAAAAGAAAATGGAGATAAATAAACAGAAAATTGAGTTCTTATGAATAATTTTAAGAAAAGGAAAAATCCAGTTACAACCACATATAGTACGAACAGTTTTACAATTTCCTGATAAAATATAAGAAACCAAAAAATTACAAGCCCTTTTAAGAATTTTTAATTATGCTAAACATTTTATTAAAGACCTAGAAAAAAAAAAGTAGGACCATTGTATAGTAAGTTGACTAATAAAGGACAAAAATATTTTTATCAATCAGATATAAAACTAGTTAAAAAGATAAAAGAAGAAGTTAAAAATTTTCCATCATTAGAATTACCTTTAGACAGTGAATATAAAATAATAGAAACAAATGGATGTGAATTAAGATTGGAAGGAATTTTATATTCTAAACCAAATAAATATAGTGATAAAAAGAAAGAAAAGATTTATAGATATGCTAGTGGAAAATATAAGATAAAAGGAAAATACTTGATCAGTTTAGATTATGAAATAATGTCCATCATACATAGTCCCATGGCTTCCATGAATATCCACCACATTAACCAAATCCATAAGCAGCACCCGAGTACTCTTATTTTAATAAATTTTAGCTAAAGGTGTAGCAAACATGACTCTTGCTGTGAATCGCTTGTATCTATACTTGGCAATTTAAAAATCCTGGCATCACTATGTAATCCTTGTATTGTTTATATATTCCATTTCCAAGGAAAAAGGCATAAACTTAATAATACCATCTAAAATATCAAAAAAATATCAAAAAGTGGGAGCTAACAACTACTGAAATGAACTAGTAAGGCCAAATAATTGACAGAAGCACTCATGGAAAAAAAAGCCCATCTCTAAAACATGACCAAGAAAACTGGAGTTTTAAACCATAACAAACCTGCACCAATTTGAAGTACGAACGTTTCAAATGAAAAGGGCATTCCACGACAATAGTATTTAAATATAACAGATAGACAAATGAAACAACAAAAAATCTTACCTTGTTCACTACAGCAACAAAATGACCCTCTGTCTATTATATATGAAAGAGTAACCAGCAGTGAAAGCAATAGCCAATAATAGAAATGGGATAAAGAGGTAGGAGGGAGGTAACCAGAGGCAGAAGCCCTCTCAGGGAACGAGACATGGAAAGCCCAGATGAGATAGGAGGGAGGCTGCAAGAGACGAGTTAGGATTAGGGATTTGCAAAGCGGGGAAATGAAGTATTTGAGTAGGGATGCGAAAAGCCTTAAGAAATGAAAGTAGAAAAATAAAAATTTTAGAGAGAAATAGAAAATTTTTAGTGGGAAATGAAAATTTAAGTAGGAGGAAAATTGCGTGAAGTTTAGAAAAATGGTAACTATTAATAATTTTTTTTTTTTTACTTAAAAGTTTATCAACAAATTTTCTACATTGGTAATTATTTTATTCTTTTTTTTTTTTTAAGTTTCCATCAGTAAATTCGTTGGTAAATTATTTAATTTTTTTTCTTTTTACCAACGGATTACCATTGGAATAACACCAATGAAGACTTCCGTTGTTAATTTTGTTGGTAATTTAATATATAATTTTTAAAAATGATAAAATAATAATTTTTAAAAGATAAAGCATTTTACAACGTTTATTAAACGTTGCAAAAGTTAGACTTTTCGCAACGTTCGAAAAACGTTGCAAAATATATCCATTTGCAACGTTCGACAAACGCTGCAAAAAATAGCATTTTGCAATGTTTTTTAAACGTTGTAAAATACTAGACTTTTCACAATGTTTGCCATAGGTTGCAAAATGCTAGACTTTTCGCAACATTTGCTGAACGTTGCAAAAAGTATCCTTTTGCAACGTTCAACGTTAAAACAACGTTGTGAAAATAAAATTGACAACATTGTTGCCAAAACTCAATTCCATGAACTAATTGCAACATTCACTTATTAAAATGTTGCAATAAACCTCTTTTGCAATATTTAACTACCGAATGTTGCATTTTATATGTTGCAAATGATTATTTTTGGTGTAGTGACTTCTAACACAATTTCGTTTACTAATGAAATTTGACGATAGATGAACTTCTAATATGAATCTTTGTTCATGAGAACCATATATTTCTTTTGTTACTCTCATAAAGTAGTCTCATTTGTGCTAAAAAAATATCATATTTCCTAATCCCTATGCACTTTGAACCATAAAAAATGCTAGGGATATTGAATTTTTATAGCTATATTTTGTTTTCTTCACATCAATCGGAACGAAGTGTTGGGAATTTACTTAAACATGTACAGCGGAATTAAATAGTTTCAATTCCCATTCAGGATTCAACTTTGTATTTAGATAAGAACTGTGATGAGAAATATACCTTTTTTTTCTTGATTTTGCAAACTTTTTTGCGTTATTCTTTTCCAGCAACTTGAATCTGCCTCCCACAGCTATCCAATTATCCAGCCTCCAATGAAATCCACATAGAGAATAGACTGCAGCTGCTAGGGTTTTTCCTCTTATGCTAGTAAGAATAATGAAAACCTTATGGACCTCAAACCCTAGCCATGTATTTATATAAATCCAAACGGGCTCGGCCCCGTCTGGTCCAATATTTAATTAATCCATTTAATTAAATCCGGTCCGTGAATTAATTAATTCAATTAATTAATTCGGGAATAGAAATAACAAATTCAATTAATTAATTTATCCAATGATTGTTAAATTAATCAATTGGGAATTTGCAATCTTCCAATTATCTTTTGTGTGCGACCCATTAGGTTCCCGATCACGATACTTAACGACGTGAAATATTATTTTTGATCTAATCAAAACTGATAAATTAAACACCATTTTAATTTATCACAAATTCACACTCACCATCCCAGATTGACATCTAGCAATATATCAGGACAATACATGTGACGGGAAATGTCACATGGTATGACAAAATCAAAATTGTTCGTTTATCATGAAATT
Organism: Olea europaea var. sylvestris; assembly: GCF_002742605.1. Taxonomy (NCBI): domain Eukaryota; kingdom Viridiplantae; phylum Streptophyta; class Magnoliopsida; order Lamiales; family Oleaceae; genus Olea; species Olea europaea. Next base: position 6,097,428 of record NC_036238.1, on the reverse strand, counting down.
ATAATCATTTCGTTAATATGATCCGATCAACTACGAGATATGGAAGTATGTCATCTCGATTATCAATCATATCTTTCATTCTACTATTAAGTCAATATGAGTCGAAAACTCCTTTTCGACTTATATGTATACCTTGGCCAAGGATTTCGTTATTGACTTAATTGAACGAAATGCAGATCACAATCTCTTACTATCTAAGAGTGACGAATTCTCTATTGGTCATTCACAACCTTCATACGGTTCTTGACATATCCGAACGATGTCGTATTAGCGGCCCTTAGCAGAGCAACATCCAACATCGTCAAAGTATGACTGTTTTCATACAAGGCACTATAATGACCTCAAGTCATAGGACCAATTCCACTACCGAACGTTAGAGATTAACCACTGACACTCAGATAGTTATCCATGTGGAATCTCTTAGCGGGTCTCCAATGTTTTGTTCTATAACAAAATATTCACGTGTTCATTTAAATGTCACCACACTTTAGCTCGTGAGATCACCTACTCACTTCACAAATAAGAAATGTCACACGTGATGGTCTATCTGTATTAACGATATCCGTATCTCGTTATTACTTACGACCACGGTTTATTCAAGATCCAATTATACGTAATTTGTATCTTACAATCACAACTCCTTGTGATTAGCAAATCACTTAAACTTGGATCTTCGATTTTTTTTAATATTATTTATCACAAAATTAATTTAAATAAATAATAGATCTTGTCAAAATTAAATACATTAAACATATTAAAAATGTTTACAACCTAAATCGATTGGATATAGGGCATAAAACTTACACAAAGTTCTTAAATAGTTGGTTAGTTATTTAATTTGCCTTTAGAACTTTAGTTCCGTTTGTAAATAAATGGTCTTCTTATGAGATAACTAACTTGTTATTTATTATTTCCTAATGTGTTGATCCATTTTATGTTTCTTGCTGCAATTAAACTTTTAATTTTTTTCGAAACGCTTTATTATACATTTTTGAATAGTTTATGGTTTATTATTATTATTATTATTATTTTTATATGTTCATAATTTCCTGAACAAATTATTGGTTTGATTTGATGCTTACACAAGTTTGACAAGAAAATAGCTCTAAAGCTAACACCCGTTTCAATATATCATCTCGCTAGGGAAACTGCTACTTGCATTTGTGTTGCTTATGGTGGTCAATGCTCCTGACCACCACTCTGGTTTGAATATTCTGAACTCAAACTCAATAATGTGACTATAATTTTCTTATTTTCTTGCCTTAATTGTAAGATCTTGCATACTAGACCGTGTGTTATCTTTTGCATACATCCTTCTCATACTGTATCAGCATTGAATTCTTTTCATCATGTGATTTAAAAGGTGGTCCAAATTGAGACTTGACTTGAGGACCTGATTCTCACGGAATCTCGGTGAATTTGGTCATTTCTTGATCACATAAGGCATCTGAGATCTTATATGCATCTCCATTCATATTAAAATATATATTTGTGTGGTATATTGAGTATTATTTCGTACTTGTATATGCAATTTATTGCTTTCATAATTGTTGGTGTGAATATTATAATTGATCCTTATATTTATTGCTGTTAATTAACTTGCAATTATTTTGTGTCTTCCAAAATTTTTTCCAGTAAATACGTCATTTTCCAAAAGAAAATCAACTTGGTGTAGGAATTATTTCCACGTTGGTTGATTGAACATAGTGCATTTATAGTTTGAAGCAGATCAACTCGTTACCTTTGGTTCATTTTATCATTATCAATAGAAAAATAGAAATTGTGTATACTTTTTGACTGCAAAATGCATCTATTAAGTGTATTTTTTTCAATGTACTTCGTTATCTCCATACAATATATAAAACACGAGACTTCTTTATTATTCTTAAGCAATCATCAGGACGTCACTCTGACGGCACATATGTGTGTATCAAGTTTGCTATATTTTTTTTATCTGTTTCTATCTGGACACTTCCTCCCACTTACCCTTTCTCTATCGTCTCTCATTTCTGGGATTTCAGATCCCTTTTCCAAATAAAAAATTGTAACAAAATTGCAAAACATCTCCTACATTTCAAATCCAGTAATAGGTTGTAAAATCACAGAGGTTTTATTCTTCTCTATTGTTGCTGTCACGGACTTGCACTTCTCCTGGAGATGGGAGGTCTAGAAGGCAGCGACGGAGGAGACAGAGAGCTGGAGGAAGAAGTTTTAGTATGTGGATTTTCTCCCATTTGTCCCTCTTTCAGCAAATCTTCCGTCATTCTTGTTTCTTTTTTGTGTTTGAGTGTTTTTTCGTATGTAGGTTTTCTCGATTTTTCGTTGGTTTCAACAAAAACTCCATAATTCTTGATTGTGTTGTTTGTGTTCGTACATTGGTTTTCTTCATTTTGTTCTTCTTCAAACATAAATCCTGCAATTTTTACTCTTCTTTGAGAAATCGAAAAATCGAATTAAGATGAAGTCACTTCATCTTCAAAGATTTGTAGTATTTTTTCTAATAAATTCTTTCTAAAATTTAAATTTCTAACAACCTCAGTCACAGTTTCGTAACTATTACAAACTTGTATTGATGGTGATGAAGATGATTGTTGAAAAGTAGTGGTTTGCATGGTCATATTGTGGCTAACTCTTTCAGATATATAAAAATTTAGTCCTATCATTTCTCTACAAAAATTTAAAGCTTCTTCTATTATATAAAATTCTTTAAAAAAGAGGCCTGAAAATCTTTCTGCTTGTTGTAATACCTCTGACCAATAATTGTATATATCAGGCTTTCTACTTTTAATTACTGTAAAGAAACTAAAATTTTCGCTTTCTATTTGATTATGGATTAGTCTAAAATGATGATTTGCTAATGCATTAATGCTGTCTAATTTTTGTTTAGAGTCACGTACCATCCAAAGATTATCCAATAGACAAGCCCCCTTTCTAGAAGTCTTTCTAAATTATTTTATCTAAATTAGAGATTAGATCCTTGTGGGGCCAGTTTTATAGTGACATTTCTAAAGTTCATCATCCTCTGATCTATCAGCACCATGAAAATAATTGGATAGAGAATTAATAACTTGTCTATTCAAATTATCTGTCAAAATATTATTTTTCTTGTCCATGTGTTCTATATTGATTTTATAACTACTTAATATTTCATATAATTTCAACCATCTTTTATGTCTTATTTTATCAGATTTTATCTTTTTAATTAATTTTACTATGGCTTTACAATATGTTCTAATTGTAAATTCATTATTTAAAAATAATTTAAAGCTTTCTATCCTATATATGATGGTCATTATTTCATAATCTAAACTAGTATAAAGATGAGTCACCTCTATTTCAATCTAGAGCGAATAATATGTAACTTTCTATAACAACTAATCTACCAATTTCTCTATTTTCTAAACAAATGTCAATAAATTCTTTAAAACTTTCTACTGAACAACAAAGCAATGTAGACGAAGTATAATTGTCTAATGGCATAAAATATTAGAGCTTAAAACAATATGATTGTAATGATTTTAGAGTACTTCAAATAATCAGATTATTAGGACAAAAAGGAATAAAAGCTATCCCAACAAAGAAATCTCTTCAAAAACAAATGCAGGGTTAGATTGGAATTTAGGAAATTTTTTTAGAAAGACCAATATTAGTACCAAAAGATGATATCATGTACAGAAATAGTAACTAAACTCTAAGTATTAGATTTGGAAATTATAATTATCAGGCAGAACAAACAAAGCATAATGAAGAAGAAAATGAAGAAGAATGTGGATATCTTGAAATAAAAGATTGTGAAAGTGAAGGTGAAATCAAAGCGATAGAAGAAGATAGTGAAGAAGATGATGATGAAGAATTTTGATATATAGTTATGAAATATTATAGAAATCTTTGGAAAACTAGACAATAGGAAAAGATCTAGCAAATATAGAGACCAAAATGTAATAAGCTAGTAAAAGAACTAAAATGGAAATAGACCAAGAATTTGAAAAAAAGAAAAGAATCTATGAATACAGAATGCGATGTAGGAGGAACGTATACTTTTCCCCTGCAAGAAATTATGAATGTGGAGATAAAAAATTATAGAAACTAGGTAAA
>NC_036238.1:6086864-6091450 GCF_002742605.1 Olea europaea var. sylvestris | reverse complement strand
TATCAAGTAGTTATAAAATCAATATAGAACACATAGATGGAAAATATAATATTTTGACAGTTAATTTAAGTAAATAAGTTACTTATTTTTTAAACAATTATTTCCATGGTGCAAATAAATCAGATAATAATGTACTTTGGTAATGTCACTCTAAGAATGGCCCCCACAAAGATCTAATCTCTAATTCAGATGAAAGAATTTAGAAAGACTTCTAGACTACTAGATAATCTCTAGATGACACGTGACTCAAAAAAGTTAGACAGCATTAATGTCTTAGCTAATCATTTTAGATAAATCAATAATCAGGTAAAAAGCAGAAATTTTAGTTTTCTTTAAAATAATTAAAGATAGAAAGCCTGATATACATAATTATTGGTTAGAACTATTACAAATAGAAAAATTTTCAAATCCCTTTTATAAAGGATTTTATATATTAGAAGAAGCTTTAAATTTTTATAGAGAAATGATAGGATTTAATTTTTAATTATTTGAAGGAGTTAGACAAACTATGACCATGCGAACCACTACTTCTCAACCACATTTTCATCTTCATCAATACAACTTTGTGATAGTTAAGAAACTATGACCAGTGTTGCTAGAAATTTAAATTTTAGAAAGAATTCATTCAAAGAAAGACTACAAATCCTTAAAGATGAACTTACTCATCAACAGACCATTAGTAAATATCAAAATGAGGTTCTTCAGTCACAAGATAATTTAAAAGGACTTAGCTCTAGAGTACTATTGAAAGATCCATTTCTAAAGACATTGCTTCTATAAGTAGAAATTATTCTGATAAAATAGAAAGACTTATTGAATTAATAAATTCTGCAGCTGCAGGGTAAGAAAAGACTTTATATGGATTAGAACAAAAAATTGACGATTGCGCTAGTATTGTTTGAGGCTCTATACAGAAATAAGTCGTATAGGCGATCATTGATTTTTCTCAAACTCTAAGCTATTAACACATCGAAAATGGATATTTTCTTAAACATGGCTCCAAATATGAATTGTCCATCGAAAACTCAGCTTTTCTTAGACACAATTATCCTACAATTTCCTTTGACTACACAAGCTTTGAAGAAGATCTTTTTTATCCAGTCTTACAGTGTGGAATTATAGACACTATGTACGTTTTATACAGAACCTTCCAATTGTTTCCACCTAAACTTAAACAAATTTTTGATTAGTTAAAAATCACCCTGTAATGATCCAATTCTTGTAAATAACGATACACTAATTCCAGCTTATCATCATATTTTAATATATGAAGGAGCCAAAAGGTTTAGACCCTCTTCAAAGACAAATACTAATATAGAAATTAGACATATGATTATGAAAGAAGAATCTCAAAAACTATGGCAATAATAGAAGTTCAAAATAATGATTCCATGCTTGTAGCACTATGGAACAATGGAGCTATTTTTTTGTCAAGAACATCTTGCCATTAAAATTAAAATAGAAGAACTTCCTATGCCAATTATTCAACAAAAGAAGTTATATTTGATGGTTTTTTCAAGAAATGAATGAAGAAATAACAGACGGACAGTCAAATACAGAAGAAGAAGAAGAATAGTACATATCTGAAACTAATGAAATGGATGCAGACTTAGAATAAGCCTACATATAGATGATTGATATATAAGTGTCATAATTGAAAAAGAAAAAGAAGACATAAAGAAAAGCAAAAGGTGGATGAATAGTATTCAAAGGACAATTATCAGCCAAGAAAGTCCAAAAGGAGGAGCTTGAAGACGAAGTTTTTTAAAAAGAATCTTTATTATTTGCATACAGCTGTGAAGTAACACCCAATTCTTCCACACACCAGTAAAGTTGAATAGCACTAATTATTTTTCCTTTAAATGTAAATCACACACGTGTAAAGTTGTACAGTAGATGTGATGTACCAAGTCTATAAATACCACTATTATTCACAATGAAAACACACCGAAAAAACCACAAAGCACTCAATATAGCACTCTTTAGCAATCTTGGCAAATTCCAAGACATTTGTAAATTCAAAGACTTCAAATTAAAGTAAGTTCTTTTCACACATTCTCTTACTTATTCTCTTTTACTTTATTTATTGGCAAGGCCTAAAAGAGGAAACACCAAGTAAGCAATTAATTTATTCAGAAATAGTATTTTTAACGCTCTCAACCCCTTTATTTTGGATTCCATGACCAATGGATAAAGTAATCGTTTGAGTTAAGTTGGCTATTTTGTATCCTAATTAAGAGAGATTGGTTAGGCCTTTTTAAACATAATGAAAATCTTTTTGGTAACACTCTTAAGCCTTTTTTAAGAGGTCAAGCAAAAAGATAAGAGATGGTTAAAAAAATTGAAAAAATTAATTTTCTTAATGGTAAAGGACTCTAAGGCCATTACAATTATATTGTTTTAAGCTCTAATATTTTATGCTATCATACTTCATCTACTTTTCTTTGTTTACTAGAAAGTTTTAAAGAATTTATATTTGTTTAGAAAATAGAGAAATTGATAGATTAGTTGTTATAGAAAGTCATTATTATTCGCTCTAGATAGAAATAGAGGTGACTCCTCTTTACCGATCAAGAAGCAAATAACTGAGATTTCTATCTCCTAGTGTCGGAGTTTATTGATAAAAGATCCTAAAGATTGTAATAAAAGATAAAAAGCTATAAAAAAAATATATAAGGGATAATAATAATCTGTAATCCCTACACATCTCTACTTTATTTTACAATTTCTTTTGACTATATATATGTATACATAAATACATATGTATGTATGTGTGTGTGTGTGTCTATATATATATATATATATATGAGAGTTTAGAAAATGCCTAAGCCTTCATTCATGATCGTCTATTATGCCAAGCAATCAGAAATAGTCTCCATGTTGTCCAACCATCTTTATCATGCTTATTATATATATATATATATATATATGAGAGTTTAGAAAACGCCTAAGCCTTCATTCATGATCGTCTATTATGCCAAGCAATCAGAAATAATCTCCATGTTGTCCAACCATCTTTATCATGCTTATTACTGGTTTAAGCTTTTCTCACTGTAGAAAAGCTTCAATAACAATTTAACCCAGAAGGATTTGCAGTTGGTAGAATTATCTGTTGTTTCAGCTGCTTTTCTTGTGCCTCCTTATAATCAATCATATGGTGCATCCATTTGGAACTTGGAAACAAAAAAAGCGGAGTATTAGGATAGTCATCCTTATTGGATTTGATGGTGAACCCAAATCTTAGAATATTTGAGTGGTAATATGAATGTTTTTCTCAAACTCTAACCATGTACTATTAGTTTATTTATTAAGTGATGACTTCTATCTATTTCTGTTTTATCTAATAAGAACGAAGTTGCCTTTGCTTCCTATCTTCATTGTTCTTACCTTTTATATTTTCTTGTATTGTTTCTTAATTATCTTTCTTTCTATGATTATTATGGGTGAAGGTGTAATCATATGTGTTAATGAGGAAGTGAAAGATCTATGCAACATTTTAGAACATGAGTTTCTCCCTTTAGACTTGGCTATTGAAGCATAACCATTCTTAACAAAAATATGACAAGTTAGGGGGTAAACTTTCTTCATCTTCATCTGTATGAGAAATGTGATCATCTCAATAAGTTATTGCTCTTCAAAAGCTTATCACTTTGAGGTTACTATGATAGGTATGGTTTCGTTAGTGTTGTGTTGTTTCTTCTTCAAATATTTCGCACTGTGACACTGTGTTCATTTTCACATAGTTATATTTGTCTATGTACTTTTCTCTCATTATTTCACACATCCAACTTTGAAGGTGTCAACTATGCTAGTAAATACTTGGTGGGAAAGATTATTTCTACACTTATTCTACATTATTTGAAACTTCTTGTTTGAGGCCCATTCTTTTCATGAAAATGAATTTTTGAATAGTGTATTAATAGGAATTGTGTAGTTAAAAAATAAGGAAAAGTTTTGGATTTGCACGTAATATTATTTTATTGAAGAATGTGTGGTTGAAATGATATCAAAATATTGTTTAATAATGTGTTTTTTTTTCAAAGAATGGGGCTCAAATAGGGGATGGCAAAATACAAAACATGTCTTTTTCTTCTTGTCATCATAAGATTATTAAAAAAATTGAATTTTTCACCCCGTAAATAATTCCATCACAAATAAAGATTAGATTTAACAAGCTTCGATACGTTGTTTGTTTTGATTACTTAGTGTAAGACGAGCTTACATGCTTTCAACCGAATTTAAGTTGTAAAACTTACTTGAAAATCCCAAAACGATGTTGAATTATTTGCCTATTCATTGCTTGCCTTCAACATCGTCTTGCACCTGCTCTTAGTCAGTAATTCAATCACTAAAGAAAAAGTTTGTTGTTCACAATCTAAGAACACAATTCGAGATGTTATATTCCCAAAAATCAAGCCTTTACTCGCATTTATTTTTCACTCTTTGAAGGAACCCTAATTTTTCATGTGTGTTTTTCATAATGATAGAGTAATTGAAGTTGCGTGGAAGTTATCGTTGGTGGGAAAGTTTATTTTCAAATTCAATTTTCAAATTCGCCCTCCAAAATTCATTTCCATGCAAATCGG
>NC_036238.1:6052607-6086764 GCF_002742605.1 Olea europaea var. sylvestris | reverse complement strand
AACCCATGTGCACCCCATCCTAAGAGCACGACCTCTAGGACGAGTGCACGGGGGCCAGTGACTATGCCAATATTGATATACCCAGAGGAGTGTATCCCGAGGACTCAATCTATACCCCACCTCATTTCTGTTCTTCGGTCCTCGAGGTCATCTAAGTCCTCGAGATATTGTAGTCCTCGAGATACCTCGAGGACACATTTACATTCCCTCAATGTCCTCGAGAATAGTCCTCGAGACATACACCACCAACATACCTCCTAAGACCTGGGTACCTAACTAACAAACCTAAACACCCAAGGATTCTACATCAACCCTAACACCACTTGTCAAACAATTCCATTACAAGTAGGACATTCTTTATAATATAAATTCCCTTGGATAAAAACATCCAACCAACACAATCCTACTAGGAGTACACTACCTACTCCTATAAAAGCAGAACCTTGGGCCATTATTCAGGTACGTTTGACATTGTTCTTCAGCACATAGCCTCACGCATATATTTCTCTTTCTGACTTAAGCATCGGAGGGGCGACGAGAACACACCTCGTTGCCTTTGTTTCAGGTATCGGAAGATCACGTTCGTGCTCCTCACCAGTCATCAAGCTCGGGAAATCTACAGGTACGATTTTTGGTAGCATCACATACCAAATATGCTTTAGGTATAAGACATTCATAATTTCTATAAACATAACAAGAAGAATTGAATTCAATGCATTTCTTTATTCAATATATATTTAATTGTTTTGAAAAATTTTCGAGACTATTGTTATTGCTTGCACCAGAATGTACAAACTCAATGATGATAAAAACTCCAAAATTATTATTTGAGTTCGGTAGACATCATTAACTGCCCCTAGGGTGGGAAAGTTGAGGCATTGTGTTAAAATAAAGAAGTGTAAGTACAATATCCGGTTTTTGAAAAGTTAAAATATATTTTTGAGACAAGAAATTATTTTGAATAATTATCTAGTAATAGTTTGTAGGAAAATGCTAAACGAACAGGGCTGGACAGGGGGTAGAGTTGGCATCACTTGTCTCACTCCTGTTGCTGTAGCAAAACTCTATTTTGTATGATTGAGTTTTATGATGAAAGAAATGCAAAAGTAAATATTGTCGTCGTTGTCGACCCTCAATAAAGATAAAAGATTATAATTTTTTTTTGATGACCATGGGTGTTAAGGTCAGTTTACGCGCGCCTCGACTTATCCCACAGGATCCTGAAATTTACAGTCGGGTACTCACATCAGTGGACCTGAAAAGATAAAAGATTATAATTAGGTGGTCAATTTTCCACATCTTCTCTTTGGAGATCAACTGTTGTTAAAGTAATAACAAGTTTAACTTATTTTAAGGTTTCCATTTTCCTTGGGAGAATGATTAATGTCAAAGCACAGTAACATGTTTGGTAAAGCTTAAAAGATTTTTTTATTTCTCCAAAAGAAAGATGAGAAAGTAACTTTCAAGTTATTTTTAAGTACTCATAGTTGGAGTATTACTCGTTGCTTTGACGTATATAAATGATGATTTGAACTTCTTTAATTTTTTCCTTCCTTGGTTTTTATGTCAATTATAATTGTTGATTTGAATTTTCTTTTTCTTTTCTATTCTTGATTTTCATGTTTATTGACAAAAAAACATGGTAATTTCGAGTATTTTCGTGTTCGATGTGCAGAACATGGTGATCGCAGGCATAGACACATCAGTGGTGACCATAGAATGGGCAATGTCCCTTTTGCTTAACCACCCTAATGTGTTACAAAAGGCAAGAGATGAGTTGAACACGCATATGAGTCTCAATGGGTTGATTTCGGAACAGGACTTGTCCAATTTACCTTACCTTAAAAACATCATTTTGGAGACCTTTCGCATGTTCCCAGCTGGACCATTGCTGCTGCCTCATGAGTCATCCTCGGACTGCAAAGTACAATGATATGACGTTCCACATGGGACAATTTTACTTGTCAATTCGTGGGCAATCCATCGAGATCCTAAGGTTTGGGATGACCCAACGAGTTTCAGACCCGAGAGATTTGAAGGCAAGGAAGTGGAGACACACAAGTTGATGCCATTCGGGATGGGGAGACGGGCTTGTCCAGGTTCAGGCTTGGGACAAAGGATGGTGGGGTTGGCTTTAGGTTCATTGATTCAATGCTTTGACTGGAAGAAAATAAGTGGAGAAAAAGTTGATCTAAGTGAAGGGATAGGTCTAACAATGCCTAAAAAGCAGCCATTAGAGGTAATGTGCAAACCTAGAGCAATTGTGCCCAAGGTTTTTCAAGAATCAGACCAAAACATTTGATTGCATCACATAATCTTATATATTAACTTTATCTTTATGTCTGTAGGTATATGTTTTGACAATGAACGTATGAATATATTAAGGGCTATCCTGTGCACTTAATTTACTCACCCATTTCCTATTTTCTCTTTTCTTTTTAATGAAAGCAACATTGCGTTAAACAAGAAGAGTTCATCAACCCTCATGACACAAATGAATGATGATCAAGGGGTTCATTTCGTGACATGATGATATGTCCTAGGCTGGAATAAGATCTCATAGACAACAAAAAACATAATTTATCACGTTGGATAATGTAGGTGCCGACACATATGGTTAGAGTGTTGACACATATGCACGAATTTCAACTTTTAATGAGTGAAAAACTAGTGTCTATACCTACCGCACAAATTTCAAGTTTTCATGCACTGGGAAACAAGTGTCGTCGCCTATATCATTTTCAATTACAAGTTAATATCAAGTACTATTTTATGTTGTCAAGTAAGCACATAAACATGTAAAGCACTCGCAGTTTTGATGCATCGATCGATAACAATATATGCATGTTGTGTCTATAGAATCTTGTGCATGGGCTCTAATATCTCCACTTGTACTATGCTTGGAACATTCATGATTTATATTGTAAATTATTACATCACTAATCCACATGTCAACGAAAGATAGACAATGAACTATTAAAAATAGGTTTAATTAATTTTTTTTTCAAGTAGCTGTCGACACTCAGACTTTACGCGTCAACAACAAACTCTAAAAAGACAATAATTTTAAAACAAGTTGGGCCACATGTCCGACACTTAGGGCTTAGGTGTCGAAACCTAGAAATTAGAAATTAATACGTCGTTGCCAAAAATCAAAATCGATAACCAGATTGAAAAATATATTAATCTTAGAGCTTGTTTGGTAAAGCTTTTAAGTCAATTAAAATTATTTTTTTGACCGTTATTTCACTATTCCGTCATTTTTGAATTCTTCCATCACAGGTATGACCCACTTATATCTGACGTTCAAAAAATCAATTATCAAAATCCCTACTAAACAAGCACTAAAGTTGATCACTCAAACTGTTCATTCTAATTTTCATAACATCGTCAAAAGTTGATCACTCAAACTGTTCATTTTAATTTTCGTAACATTGTCACATACTCATCCAACTTTTGACATATGCACTCCATTCAAAAAACAATCCTAAAACGCCATTATGAAGTTCTCATTGATATTCATCATCTCCATCTCCATCTCCATCTCCATCTCCATCTCCTCGAATTAAATGGTCATGAGAGAACAATGGGATATAAAAGATATAAATAGTTCTTTAACTTGTCTTATACCATGTATAAATATATATTATGTCCATTAAAGAAATAATTATGGGATATAAAAGATATAAATATTTTCAAATTATGACGAATTTTTGGGGCTTTATAATTTTTAATGAAATCATCTCACCTATTCTAACACAATCAAAAACTTTCGAATAACACAATATGAATGGAGTAGTTTTACTTATTGCAAAACTCAAAACTATCGAACAATGAGTAAATCTACATGGATTCATGTATAGCCCATGTTTGGTTTTGATTAAAATCAGACTTTCATCTAAATTTAAGTCCAAAAATTTCTATTGAAATCTACTAAAAAAAATCTAATTTTAATTTTCACCAAACATTCTCAAAATAAGATCTTAAACAACGCACTTACGATAAGTAAATATACATTTTAAGCAAACATCCTTGCTTATCAAAGATCGACCTATTTGACATCACATATTTCCGTATGTTGGCTATAAGTATCAAAGCAAAATTTATCTCCCTTAAATTTATGTAATTATGTCTCAATCTTCTTTATTTTATGAATAATCCCATTAATGCTGTCACCTAAATTGATGTTAAACATTATTGGTGTTAAATAACATTAGTCTTATTTATTGACACATTGGTCTTAACTTGTTTCTCGATTCATTTGAAGGTAATTTAGGCAGAAATCATTCACTCGCAATTACGAAATACGAATGCTATGAATGTGAAATACTCCGTAAAGATTAGTTACCAAAATGTAACAAGAGCAGTACGATGAGGGCCTCCACCGCTATTTTCTCTTTTTCAATCTTTAATATCACACTCCAGCACTCACACCAGTTGCGAATCCATCGCGCACTCCGCCTTCTATCAGTGTAAGAATCCGTCGCCGCGGCCGCCGCTTCTTTGTTATCCAAATACGAAGAAAAATTAATAAAATCTCGCCAACACTTTGTAGAAGTGAAAGAAAATTTCTAAAAGAAAATGGGTAAGAGCTTGAGCGAAGAATCAGCGAGTGATCGCGAGAACTCCCCTGGCGAGGTGCCGGAGTCCAATTCCAAAAATAGCTTCTCCGAAGGCGAGAAGGTCCTAGCTTTTCACGGTCCACGCATCTACGAAGCAAAGGCATGCCCTAGTTTTATTATATATAAATTTAGTTGAAATGTTTTCTTCTTGAAGTTTTTATTTTGGATTAATTAGAGCATTTATGAGCCTCTTATGCATAATAGAGGGTACCTCTCTATTTTGATTCTTTATTTGGTTTTTTTTCCAATCAATATTTAATAATTTCACCACATATTTTATTTAAATATAATTTTTTTTATATATTAATGATCAATCAATTTAAATGTAATTTGAAAAATTTAAATTGTAGAGTGTTTAAATTTGTAATATATTAAATGTAATCATCGAACATTAAGAATAGAGTCAAACACAGTCTCTACGTTAAAAAGTTAAATTAGAGAGTCTCTTCGCTTTGACTCTCTAGTATTTTATATTTAAAGAGTCTGTTTTGCTCTTACACCGTATTGTTTCTTTTATAATTTCATTATTATTGTATATTTTCGGAGCTATGAATCACTTTTTGAGCGGATAGAAAACTCTGGCTTGTGGAGGTAATAGGAGAACAATTATTCTGTGTTTGTGCAGATGTGCATGTAGAATGTTATAAAGCCCTATTTGAGCTCTATTTTTAAAAAATTATTTTCAACCACACATTATTTCAGTAAAATAATTTTAAAAGGAACTCAAAAAATCACTTTTTACAAAATCCATTCTGAAGAAATGGGGCTCAATTAGGGCCAAAATAGCCTGGATATTTGAAGTTTTTATTATGCATGTGCACCTGCAATACACAGTCATGGAATTTACTGTAAAAAACCTATATTAAAACCCTATTATATAGAGGATTGAATGCTGAAATTGAGTGCGTATAGAAGTAAGTATGCCTACTTATGTAGCCACAATATTGCTTCTCATTTTGCATATGCTAATATGATATCACATGTAAAAGTTGGGCAGCAGTTCCTCATTAATCTACCTTCGCTTCGATATAAGAAGCAACAAACTACCTGTCTGTGCCCAAGTTATGGGATACAAGACAGCTCGTTCCACTTGGGAGCCTGAGTTACAATTAGGGCTGGGATAAGTTAGCCAAAAAGTAGAAATTCTATAAAAAAAGACAACTCTGCATTTCCAATTTTGACATTTCTTTTTATCCACTCAAAATTGGTCCGGTCATAGATTAATGAGCATCGTTGCTCGTAGGAACTGAATGATTGGTTGACGTTTCTATGTCTCTCAGGGTTTGATATAATGTAGAACACTTTTAATCAATTGTATTATCTGTTTCTGGGATAATGTATTCAGCTTCTTGTTTGTTTGAGTATTTATATCCCTGCTATTTTCTTATCCTTTTATTTGGTTTATTTTCTTCATGACCTATCCTTTCTTTCTTTTTTTTCTTTTTTTTTTCCTGATTCACTTTTTCTGTGAAGATTCAAAGAGCAGAGTTTCGGAAGAATGTGTACAGATACTTTGTTCACTACCTTGTAAGTCTGATTATCAGCTTTCCTTTCTTCATTTCCTCTGTCTCAATTGTTTTTATCTCTTTGTTCATTAGCATTTCATTTCTATGTTAATTTATTTTTTCCTAGACCAGGATAAGTTCACTCAAGATTATCCTTTGTCAGTCTAATTTATTAATTGATTTACCTTTGTTCTATCTGTCCTTGCATGTATTAATTACTATTTTGTTTTGCAGGGTTGGAATAAAAAGTGAGTGTACTGCCCCAGAATTTCAAATGATTTTTTTTTTCCTGTCCACTAATGAGACAGAGAATCTCTGCAGTACAATAAGTGATTATTGTAGCCAGAGGTAGAGATTTTTTTATATATATTTCTAGTAGATTTTACAAACCCGACCCTACCTACATTCTTGATTTGGGCTGTTGAAAATTTAAACTGGATTCTCACTTGTTCTCTTAGTTGTCGGCTGACCTACTAGATGTGTACCAGAAATCTGAATAGAAGCATAATGGACATCTGTTGATAGGTTCTTCTGTGCCTAGGGTTTGTATTGTTGTTATTAATCCCTGATGCAGTGAATAGGTAGGTTTTGGACTTGCTTCCTAGTACAAATGATAATTATGATTTTGGAAAAAATTAGCTTCTTATCCTCATTTTGTGTAATGAACGTGATCTTAAATATATGTAGTGGGAAATTCTATCTCTGAAACATTTTCTCAGAGTTCAATTATGGCTTTTTTGTTGTACTTATCTTTATTTGCGGCGACCATGGTTTCTTTGCTATTTGAAAATTTAATAGCCAAGCATGTAATTTTTCCTTTGTTGTCCAATAATATATCTCTTCTGCCCGACTCTGGCAGAAAAGTTAAATCAAGTGTCTAGTCTTCGGATGCTGCAATGATAGAAGTCATTAGGGCAGATCTATTGTCACTCCAAAACCAGCTAATTTCCAAGCAGTTTAATGTTAAGTGAACCATACAGAATTGCTCACATACTTTTAACTGTCCTGCCAATAGTTGGGATGAATGGGTAGGCATGGATCGGTTGATGAAGCATACCAAAGAGAATGTTTTGAAGAAGCAGGCCCTTAATAAGAAATTTGGCATAGACAAGAATACAAAACCAGGGCGATCATCTCAAGTGAAATCAAAAAGTCCAGCTGGTATGTCTGTCTTTCTTCAGTTCGATAATAGTAAATTTATGGGTTTGGACGTTTGATGTCTATTTATTTAAAAGTTTTTCTGTGTGTGTGTGGCCACATATTGATAGTATTCATGATTAGCTTATGAGAGGTATGCTGGAGAGAACTAGAGTGGAATGGCCTTCCACTACTCGTTGACCATTTCTTATTTGACATGCCAAAACAAAGTAGGTAACCTCTGTAGGAAAAACCTAGAGTTTCACATGCTTTTGAGTTCACTAATCTCCTTCTCAACTTTCCAAGAAACGATTCTAGCATCCCCTCTACCCATTTTTAACTCCCAACTTGACCCTTTTCCCCACTCCCAATTACTGCACTTCATTCCATTTCCACCCACCCCCTTCCTAAGTCACTGCCATCAGCATGCATGCCTCCACCCTCAACCTGTCATATATTTCCTGCCATTTCCATTCTCTTTTCACTCTTTGTCTGTCTCTCTTCTCTCTCTTTGTTTGAAAAATTTTTAGATATCAGTTCATCTCATTCTATGTAGAATAGTATTTCAACTTGGTCATTCTTTCCTTCCAGGTACTCCAGTGTGCCAACAATCAACAAGCTATTTATTCCTAATAAACTTGGAATCATGTACATAAATGCTCTTGCATCACTAGCAGACCATGTTAACGTCTTGTTTTCTCAAATTATTCTATTGTATTGCACTGGTCCATAAATGGAACTTCTTTATATTTACTCAAGACACGTCCCAACCATCTAAGTTAAGTTGTTCCGCTATTTCATCCTTAATTTGTGCCACCTTCATTTATGAAATTTCCTGTAATAGTCCATCTATTACTATTATAAAATATAGTGCAGTAACTGTTGTGTGAAACTGTCCTTTTAAGCTGTTATCTCCTGATTGCATAGAATCCTTATAGCACTTTTCCATTTTATCTCCATGCTCTAACCCTGTGCATTACATTGCCTTCAAAATTATTCTTATTGATATTTGAACCTAAATGCCTAAAACAATAGCTTTTGAGATTAAATGATCATTTATTGCGACTTCCATATCGTCCTTATTCCTAATGTGATTAAACGCTATTTAACCTAAAATGCTCATATTGTCATGGGGAAACCCTAACTAAAGAATATTCCATTAGTGGAGCTTCGATTGTAGAGTTTATAATTGGGAAGTACCAAAAAGAATATAGACTAAATGACAACATGCCCTTGCATTTTTATACTATTTCTGTTGAAGACATAGTATTGAAAACTAGTTTCCAATCTTTTTCTGAAGAAGAGGCAATATATATATATATATAAACACACACACATATATATACATATATACACATATATGTACATATATATGTGGGAAGTTGATTGATGCCTGGCATCTGTTCTATCATCTCAGTTGCTGTCTCTCTTTTGGATTTTACAGATGCCAAAGTGGCGAAAGAGGAGATGAAGAATAGTGGTACGTTGCTCTTCCGTTTTTTTATATTTTACTTTCCTTTTAACTTGGTAAGTATCTCCTGATTATGTAGAATTCTTGGTCTACTGCTTCATTTTATCCAAGCTGCTCTAATCATATGCATTACATTGGAAAACTTCTCTAATAATTGAGATTACATGATCATTAATTTTGACTTCCATTTAACCTAAAAAGTTCAAAGAAAAGAATATTGCATTCACTGGAACTTCATTTGTAGGATTTATAATTGGGAAGTACCAGAGAAGAATTTACATAAGGACAAGCTGCACTTGCATTTTTACACTATTTCCGTTAGAGACATGGTTTTGAAAATTAGCTTTCAATATTTTCCTGATGAATGGGCAATCAGATATATGTGCGGGAAGTTGATTAGGAGTTGGCATGAGTCCTATCATCTGAGTTTCTGTTTCTCTTTTGCATTTTACAGATGCCACAGTGCCTAAAGAGGAGATGAAGAACAATGGTACACTGTTCTTGCTCTTTTTATTGTTTACTTTGTATTGTATTCTCACTGCGTACCATATACATTAAAAAATGAAAAAATAAAAAAGACTGTCATAAGGAGCACGGACATGGACATGACATGCGTTTTTCGGAAAAGTGCTGACAGCACATGTTCCATCATGTTGATTGGATATAATTAAATTTTATAGGTTAAAGCAAATAAAATACTGTATACTTGTTGCACTAAAATGACATAACAAATATAGGGGTTAAATGGTAATTTATTGGTAAATAGGTGAATGCTTTTGAAAAGGCCAGTTGTTTTACAAGTTAAAATTGCCCATTGCTTTTTTCATTTTTAAGAAGTCTGATTGGCAAGTTTAAATTGGTCTGGTGTTTGAAAAATCCAATGGGTTGAAACCTGGTGTTGGTCTATAAAACAAAAATAGGTAGCTGCCAAGTTACAAAAATTATTGCTAGGGTTTCAGGTTCTCTTTTGTGGAACCAATGACAAAACGTATCACCAGCCATTGAAATCCAATGCCGGTTATGACATCCAATGCCAGTAGTGACAGCCAACGCCGGTCGAGACATTGCTGCCTTTGGATTTTGCAATGCATTTTTATTTTTGCTTGCAAAACTTCATCTAGGTTAGTTCCCCCACCCCCTGGTCTTCTATTTACTCTGGTGTTCTGGTGATTTATCCGCATCTTGTCAGGCCCTGTTTCAGACCGTAACAATGATAAAGTAAAAATGAAAACTGGTTTATCAGATGTGTCTGAAATGTGTTGGACACCGACTTGCTGGCACCAGAAGCGTGTTTGTGCTTCCTTTTTTGTTCGCTAAAATTGATTTGTTACAGTGTTGGTAATAACTGAATGCGTTAGTTTGTTCTGTAAATGAAAATCTGTTGGCTGTTATCCACTTTAAGTTTGTGGTAGATATCTGCTACCAAGAAACTTAGAATTTCGGGTGATGTTATTGCAGTTGCAAAAGGGAAGAAGCGCAAAGATGATTCGGGCATAGAGGTTTATTCTCAGTTATAATTTATTTCTATAGTTCGAATTTTGTTTATGTTTTTGCAGAAATTAACATTTCTCAGTTGCTTTGACATCATTATCTGTACATTCAATAATAAATTAACATTTCTCAGTTGCGGATTCTAATGATCTTTATATGGTTATGCAACTTAGCGCAGCAGCTGTTGCTGCTTCAGACATTTGATTTTTCAGCCCATCTATCTAAAGTTTACTTTTTTTCAGCATATGTCATTCGCAAAATTTGAGTTCTTCCATTAGTTTCACTTGCAGTATGACTGGCTTTTCAAATTTTTAAGGTTGTTGATTAATCTGTTTTTGATATGGATATTGATGATCCTACCGTCTGTCATATATTGTAGGGTAATCCAGTGGAAGACAAAATGATTAATATTCAAATTCCATCAACTCTAAGACAGCGGTTAGTTGATGATTGGGAGTTTATCATTCAACAGAATAAGGTACTTTTATAATGCTGGCTACTAGATCCCTTCCCCCTCCCATTTCTCGTGCCCAGTCCTTCAATTCAAAACCCCCATTAATTTCCTGCCGGTTCTGCAATACAGCAGAATGTTTTGCATAGGACTCCTAATAGAAAAGGAATTAAATGAGTGCAAGTTCTATAGCCCAGCAATCAGAAAATTCTAATGAAAAGCACCCCATGGAGACAAAATGCAAATTGGGAAGTACCCTTTTGATTTGCCATTTTGGTTGATGAAATAATAAAATATTATTCTTTTTTGTTCCAAATAGATGTTGGCTTAATTTTATACTATCACTCAAATAAAAAAAAGTTCAAAGGTGAAAGTGAAGTATTTTTTTAATTAAACTGAAATATGTAGTTTGCTATATAAGATGCTGTTTTTTTCTAAATGGAACTGGCTACATGAATCCTTTGTGGTTATTCACAATTCCAGGTCCTTATATTGTTGAAGCTCGAATTGATTCAGTGTTTTCTTTCTTCTCCTTGAAGACAAGACATGGTAGAAATAGTAGAATACTGCTTCACATGGGATGTTAAAGACTTTTCACTTTAAATTTATCATCACATAGAAAATGGTTAACGTTATTCATCTTTCTCCTACAAGATGGAGTTGGCGATGGCACTTTTAAATTGGTAATTGACATTGAGTTGTTGGGGTAGTTTAAGATGTAATTTTTGAATTAATATGGACTAGTTCAACTGAGTTTCTTTATATAAAAATTTCACAAGAGTTCTCCTGTTTGGTCTTGAGGGAAAAAAAAAGAAAAAAAAAAAAAGGATAATGAATTTGTCTTCTTGACCTTAGAACATGAAGTGTAACACCACTATCTTGGGTAGTAAGCTGCACTTGATAGAATTTCATGCCAGATTTGTCTCTTTGTCATCCCTTTTCACTGTGAATGGGTTGTGTTTGGATGGATTGTCCGAGGAAAAACAATTGGCAATCTGTTGTTTATGCATGACGACTTGTGAAATTAGAATTTATTCTTTACTGTTTGTAAAATAGGTCATCTTTGTCCTCTTGCAGCTTGTAAAACTTCCCCGATCTCCTACTATTGATGGTATATTGACTAAATACCTGGAATACCGAACCGAAAAGGATGGCATGTAAGTTCTTTGCAACGATCGCAAATTACATCAACTTATTCTCACTGATTTTATTAACTCTTCTCACTTCTTTAAATTTGTACGAACTTGATGAATTTGTGAAATTTCATATATTTCATTGATGAATTCAAGTTATAGCAGCAGATATATACAAAATAACATCTATGAGGTTTGATTGGTTTGCCGAATTAGACAGTATAAAAAATCTAAGGATGACATTAGAATAGATATACTATATAGATAGTATTAGGATGCATTGAGGTGGACAGCATTTAGGAAATGAGGATAGTTTCATTCCCGCCCTGTTGTCATCCCTACAAATTTGTAGTAGTGATGCAAATCATCCATTTTCTCATGTTACTAATCTGAATCGTTTTGTCTATCATTAGCAAAACATGATCATTGTATTTAGTGGAGTCAATATGATTTCTGGAATCATGGGCGCAACGTATTGAATTTAAGTGGTTTTTATTTTATTTTATTTTTTCACAAAATACAGGATGAATGATGCAGTTGCAGAAATTTTAAAAGGTTTAAGATATTATTTTGACAAAGCGCTGTCATGTATTCTTTTGTACAAAACTGAACGCCAACAGTACAATGAAGCAATTTCAGATAGAGTCTCTCCATCAAGTATATATGGCGCTGAACATTTACTGCGTCTCTTTGGTATGTTTATCCTGCATTATATTTTGGCATCCTTTGCTCTTCATGGAGTTTTGTGATTCTAAGAAGCATTATCCTTGTAATATTCTCCAATGGCATGTTTAGTAAGGTGGATAAGACAACATTATACATTATTAAGGAAGAAAAGGTGGCTGAAACCTTGTCTATTAGATTGTCTAGTACAATCTGATACTCCATACGCATTAAAATATGAAATTTTTATGTTCATTTATGAGGTTGAAGCATTTGTTTCTGTGCTGGGAAATTGAGCTTCTCGTTTATATTTTTACCTTTTTGGGAAGAAATTTTAATGATTCCGAATATTAGAAAATGCGTGATTATATAACTTCCAACTTTTGCAGTAAAGTTGCCGGAACTGTTGGAGTATGTGAATATTGAGGAGGAGACTTTGATTCGGCTGCAGCAAAATTTGCTTGACTTTCTCAAGTATAGGCTCAATTTATTTTCCTTTATTCAATCCTTGTGCGCATATTAGCTGTCATTTTGCCATAATAATCTGATGAAGTTGGGTCCCTAGATGCATAATTTTTCAATCATGATGTTTATAGAATATATCTGGGATCAGGTGGTGGCTTGTTTTCATTTCATCCTTTCTTTCGCATATTGGTTTCTATTTCCTTTCTTCTTCTTCTTCTTCTATGACCTGCCAATGATCTTTTCTTCGTTTCTCCAAGTCGAGATTTTTCAATCTCATTTTAGATCTCATGACCTTTGATTTAGCATTGCTTGACTTATTTGGGGGGTGTATTTGATGCAGGTTTCTGCAAGATAATGAAGGGACTTTCTTCCTTGCTGCATATGATGACCATATAGTTACTGAAGAAAGTGGCTAGGTGAAGAATAACACCAAATGTAATTATACATCTTTTCCTTCCATTGCGCAATTTTCATTTGTTCTAGATAGAAAAAGGAGAGAATTTGATGTACATAACTTGGATTAAACAATATTTTACATTTGTCAAGAAGACGAAACCGAGCCTCCATGTGGTTATAGCTACATAATCGAACTCTAATTCGGTTATAATATTATTATTTTTATAAATCGTTAAATTAATTTATGTAGCAGTTCACATTTTATAATATTCTCGAAAATATAGAAAGAACTAGTGCATGCTAGAATTGGTTGGTTTCTACCCGGTTTCTTCTATTGTTCTATATGGAACTTTTTGGTTCCTTGTGTAGAATTTTCATTGGCGTCCATTGCTGCAAGATCTGGATTTGGGTCATGTCCACCATGTTTGTTATGCCCTTGATGACTTGTTGAGTGACAAATCACCACGGTAGGTGATAGTATTGAAGTGCTTTCGTCAAATGATTCATGTGGGCCGAGCTATTACTATCCCAAGTAATGGTTCGATTTGACTTCTGACCATGTCATCTCATCTTGATTCGATTACAAATGATTCATGTGGGCTAAGCTATTGCTATCTCAAGTGAAGGTTTGAACTATTTTGAGTGAGAGTTCAATTTAACTTTTGACCATGTCATCTTATGTTGATTCGATTATACATGAATGTAGCTAGTCATAAATCGTATCTCTAAATACGCAGAATGTACCACATTGTCCCATGTGACTAACCCGAATTGGAAATGGATGACTTTGACATATGTTCGCTTTTGTTGTTATATTGTATTTGAATTACTGTTGTTCCTTCATAAATAATATCTTTATGACTAAATCAATATTGTTTTATTATGAATTTTAAGTATAGACTATCACTTCTTTATCTCTTAATCAAATTAAGTTTAAAAAAAATATAATTTCATTTATCCAAAATTAAAATAAAATAAAACTTGGAAGTGCCAACGGCAATTCATTCCATGTGTTCAATTGCTAAAACCGAAAACCTTATAAAATGCTAATAGCAACATCACAACACCGTTCGGCTCCTTTACGATTTCCACAGCAATTTTACAAATTGACTCCCAACTTGTTTTCATTTGTTCTAGATAGAAAAAGGAGAGAATTTGATGTACATAACTTGGATTAAACAATATTTTACATTTGTCAAGAAGACAAGAAACCGAGCCTCCATGTGGTTATAGCTACATAAATCATAATCGAACTCTAATTCGGTTATAATATTATTATTTTTATAAATCGTTAAATTAATTTATGTAGCAGTTCACATTTTATAATATTCTCGAATATATAGAAAGAACTAGTGCATGCCAGAATTGGTTGGTTTTTACCCGGTTTCTTCTATTGTTCTATATGGAACTTTTTGGTTCCTTGTGTAGAATTTTCATTGGCGTCCATTGCTGCAAGATCTGGATTTGGGTCATGTCGACCATGTTTGTTATGCCCTTTATGACTTGTTGAGTGAGAAATGTTATCTCAACTAATTCAATACGTTCTTCGAATCGTCTTGACTTATTCGGAATTGTTAACTAGGCAAGCACCACAAAAGTATAAGTATGCTCTTTGTTCCTTCTCCATATGCATGTTTCTTCTAAGGGAGTGGAATCTCGAAGCTAACTATTCATTGATGGTTGACAAATCACCACGGCTAGGTGATAGTATTCAAGTGCTTTAGTCAAATGATTCATGTGGGCTGAGCTGTTGCTATCCCAAGTGATGGTTTGATTTGACTTTTGACCATGGCACTCATCTTGATTCGATTACAAATGATTCATGTAGGTTGAGCTATTGCTATCCCAAGTGATGGTTCGAACTATCTTGAGTGAAGGTTCAATTTAATTTTTGATCGACAATGTCGTCTTATCTTGATTCGATTATACTTGAATGTAGCTAGTCATAAATCGTATCTCTAAATAAGAAGCTAAACATACCAGCTTGTACCATGTGACTAACCCAATTGGAAATGGATGACTTTGACATACGATCACTTTTGTTGTTATATTGTATTTGAAATATTGTTGCTCTTTGATAAATAATATCTTTATGATATAAATCAATATTGTTTTATTATGAATTTTAAGTTTAGACTCTCACTTCTTTGCTCCTGTTTGAGCCTCATTTTTATCTCATTAAAATAAAAAATATGACTGTTATCCATCACATCAAGCCACACTTTTTGAATTTCTATCTCTGGTGTGAAGCAGATAACGACTCTATTTCTCATTCTCATTATAATATGGCTCAAATGGACTTATCTCTTAATCAAATTGGGAGTTTGAAAAAATTATAATTTCATTTATCCAAAATTAAAATAAAATAAAACTTGAAGTCCCTACGCAATTCATTCCATGTGTTCTATTGCTAAAACTGAAAACCTTATAAAATGCTAATAATAACATCACAACACCGTTCGGCTCCTTTACGATTTCCACAGCAATTTTACAAATTGACTCCCAACTTAGTTTCAATTTGCTGCTTCTCATCCGCATCGCCGCCCATGGACGCCCCAAATTCGCCTAAAAAGGTGGTGGTTTGCGGCGGCGGAATCATCGGAGTCTGCACCGCATACTTCTTATCCAAAAAAGGTGCGGCCGTCACACTTATAGAAAAATCATCCATTGCTTGTGCTGCTTCCGGCAAGGCCGGCGGTTTCCTCGCTCTTGATTGGTGCGATAGTGGACCAGTTTCTTCACTCGCACGTGCCAGCTTCAATCTCCACCGTTCATTGGCCGAAGAACTCAACGGGCTAGAAGTATATGGTTATCGACCCGTCACTACACTCAGTTTCTCAATTACAGAATCATCCTCCTCGGCAAGAAAAGCAAGTCCTAGTGTTCCTTCATGGGTAGATGGGCCGGCGAAAGGCCCAAGGACTATTGGAACAACTGAGACGACGGCCCAAGTTCATCCGCAGCTGTTTACGAAGACGCTTCTTTCGAAGGCGGTGGCGGATTACGGAGTGGAGGTGGTGATCGGAAAATTGGAGGCGGTGAAGGTGGTGGAGGAGAAGGCGGAGGCGGTAGTATTGGAGGGTGGGAGAGAGATTGAGGCTGATGCGGTGGTTTTGGCACTTGGGCCTTGGACTAGTAAGTTAAAGCTTTTGGACTCAATTTTTAGAGTCTATGGGCTTAAGGCCCATAGCATTGTTGTGGAGCCCAAAGACCCTGCTGCAATCACGGCCCATGTTCTGTTTTTGAGTTACTATCCGGCCCAAGGAGGGAAACCCATGGACCCTGAGGTGTACCCTCGTCCAACAGGTATAAATCAAGGCCCAATTCATTAATTTTGGAAAAACTTATTAAACAATTTGTTTGGCCTCAAGAAAATGAAAATGGATAACATAGTATTTTTTTTAAAAAATGAATGGTTGAGAAAAAATGAAAAGTTTTCGATTTATGTGTAATATTATTTTATGAAAGATTTTGTGGTTAAAAATAGAAGAGTGAAAAATGAAATATGATGGAATGAAAATTAATGCGGGCAAATGGGGGCTAAGTTCAGCAAGGTATTAGTTTTTTTTTTAGATAGTCATATAAATATATATAATTAGGTCACAATGGATAATATAACTGAATGGTCATATATATACAAATTCATAGGTCACATGTTAATAAATTCTAAAACAAATTAAGTCACAATCTAACTTGTCACAGATTAGTTCCACAATCGGATGTCGTACCAAGTGATAGTTGAACAATTTATAAGTCAGAATCATTCATCAGAATAACAGACACATATCATCTGATTTTCAAAGTTTTTTACAAGCGTGTTAATTTTGAAAGTATTCTAAAACTATTGTTAGGAAATTATGAAATTTTTCCTTAATTCTGATCTTTATTTCAATTTAGTGCTCGTAAATATCAATTTTAACCGTTCAATTGTTCAAATTCAAATATTGCAATCTTATTGTAGTTTATATTGTTTGGAATTGATCTGGTGGTGTAGTAGGTTGAATTTGATCCATTAGATCAACTAGAAGTTGCTTGTGATGTTGATTTTTATCTTCGAATTGATTTTATAAAACAACAATCCACGGATTGAATTGACAGGGGAGGTGTACATATGTGGCATGGCAGCCGAGGCAGAGGTTCCCGATGATCCTGAGCAGGTGGCACCCGTGCCAGAGTCAATTCAGGTGCTTAAGAGAGTGGGTAGCAATGTGTCGAGCCATTTGGTGGAAGGAGAAGCCACAGTGAAAGCTGAGCAAGCCTGCTTCTTACCTTGCACCGATGATAGTGTGCCAGTTATTGGAGAAATTCCTGGAGTCAAGGGATGTTATGTAGCGACTGGACATAGTTGTTGGGGCATTCTCAACGGTCCGGCCACTGGAGCCGCAGTGGCCGAGCTTGTAGTGAATGGTTGTTCTAGTATTGTTGATCTTAGCCCATTTACTCCGGCCAGGTTTGCTCGCCACAGAAAATGATAAGGTAATGAACTAGTGCTTGTGTTTGTTAAGTTAAATCTACCTGTACAAATAGAGGAGACATCAAACTGAGTTTGATAATTCCGATGCATAAATACACTAATGTTGTCACTTTAAATTGAGCACATAGGTTTGTTTTGGGACAATTATGCTAATTGTTATTAACCGAATTTAAATGTGTTTCACTTAGAGCTTCGACTAATCTCATTATCTTTTGCAAAGACCCATGTTTGTGTACTTCCGTGAAACATGTTTGGTTTGTTATGTCAGCTCGACCTTAGCAAGGTTGGAAGAATTCTATCATGTCATTTAGTTATTAAAGTCTCAGCCATTGCTTCCCTTAATCATTTACTAGTCAACCTGTGTAGATATTGCAGAGCTTGGCCTGCAGGGTATTTACTGCGGTGCAAGTCTCTGTTCGGCTGTGTTCTGGCATCCTATTAAGACTTCTTAATGACTCGGGTACATGTTAAGGTGATACACCAATAGCACTTGGGGCTTGGGTTAGCCCTTGTGGCAAAATCTTGGAAGATGTCACTCGAAGCCGTGGATCTTTTGCTACCAAACGTCTGAGCCAATGCATCAGATTAGTAACTGCTGTTCCCCATTGTGAGCCCTTCAAGCCCAAAGTCTTCAACTTCGGGCTCCATATTGAAATCCAATCGGATGTTTATTGGGCTTCAAATTCCCAAGCACATGCTTCTTCTCATGTATAGAACAGAGCTTTAGGTTCCCCAGAAATAAAAATTCAAAATATACTTATGTTAGCATCTGGAAACACCTCAATTCTTCATTGCTAAAGGTAAATCATCCTTTAGATACGGAAATCGTAATCAACATTGTATTCCTCCTCCTAAAAACTAAAAAGGTTACCTTTAAGCTGTAACTCTTAAGATTTAATATGTTACTGAAATTCAAAAAATTCAAATGAGCAATCGGTCTAAAACTTGATCAAACAATCATATTTCAAAATTGATGATCTCAAACAAGTCACGGAGGATAGTACTTTCCCATGCAAATATCCTTCGTAAAATAAACGTCCCGTGTTATGCTTTAGAGGAAGCACACGTTACTATATCAAGTGCAGTGGCATATGCTTACTAAATTTAAGTCCCAACTCATGTTAGTAGAAATCATATGCTCTTTGCTATCTTATGCACATGTAACTGGTCAAGAAGCTTGTTAGTGTATCTTAAAAAGACATTTTTATTTATAAATAGTAACTTATGTATGATGGAGACTATTTTTATATTTGAAGAGTGAAATTCATATGCATTTTAACATTGCTATTTTTTTTTTAAAAGAAATATCTATTGATAACTCCCTATATTTTATTTTCAATACACTTTTTATATGTCAATGGTCCAATCAATTTAAATATAATTTGAATAATTTAAAAAGTAGAGTATGAAAATGCGATCAAATATAGAGTGGATTTTGGAGATATGAACTCACTTTCTATTTTAAAAAGCTAAAATAGAATCTCTTTATTGATTGTCTAAAATAGATAACATCTGTATTTAAATAATCTCTTGAAGATGCTATTACGTTTTGTAGTATAGTTGCTAGCCTTACCCGATAGTAATATATGTAAGCACTTAAGTGTCTAAAAAAGTATGTGATGTAACAGTCACTAGTGTGAATGTTGGTGCCCATAAGTATGGTCTCGTGTCAAATTACTTAAATACTCCAAAAAAATTGAATTTTATTGTGGTCGAATAAGTGAATTTTTTTTTCTATGAGGATAAAAATCCTGAATGATGCTCATACTTTATATCGTGAGCGGATATTGTTTGAAACTTTAAATTTGACTTTATTGGTTCATTAAATTTTAAGTCGGAACTAGTTAGTCGAACAAAAACTTCTGTCCAAAATTGCTAATAGATGATCTATGCAGACAACGAAAACATAATGTGGCATTCCATATGACATCACTTCGACACTTGGTGATATAATCAAACCATTTTTATGATGGAAAATATGTTTTCTCTGTTTCGGTTGACAATACTCCATCGACTAGTGCTAGATGCAGTTTCGCAATTGAATTATCAACCATCTCTTTCACTTGCTATCGTCAGTGATCTCCGCGAGACTTTGTCCAGTTACTGTCAGGTAGTTATCTTTTATCAATTGCTTTTATTCTCATTTTCCACGGTAAGAAATTTGTTCCCATCGAACTTTTCAAACTCATACTTTGTCACCATTTTGTTCAAATAAGAAATGTTGGCTTATAAAGTCACTTTTGTTGGCTAAGAATTTGAAACAGAGGAAAGCCATTATTGCATGCATTAAATGCAAGCCACTATTGCATTTAATGTTAAGGTGAAAAATTTGTCTTTGACCTCACTTCAGTAGAAATATGTACTGAAAATGCAACCTACTTTTGCTATTGTGTTAAAATCATGGTGCTACAATTAAAGAGGAACGTGAAAATTTCACTATAAATAGATGATGTAATTTGAAGAGAAGGCAGTTATCTGTTACACATGGTTGACAGAAAAAATTGTGGGTACATAGATACATAAAATTGTAGCAAGAAATATATTTATTTCTCGAGCGTTCTCATGAACTTTTCCATCCCATATTTTGCTGTCATTTTGTTCTCGGCTGAAATAATACTGTGTATGTAAATAGTGAACTACTCTCCGCAAAACCTCGCTTTGGTATCATTGTTAGGAAAAATATGGGTCAAAGTTGGCTAGCAACTAAAGTGGGATTGGGAAAATCGTAGCCTAAATTGGATGGACAACATAAATATTTATGTCCAATTTTAATTACATTTTTCTTAATTTCAATTTCAATTTAGTTGCCAATTAACCTTGGTCCATATTTTTCCTAACATTACAATATTCCAGTTCTGCTTTGTGGCCTTAAGCAGAGTCTCGAATTCCATTTCTTTTTCTGCTTTAATCATTATGAGTGTCAGAGTTTCCTATTCCTGGTGTTTGACTGTTCGGGATTTTTCATTTTGTTTTGGCCTATCTTCAATATCTTTACTGTCTGAATTCTGCAATGGTAGTTCTGCTGTTTTCATGGTGTTTATTTTCTTCAGATGATAGACAATTGAAAATCAGTGCCAGAATTCCAATCCAGCTACATCTCGAAATAAAATTCCAAGAATTGTACGTGTTCTTAGCCTATATCCGTTCATCTGAGGTCGAGCTGCAATGGCTCTGGTGCAAAAGCATTTGGCAGAGTTGCAACTGAAGATGGATGTGGACTGATTTTTCAGTGGCTTCTCACATTATTTAGCATATGCCAGAATACGATTTTGTATGTTGATATTACTAGCCACCAGTGTGTGTTATGGGACAGGTTTAAGAATGTAAGATTTCTGACTCCAAAATCTGAAGGCGATGATCCATCGATCAGATGGGAAGACAGATCCAAAACCTCCACATTATCAAAATAATCTTAAATTGAGCCCAAAAGCCAATAAGTAATTATTTTTCAAAGAAATTAAGTTACAAAGACTGGTTAAAAATTTCAAGCAACTTTCATGAGTTGGAAAGATTACTGATTCCAAAATCTGAGCTTCCCCAACTTCATACGACCTCCAGGAGATTAAATTGTATGAAATATCAAGAATTTGAAGCTCGGAAAAGAGAGAAAGGATATGAAGATGAAGAAAATGAAAGAAAATGGGGGCCACACGGAGGCTTTCATCAATCACCGGTAAGTATGGATGACTGTTTTTTAATCAGTTACAAAATCAATTTTTTTCTTTTTCACGATTTAAATAACTTATCGACATTCATACTAAAGATAGTTAGATGGCTTGTAAATAGTACTACTTAATCTAGTGTAATATTACTAAGCCTTTGTTTGACAACCATTATTTGGAAAAAATAATGTTTTAAATAGTGACTCTTTCAGAAGAATTAGTGGCTTAAAGATAGGGGGAAAATTTTTTAAATTTACGTGTGACATATTTTATTACGTGAATTTGTGATTAAAAGTGAATATGTTGAAAAAAAGTGTTTTCAAATAATGGTTGTGAAATACCTTTCAAGTCTTTTTCAGGGAAAATTAGTCAAACAAAAAATACTGCAAAAACTCTTTTCAGGGCTAAGGCCGAAAGCTGTGAAGTGTGAAGGTGGGCCTGGCCCAATATTTGAAATACATACCGCAGGTCCCGCTCAACCCTCATTTCAAAATTCACACACACAAGAACGCTCTCACCCCTCTCTCTCTCTCTCTCAAAACTCAAACCAGAAATAACAGTAAACATCAGTATCATGGATTCGGCGTACTTCGTAGGAAGATCGGAAATTCTATCTTGGATAAACTCTACTCTCCAACTCAATCTATCCAAAGTCGAAGAGGTATAATCCATTCAAATCCTAGTTCGAAATTTTTCTGTGGTATGGTGGATCGTACCCAGTTTTGGAATTCGACTGTTATTCTTAGCTTTCAACAGATCTAATTTCTTGTCAGAGTTTTTTTGGGCTGTGATAGTGGGATTTTGCCCCTTAAAACACTTCAGGTTTTCTGAGTATTAAATTTTTCAGAAAATTGTTTGATTTCTGAGGAAAATTATGGATTAATTATTAAATGGGGAATCTGTTGTAATACTGGGAAATTTGCAGGCTTGCACGGGTGCAGTTCAGTGCCAGCTGATGGATGCGGTTCACCCTGGGATGGTGCCAATGCACAAAGTCAATTTTGATGCCAAGAACGAGTACGAGATGATCCAGAATTACAAGGTCCTTCAAGACGTTTTCAACAAACTCAAGATCACCAAGGTGCTCTTACTATTTCTCCGCATTTTACTATTTTTCCTGGGTCTTCAATTTTTCTCCTCTAGGAAATCTAGATATATACAAAATTGCTTATTTTGAAATAGTTTTTATGTAACTGAAATATAAATTCTTATCCTGACTCTTTTTTTGTTGTTCTGTATGGTGCAGCATATTGAGGTGAACAAATTAATCAAAGGAAGACCTCTGGACAATTTGGAATTTATGCAGTGGATGAAGCATTACTGTGATTCTATCAATGGAGGGCTCGTGAGAAGGTAATTTCTTCAGCCTAAAACATCCTATTCTTTTTCTCTTTGCCTATTTTGTTGAAATTTGAAAATTTAGGAATTACTTAGTTATGAAAGAAGCTATGAGTAATTAGTAGGGGTGGGCGCGGGTCGGTTTTAGAACCGAACCGAACCAAAATTTTCGGGTATTTAGTAAATGGAACCGTCAGTCCCAAATATAATTATGGAACCGTTCGGGTTCGGTTCCGTTCGGTTCGGTTCTATACTATAATTAAATTTTTTAACATTTATAACAACATTACATAAATACAACTAATAGCATATTCAATGGTTTTGAAATGTCAGAAATTAGTAGACTACCTTGTTCAAATGATCGCTACGGTCAAAATTTCGGTTGGCGGAAGTCACAGCTTCGATCGGAGGTCACAACGTCGGTCGATGATTGTATAGGTTTTGGAATGTCAGCGAGGTTGCAAGAGTCGAGACAGCGTTATGCACTTTAGTATAGGTGTTTAGGGTTATTTAGTGGGTTGGATTTTGTTGGGCTAAGAAATGAGACAATAAAATGGGTAATTGAGCCAAAATTTTGGATTTAGAAATCTCAATTCAGATACCTATTCGAGTATTTAATTTGACAAGAATTGTCGGGTTCGGTTCGGTTCGATTCGGGTTCGGGAGATTTGCCCAACCTTAGTAATTAGTACACATTTGGGGTGTCACCACCATTCACTCTCTGTTTATTAGTATTATTACTGGTTAGGAAATCAGGTCTTCATCATCTATGACTTAATTGGGATAGCATTTCTTTTGATGTATTCGAGTGTATTTCTTTGCTTTCTAAAGAAATTCTTCATACAGCTACTTTTTGTTCATGCCAAAGTGCGGAATTTATTCATGAAATGGCTTGGATTGGTATTAGTCTGGATATGGAAAAATCATTCTTTAAGAGTTCTTTGCATTGTTAAGGGTGCTAGAATGGCTTGCAGTTTGTTAACGTTTCATTTTCGTTTTCATTTTCATTTTCATTTTCATATCCATATCCATTTTCATTTCTTTGTTAATTTTCCCACTTGTGGAACTGCTATGGGTATCAATGTTTGAAGTTTACTAAGAAGGTTTATGATGATATCTCACGTAAAATGAGACTTCGTTTCTTTCCCTCAAGCTTTATTTCACTCCTGTTTGTCTACCTTTCTTTAAAAACTCTTTTATCTAAAATTCTTTTTCAATCAGACGTTCTTACAATGAAATATTTTGCACGTAAATCCACAATTTTTTTCTACTTTTTAACCACACATTCGTCAAAAATTACTATTGCAAAACTCATTTATCCCAAAAACTCTTTTTAATGGGCATCAAACAGAGGCTAAATATATAACACTATTTTCCCTTTTGTTTGTTTTCTGTTTCCATTGTCTTATTGAGTATTGCATTTTTATTAAAGCGGACAATCTCATTACCTAAGAATTGTATTTCGTTGCTTAGATATTTTATGTTAATTAATGTTCACATTGATTTGAATACTTGAAAATTGTGAACTTGATGAAGCACGATATTTCAGAATCTGAAAACTTTGTCTTAGCTATGCGTCTCTATTCCATAGGTGCTTGAAAGCAATTCAATCTTTATCTCATATTGGTATTATCATTTTCTGCGGTCTGATCTTTTGTTTATGAGAAAAGAAACTTGAACACTCTTTTTGGAGTGCGTATGTAGAAATATGAGTGATTAATTATTATGTGGTATAATCATCATGATCTGTTGACGCTTTTTATGACTGTGCCATCCTACCATCAATATCAGTTACAATCCTTTTGAAAGGAGAGAGACCTGCAAGGGTGGCAAAGAAGCTAACAAGAAATCTGCAACAATGCAACCTTCAACTAAAAATGCGGCATCTTACCCTAAAAATGCCCCTCATAATGGACGGAGGAATGATGCAACTAATGTGAACACAGCAAACCAACCCACTAAGGCCACTAGACCTAATTCTAGTGGAGGGCCTCCTGTCTATCCAGAAGCAGAGCGTGCTGCGTTTGAGCAACAGGTTCTATAGAATTAGTATGGAGATGCTCATGAGTTAACAATATCTAGAGGCTTATTTATGTTTATGTTTGTGTCACAGATCACGGAGTTGAAGCTATCAGTGGACAGTCTTGAGAAGGAGAGGGACTTTTACTTTGCAAAGCTGAGGGATATTGAAATCTTGTGCCAGTGTCCTGAGATTGAAAACCTTCTAGTAAGTCTTTCTACTTAACTTACTTCAAGAAACTTGGATCAAGATTTTTCCTCTGTGAGTGCTTACTGTTATCTTGTATCCCAGGTTGTTGGAGCTATAAAGAGGATTTTATACGCTGCAGATGATGATTCATCGGTGGTGGCAGAAGCTCAAGCCATGATAATGGAGAACCAGCAGCAGTTAGCCGAAGACGAGCCAAAGGGGGATAATCAGAAGAGGAAAAATATTGTCAATATTGAGGTCGAAGCTGCTGCTAGCAACACATTGACTCCAAGACAAAGGACTTCTGATGCCTCAGATGTTCATTGTAGTGGATCACCCCTCGTGACTTACTAATCATCTCAATATCAGGGATCGACTGAAAGTTTGTCTGGTTTCAGACCTCATTGTCTCCCACCATATAACTTCTTGTTCGTGTCAAGTACAAAACACTACATTTCGAATGCTATCTTTGTTGTTGTCTGTCCAATGTCTTAACAATAACGTCTTACAATGTTAGCACAGTATTTGTATAACTCTATATACTATGTTGAATCTGTTCCTCAAATCTGAGAGTACTTTTCAATTGTTATCTTCCTATTTTGGTTCCTCTCTCACGGCAGGAGTAGACAAGATTGTAACTTAAGTAGTATGAGGAAATTACAATAAGAGTCAAAATTTCATTTTGTATTATCAAAAATATCATCTTTTTAAAGTTCTATCAAAATGATATTTTCGAACTTTTTTGCCCATCTGAATAATTTCAATACTTTATGTGTTCTTCATTAAATGAGATATGACTAGACTATTAAAAAGTGTACAAAAACTTGTGAAATGTTAGGGAGTTTATTTGATGTTGAAAATATAAAAGGAAAAGAAGGAGGAGGTGAAGCAAGAAGAAAGAAGCCGACTCAAACACACTCCTTTCTCTCACGCACTCTCCTCTCTCACTGGAATCACCTACCTCCCACCCGGCGACGACCACCGTGACGCCCACCTCCGACAAAGATTTTCACTAATATTTTCAGGTTTGTTTTCTTTCATTTTTTACATTTTGAGGAGAAGATGAAATGTCCAGAGTGTAAAAGTGAACAAATGAGATAAGGAATCATATTACATAAGTTCTGGGCATGGTGAACACTTCATGAATCTCTCTGTTACATATTTGTGAATTGTTTCTACAAATTTGAAGTTTTGCTATATTTTGTTAGTATGAAATTGATATTTTGAAGTTTTTTTAATGTTAGTATGATGTGAAAATTCATCTGTGAAATACCCATTTAGTTATTATACATAAAAATCAATATTTGGATCAATTGAATGGAGTCAGTAGGTAGAAAAATTAAATTTTTTAGGAAATTAAAGAGATGCATAGTAGGTGTTTGTGATAATGTAAATTCGAATATGAATTCAAATTTTGCTTTGTATTAAATATTTGAAGTAAAATATCACACTTTATTTATCTTATAAATGAATTAGTTGCTGAAATTTGAAAGTGATATACGTTGTCCTGCATCATAAATAAATACTCGACATTTCTATGGTTTTAATGCTTCCGTCTGTAAGAAAATGAAGCAAGGGTCTGTTGAATTGAACCGTCATTTTCGACATTCGAATCAGTAGTTCTTGACAGATGAACTGTCGTTCCCGACAGTTTGCCTCAGTAATTCTCGACAGATGGGTGCTCCTAATAGATGAGTTTAGTCATCTTGCGAGATGAACTTTCGTGACAGTTCTCTCGACACATCACATTTCCATTGTGATAATTGCATGTGCACTTCACATTTACATGTATGAAATATTATAAAACGCATCTTGGTTGAACATTGCATGTGCATTTCACATGAACATGTATGTCAAACTTTGGTTGAACATTGCATATGTATTTCGCATGAACATGTATGTCAAACTTTGGTTGAACATTGCACGTGCATTTCGCATTACCATGTGTCAAATATTATGTTCATACAAATTTAATGTAGTACTGTCGAAGTTGCTAATGTGGAGCTATATGCATTTACTTTGATAATGTTACAACCGCTGTCATGAATTACTCCCCATATGGTATTGATATTGATCGTTCGATGTTGTTGCATGGAGGCGGATTTGTTGGTAATGCCTACTATTATTCTTCACATTCTTAATGTTCAACAATGTAATTGCTGACATGCTATTCAAATGCAAACCTGAAATTGAGGTCTTCTATTGAAATTTCATGACGGCTACCACCCACGACAAGTCAACATGGAAGAATATGGGGATGCTGTGACTGAAGCTCTTCATGAGATGTAGACATTGAGGGTGGAGACTCCAATTGGAAGTATAGAGACTAAGAGTGCTACGCAAAGCAAATGTATTTTTTTTTTTTGTGTAACACAACAATTAATGTTGACACACTTTTGTGACATTCATCTAGTAAATGTCGTCGTATTATTTTGTTGGCCTAAAGATTCTTAGTTTGAATGTTGAAAAGCCGGTAACATGTGTGTGTGTTTTGAGGTAATGGTTGAACCTGCTCTTTGTAAATCATAGTTGTTTGACATGGACATGTCAATTTGTTATATTGTAATTAGTCATACAAATCATTCGTTGTTATGTATGCTATTCTGTTCACTGGGATTGTGGTTGATTACAAGCCGTATTTACGCATTGTGAAAGTTTCATGTTGCTCATGTTCGTTGGATTGTTCGACTAAAAGAAGACAATATTATAATTTCGTGATTGAAATAGG
Organism: Olea europaea var. sylvestris; assembly: GCF_002742605.1. Taxonomy (NCBI): domain Eukaryota; kingdom Viridiplantae; phylum Streptophyta; class Magnoliopsida; order Lamiales; family Oleaceae; genus Olea; species Olea europaea. The sequence goes on along the minus strand of NC_036238.1, from coordinate 6,059,019 downwards.
ATTTTGAAATTTAATGCTATATGAAAAATACCTAAGGATATGCTACACATGATTTAGTTAGTAAATAATGAAAATTAAATGCCAACTACATGGTTCAAAGTTAATTATGATATTACACATGGGTATTAAGATTAACAATTTTCATAATTTATAGACAAAGTCTAAGGATGACGGTGTACTTAGACCTTAAACTATCACACCAATTGTCTTCCAAATTAATTTGAAGTAGATTGGGTTTGGTGGTTGGTTAGTAAATGACCTCAAATTCTTCCCTCCATAAACCACAGTATATATAGCACCGCAAATCTTCACTATGAGTTACACTTCAAACTTGAGACATTTATTTTTCGGATTGAGAACGCCAAGTTTGTCATTCAACCGTAATAAAAGCCCGGCTAGGGTAATACTTTTCAGCAGTGAAATGGAAGTAGTTTTGTCCTCTATACATTTCCATTTGTCATTGACATGAACAAACTTTTCTCCATCCAATGCGATGAATCGGATTGCAACTATAAGATTTTTGCATAATCAATATGTTGATATGCAATATTATGGAAGTGACACTTTTGACTATTTAAATCCATGCAATAGCAGTTGGGTGAAATTAAGGGTGTCAACAGTTTTCTACTGTCGAATTCGACAGTTAATCTGTCTATCTCGACAGTTTCTAAATGTCGGGTTTGACAGTTCAGATGTCTAACCCGGCTAGGGTAATATTTTTCGGCATTAAAATGGATGTGATTTTGTCCCCTGTCCACTTCCATTCGTCATTTGCATGAATAAACCTTCTCCCATGCAACATGATGAATCTCAAATGGGTGTTTATACCTAAAATAAAGGGATTACAACGATAAGAATTATGAATAGTCAACATATTGATATGTAATAGTATGGAAGGGGCACTTTCGAATATTTAAACCAATGCAATAGGAGAATGTGAAATGAAGGGTGTCAACAGTTTTCAACTGTCGATTTTGACAGTTGAAGACTCTATCCGACAGTTTATCTGTCGATCTCGATAGTTTCTAAATGTAGAGATCGACATGTCTAATCGTCGAGATCGATAGATTAGACATGTTGAGACCGCCGACAAGTTTAAGGCGTGTTTGTTTGTTACTTTCTCCGAAATATTAATGGTTATAATCAATTCTCAACTACAACAATTATTCCATTGCTCTACAGATCTCCATAAATAAATGACTGCTTCATTTAATATGGAATAGTTGACATTTGCCTAAATATTTTTGGTATATTTTCCCTTTAAAATGATATCAAAAAGAAATATCAATACCATCATCATTAATAGTGGTTTTAAATGCTTTCTTCACTTTAATGATCATGTTGCTTTTAATATGTGAAAAATAATAAGCTATTAGATAAAAATATAAATAATTTTTAATAACTAACCTCTCAAAATGGATGATGAATTGAATAGCAATATATTGTTGATGAAGGAATAAAGAAGATGAAAAAAATGGAGGGTTTTTTCAAGAAGGGATGTATTTGATGTGAAGTAGGATTTTTTTGCTTCTTTTATCTTTTTTTTTTTGCTTCCTGGAATTTTTTTTATGTCTTTTATGTTTTTTTTTGGTAAATTCATATTATACAATATAATATACATTTACCAAATCATTATAATATACAAATTAAATAATGAAATCATTACAATTGATTGGATCAGAGACTACCATTAATGAGCATTTAATGCTCTTGAAAAGGGGAAATTAAGGGTAATTTGGACATTTTCCACCAAAAAAGTGACATTTTTGATAAAATTTAGAGCACCTCAGAAGTTTTATAGCAATTTCAAAAAAAGTGTCATTTTTGATAATTTCCCCTTAAGTATTATCTTTGTTTAATGTTATGTATGATATTAATTTTTCTCATAAATTTTAAAACTTTAGCTTCTTGGCCTTTGATATTCTATGTGATACAATTTATACTTTAAAGTAACATTTTATCTAATGAGCTAAGAGCAGTGCTACCCTTACAGAATTAGGGTGTTGTTAGGCAACACACATACGTGGGGCCTGCATAATTTTTTTTCTTTAATACAAGTGGGGCCCTATAAGTGATCTGTGAGAAAAGTCCTGTACATTGGACATTTTCCATGAGGTAAACTATGTCATCCGTGTAAACTGGGAGCTTAGAAAAATTATGTGTCAGTAGATGTAACTATGCAAGACAATGTGAATTATTATCAGCAAAATTGCTATTGATACATCAATTTCATTCAGTTTAGAATCTAAACCCTCCCCAAATTAAAGAAAAATTAAAACAAAAAAGTGGTTGTAAAATACGTATATGACCTACGGATCCCAATGTAATTCCCAGGAAGGAAAGAAAACAGAGAAATGTGCACAAGTGTAATTTTCCCCAACAGCAAATCTCCTTTAAGGCAATTTGAACACTATATTAAAACAAGTACGCACACGTTCTAATAGGATTATTGGACGTCTAGATTTTGTGTCAATAACCTCCCAGATTTTCCCAACAGCAAATCTCCTTTAAGACAATTTTTTTTGTGCACGAGTGTGCACAAGTTCTAATAGAATTATTGGACGTCTATCTCACAAGATACAATGCGTCTTCTAAATTAGGTATCACGCTAAACCAACCTTGCTGGTCAAACCAAAAGTGGTGACACTATTCTAGGATGAAATTTTATTTCTGAAAATAATATAGACAATTATTTTAGCAAAATAAAAATAAAAATAAAATATTTAAAGGGAGGAGAGAATTAGAAATTAATTGATGTTTAATTGATTAACATAGGATTTTGGGGGTGGGGGTGGGGGTCTCCATTTATAAATTTCAAGTGGTTCAAGAAAATGGGTGCACCATTTAGCTAGATCAATCTGATCGTTTAGATTACACCACTTCAAATTTGTGCGGTCCTAATTGCATCCCTTAGCGATGCTTTCACTATACACCTGTATAATAACGGATGGATCAAGTCATCACACCTCTAGTGATGCAGAAGCTATATGCTATATCGTTACTGCTAGCAGATGATACGTACATGTGAACTGCAAAGTGCACCTCTAAAGCACTCAATGCGACCCTTGCACACGTGCAGGCTGTGGCTAGGACCATGGGACTCGGGGCAGCAAGCTGGTCTGATGATCAACTTGATCATCATCCTTTTTGATTATCACCAGCTGGTCCGTGCCATGCCTACTATATTTCAAGAAACGTCATCTTTTAATCGAACCACGAAATGCCAAGTTGGTTTGATTAACTTGATCAGATACAAGGACTTGAGCAGACTAGTCAAATTCCATCTTCATTTGATCCCTGTGGTACCAGATTTAGTACTGGACTGGAATTCCCAACTATTGACATTGATACTTGTAGTACCGCATTGGATTTGGGATTTGAAATGCCACCAAAAACTCAATTTAGCCCACCAAATTCTTGTTTTCCGTGCACTAGTATCCTAATGGGAGAAGAGGACGAGCTTGCAGTTCTTCTACAATACTTTCAGCAGACTACACCGACCCGACTCATTCAACCCCAACCAGGTTTTGCCATAATACTTCATGTCCTAAATGGAGGTGTCAATATTATGTATGCAGAATCAAAAGCTTCACTGCTCTGTACTTGATCCCGCTCTATTTGATGCACAAGTTGAGAAATAAATTTACACAATCACAAGAGAAAGGAGCTTCGCTTCAAGTGTTACCCAGAAGTCCGTTTCTGTTTGGACAAGTGAAGTTAATCGTCCAAATTAGATTCTGTTGATAGTTGATAATCAAGATCGAGTTTAAATTTTCTTTGCACCATAGCTTAACTCACTAGCTTCTGCCTGAGGGGGGCTGAACTCACAAGTCCAACCTCGAGTGCCTCAACGAGTGGCTTGCAACTAGCACTAGGCTCTTTAACTTCGAACTCTTACAACTGTTGATGCTAAAAGTTGGCTGCTTCTATTTCAGCAACTTTCGTAAATCCAATATTAAGCTTCCTCTTTCATCAAAATTCAAACCAGCTGTGCAACAAGCTCATCGGTGAAATGGGCTATACAAATATTAAATACGAGAAGAAGCCTAACTCGTGTCTACTGCAGCGTCTAATCCAATACTATGTACCAATAACTACCCAAAATGTTTACCACTATTTGAACCCATTTTGGGCAGAAACAGAATATTTACCTCCTAACAGTAAGTACCCAAGGTATCCATTCAATTATCTGGTGCAAACTCAAATTTGTACACATTTCAAACCCATAAGAGGTCACAATTCTTCAATTAGTCCACAAACTTTTTGAAGTTTGGAACAATGGCCTTTATGGCCATCCTATCCAAGTTCAAACCATCAAAGAGTGGTCCAACCGTTTATTGTACCTGTTCCATGAATTTTACTAAAGAATGCCCGTCTTTCTATAAATCTTTCCTGTATTTTGGATAATGAAAATTAACACAGAATATGGTCTTGACAGAGATAAAACAGACACTTTTCTACAAAATTTTGTATTTCATAATATATGGAGTGGGTCCATTCATATCACTGGTTATGGTAACATTCTAACACATTCCCAGCAGTAGTGTATTCAACAAGGGCAAGCCAAAAGACATCTTGACTCGAGCCCTCTTGCTTTTTGTGCACAAGACAAAGGACTAAAAGGGAGAAGAGAGGCTTTCAATAGCAATTGTACACATTAACCCCTAATTTTGTGATCATAAACTAATAGGCCAGCAAAAATACCAAAAAAAGGGCAAGAATATTAACCAGAACACAAAAAGATTCGCACGGTTTGACTCAAAGAAGCCTAAATTCATTGCAGAGGGTGATGAGATTGCAAAAACAAATTTCTTCAAAGGCATCAACAACGATTCTCTATCAACCTTACCCTCTCATTTTTCTCAACTTAAGAAATAATGCGAAACCGAAATCAAGTCTATTCCGACACATGAAGACTAAACATTACAATAGTGTATTTGAACATGAGTATCCAAGCAACTTCACTATATCTGCTTCCGCGTCACAGGTCCAGGATATGTAACTGCTCAAGATAGAAATGAGACATGGAAGGGATTCCTCCTTTTGCTCCTCAGCCTACGGGGTAGTAGCAGCCGTTTCTTTTTAGCAATAAAACAACCATTAAATCAGAAGATGGCCAGAAACTTTTTCTACAGCCAACCTGCCTAAATTTTGCAATGAGACTCAAGCTTTGCTCTCCGATATAATAATAGCATGCAAAAAAAACAAAGGAGTACTGTACAGAAAACTTTCTTGTTGAAATTTCACAGGAAAAAAGTTTCATCTACCTCGCATTCTGATCAAACACACACCAAGGCTTAAAGGATGTATAAAGTTGGTACTGAAGGAATCCACGATTCACATTGATATTATACGTGGTAAGGCGCTCTAAAACTCTTGAAATGAACATTTGTAAACTACTGGAAATAAATTTCTCTATTTAAGAAATGCACTATAGCTTACTCTCTTAGTCATCGTCTTGGGATTTATTTGATTTTCCACCACTCTTAGGTCGCATCCATGAGCCTTCCAAATTTAACTTCCCAACCATGCTTAAAGAACTAAATTTCATCAACGATTAACTTTAATGTACTACACCCAATAGTATTAGTGTCCTAGAGTTTCTTGATTTTATTGTATATGTAGCAAACTAGCATATTATTTGCTTCTGAGCTGTAAATGATATTATACTGCAGTCTTATAAACAATTTCTATAAAAGTTAGTAGCATCAATCATGTATACATGATTGCTTTTTCATTAATACGCACCATAACAGATCGCACAGAAAATAATTGGCACTTCCTACGTTCAGCATCAAGAAAAATCATGCTCAGTGTAACCAATAATTCGTGCCAACGAATGACTGGACAACAATTTGTGCTAAATTCAACTGGCTGACAATCTTTTCCTGCCATCAATGTTGAAGACAGTTTAGGTACTAACACTTAAGCTTTTCAATGATGTGGTTCAGTGTGGTATCACTACAGATAAAAGCTATAAATTCAAGTCTCACCACCCAGTTTATAAAGCTTGTGCATGTACCCACCCTGCACGTGATAGGATAAGCATCTGCTATTACGGGGAGGGTAATTTAGGAAATTCGGAGAACAAGTATGCAACTTCCAAGAATAAAAGGGAGGGGAAGGGCGTTATGTAGGGTAGACAGAAATAGAGGTCTCAATTGAGAGACAGATGAGCATCTCGAATGCTCATCAACAGGGGCGGACTCAAACCGTTCGAACTGTGGAGTCAAAATTTTTTTTTTCGAACAACGTATCATGAATAAAAAAGAAAAATCGATTGTTTGCTGTTCATATTCGATATTTGCACTTTGGGAAGAAATAGGTGGATTATATGATATATCTATGGACTAAATAATGGATATGGACCATGTGATATGGATATAGATTTAGGATTTTGACTTTTTGGGGA
>NC_036238.1:6051320-6051616 GCF_002742605.1 Olea europaea var. sylvestris | reverse complement strand
AAATTTGACAGGTTGATCGGAAATAAAAATCGCACCGTGGGCAATTTCGTTGTTTTTCGCGACTGTGTCGGAATGGGCTGAAATTTAACTGGTTGATCGAAAAAAAATCGCGCTGGGGGCAATTTCGTCAATTTTCGAGACTGTGCCGGAATGGGTTAAAATTTGACATGTTGATCGGAAACAAAAATCGCGCCGGGGGCAATTTCGTAATTTTTCGTGACGGTGTCGGAATGGGCTAAAATTTAACCGGTTGATCGGAAACAAAATTCGCGCCAGGGGCAATTTCGTCAATTTTC
>NC_036238.1:6049444-6051277 GCF_002742605.1 Olea europaea var. sylvestris | reverse complement strand
GGGGGCAATTTCGTCATTTTTCGCGACTGTGTCGAATTGAGCTAAAATTAGACTGGTTGATCGGAAACAAAAAAAGCACCAGGGGTAATTTCGTCATTTTTCGTAACTGTGTCGGAATGGGCTAAAATTTGACATGTTGATCCGAAACAAAAACTATGCTGGGGGCAATTTCGTCATTTTTCGCGACTGTGTCGAATTGAGCTAAAATTAGACTGGTTGATCGGAAACAAAAAAAGCACCAGGGGTAATTTCGTCATTTTTCGTAACTGTGTCGGAATGGGCTAAAATTTGACATGTTGATCCGAAACAAAAACTATGCTGGGGGCAATTTCGTCATTTTTCGCGACTGTGTCAGAATGGGCTAAAATTTGACTGGTTCATCGTAAATAAAAACCGCACCAGGGGCAATTTCGTCAATTTTCGCGACTGTGTCGGAATGTGCCAAAATTTGACATGTTGTTCGGAAACAAAAACCGCGTCGGGGGCAATTTCGTCATTTTTCGCGACCGTGTCGGAATGGGTTGAAATTTGGCAGGTTGATTGAAAATAAAAATCACGGCTGGGGCAATTTCGTCATTTTTCGCAACTGTGTCGGAATGGGCCAAAATTTGACTGGTTGATCGGAAACAAAAACTGCGCCGGGGGCAATTTCGTCATTTTTTGCGACTGTGTCGAAATGGGCTTAAATTTGACTGGTTCATCGGAAACAAAAATCGCGCCGGGGGCAATTTCGTCAATTTTCGCGACTGCGCCGGAATGGGCTAAAATTTGACATGTTGATCGGAAACAAAAACCACGACGGGGGCAATTTCGTCATTTTTCAACGGTGTCAGAATAGGCTAAAATTTGACCGGTTGATCGGAAATAAAAATCGCGCCAGGGGCAATTTCATCATTTTTCACAATTGTGTCGGAATGGGTTAAAATTTGACTGGTTGATTGGAAACAAACACCGCGCCAAGGGCAATTTCGTCATTTTTCGAGACTGTCTCGGAATGGGATAAAATTTGACATGTTGATCGAAAAAAAAATCGCGCCGAGGGCAATTTCGTCATTTTTCGCGACTGTGTCGGAATGGGCTGAAATTTGGCAGGTTGATCGAAAATAAAAATCGCGCCGGGGGAATTTTTTTCATTTTTTGCGACTGTGTCGGAATGGGCTGAAATTTGGCAGGTTGATCGAAACTGAAAAATCGCGCCGGGGGCAATTTCGTCATTTTTCGCGACTGTGTCGAATTGAGCTAAAATTAGACTGGTTGATCGGAAACAAAAAAAGCACCAGGGGTAATTTCGTCATTTTTCGTAACTGTGTCGGAATGGGCTAAAATTTGACATGTTGATCCGAAACAAAAACTACGCTGGGGGCAATTTCGTCATTTTTCGCGACTGTGTCAGAATGGGCTAAAATTTGACTGGTTCATCGTAAATAAAAATCGCGCCAGGGGCAATTTCGTCAATTTTCGCGACTGTGTCGGAATGGGCTAAAATTTGACATGTTGATCGGAAACAAAAACCGCGTCGAGGGCAATTTCGTCATTTTTCGCGACTGTCTCGGAATGGGATAAAATTTGACAGGTTGATCGGAAACAAAAATCGCGCCGGGGGCAATTTCGTCAATTTTCGCGACTGTGTCGGAATGGGCTAAAATTTGACATGTTGATCGGAAACAAAAACCGCGTCGAGGGCCATTTCGTCATTTTTCGCGACTGTCTCGGAATGGGATAAAATTTGACTGATCGATGGGAAACAAAATCGCGCCGGGGGCAATTTCGTAATTTTTCGCGATGGTGTCGGAATCGGCTAAAATTTGACAGATTAATCGGAAAAAAAATCGC
>NC_036238.1:6033829-6048234 GCF_002742605.1 Olea europaea var. sylvestris | reverse complement strand
AAAAAAATAGCATTAAGATCAAAGCGGAATAAATTGGATCGAAAAACGTACCTCCCGCCATTGTCGTTGTTCGCACACTTTCTCAGGCTTGTAGGTGGTGTTTAACTTCGGGTTAAGGCTCTCCTAAGCCCTCTTTCTCACTGCTTAGATGGTGTATGCAGACTGAACGTAAAAATGAGCTTAGGGACCTTCCAAATGGATCTCAACACCTTTAAAATGCTCTTCCCATCACAGAGTGGTTATGCACGTCCTCAGATTATGGGTGTTTACCAAATATAATTTTAAACGTTGGGTTAACTGCTTTCATAGTGAGACATGGGATATGTGGACCACTCTTAAGTTGGTTATAATCCAACATTCTCCCACTTGGTCCATAAATAACATCATTCATCATAATAAGAAACATACTACATGAATTATAGCGATAGGTCCTCAAAAGCGAGTATTATCTTCCATATATCACAGTGCATCATGTCTCTTAAACACCAACCCACATAACTTAATGAATAAACCCTATGTTTATTCAAGGTTCAAACTTAATGATATTTCTCAAGGTAAATGAATATACAAATATGTGCACAAAACAAATGAGAAAATATCAACTGAATAAGAGATTCATTAAAACATCAAATGTACGTACAATAAAATTATATCACGGAACCAAGTCCCATTCTTGCGACATGATCCTTAAATTCTTTGGTGGCATGCCTTTAGTCAAAGGACCAGCAATCATTAACTCAGTGCTAATGTCCTCAATGACCATTTCTTCTCCTTAACATGTTCTCTAATGGCTAAGTATTTAATATCGATGTGTTTACTTTGACTACCACTCTTGTTGTTCTTAACCATAAACACAGCAACTGAGTTGTCACAGTACAATCTCAATGGCCTAGAAACTGAATCGATTATTCTAAGCCCAGACATGAAACTCTTCAATCATACACCATGTGAGGTAGCCTCAAAACAAGACACGAACTCGGCCTCCATAGTGGAAGTAGTAGTCAAGGTTTGATTCGCACTTCTCCAAGATATAGCTCCACCAGCAAGCATGAAAATGTAACCAGATGTTGATTTTCGTGAATCAACACAGCCAGCAAAGTCTGCATCCGAGTAGCCAACCACTTCCAGATTGTCAGTCTGTTTGTACATAAGCATGTAATCTTTAGTCCCCTGAAGTTACCTCATCACTTTCTTTGCAGCTCACCAGTGGTCCACACCTGGATTACTCTGATATCTTCCTAGCATTCCAACAGCAAATGCAATGTCAGGTCTGGTATAAACTTGAGCATACATTAGGCTTCCAATGGCTGAAGCATATGGAATGTTTTTCATTTGTTCCTGCTCGAGCTCGAGCTCATTTTTGGGACATTGAGTTAGGCTAAACCTGTCACCCTTCACAATGGGTGCTACACTAGGTGAATAGTCCTTCATCTGAAATCTCTCTAAAACTTTTTTAGTATAGGTCTCTTGAGACAAGCCTAAAATGACTTGAGATCTTTCCTTATGGATCTTAATGCCAATGACATAAGATGTCTCGCCCATATCCTTCATATCAAAGTTCTTTGAGAGGAATTGTTTCACCTCGTGTAGCAAACCCTTATCGTTGGTTGCAAGTAAAATATCATCCACATATAAAATAAGGAAACAAATCTTACTCCCACTGACCTTCTGGTATATACAATAATCCATGACGTTCTTTTCAAAACCAAACGAAGTGATGACGTCATGGAATTTCAAATACCATTGACGGGAAGCTTGTTTTAATCCATATATGGATTTATGGATTTATTAAGCTTATAAACCAGGTGCTCACCACCACTAGAGGATAATCCTTCAGGTTTTTTCATGTAAACCTCTTCCTCCAGATCACCATTAAGGAACACCATTTTCACATCCATTTGGTACAAGTCTAAATCAAAATGGGCAACCAATGCCATAATTACTCGAAGGGAATCTTTCTTAGATACAGGAGAAAATGTCTCTGTGTAATCAATTCCTTCCTTTGAGTGAATCCTTCGGCAACGAGTCTTGCTTTATGTCTCTCAATGTTGCCTAGTGAGTCTTTCTTTGTTTTGAAAACCCATTTACATCCAATGGCTTTTACACCATCAGGCAACTTGACGAGATCCCAGACTTTGTTAGATGCCATCGAATCCATCTCATCTTTCATGGCATTGTATCATAAACTTGATTCTTTTCAATTCATGGCTTGTGAAATCGTTTCAGGATCATTTTCAACTCCAACGTTGTAGTCAGACTCTTGTAGATACACAACATAGTCACTAGGAATCATCGATTTCCTTATTCTAGTAGATCTTCTTAATGCTGCATCAATATTCTCCTGAGGAGCAGGATCGTTTTGTTCAGCAGACTATTCAACAGCTTCAGGCATCTGTTGAACTTCAGCATCTATTAGATCAGGCTCAATAGCTTTTAGAACTTCATGGATTGATCCTTCATTATGCGTTTGTACTCGAGTTCATCGCTTGAAGTGCCACACTGAGCATCTGAATGATCTTTCTTAAGACAAATGCCCCGGGATTGATCGCTCCCACTAATCAAGTCATTTTCAAGAAATTTTGCATTTCTTGATTCCACAAACCTAGTGTTATGCGATGGACAATAAAATCTGTATCCCTTAGACCTTTCGGCATATCCAACGAAATACCCACTTATGGTCATTCAGTCCAACTTCTTTTTTTGTGGATTGTAGACTCTCACTTCAGACAGGCATCCCCAAACGCGTACATATCGCAAACTCGATTTCTAACCCTTGAATAACTCAAAAGGTGTCTTTGAGACAGCCTTGGTTGGAACTTGATTTAATATGTACGCAGCTGTCTTAAGAGCTTCAATCCATAAAGAGTGAGGAAGCTTGGAGCTAGCAAGCATGCTTTCCACCATGTTCAGTAATGTTCAATTTCTCCTTTCAGCTACTCCATTTTGGTCCGGAGAACCAGGCAAACTATATTGGGCAATAATCCCATTCTCTTGAAGAAACCTCACAAATGAACCTGTCGCTTGTCCACTCTCAGTGTATCTACCATAGTATTCTCCACCTCTATCGGATCCCACGATCTTAATTTGTTTACCACATTGTTTCTCTACTTTAGCTTTAAATACCTTAAAAGCATCTAGTGCTTCATTTTTACTGTTAAGCGAGTACAGATGATGTATCGTGAGTAATCATCTATGAAAGAGATGAAGTATTTATGATGGTATGCTTCCATGTCTGGACTACCAATATCTGTGTGAATGATTTCCAATAATTCAGAGCTTCTCTTGGCACCCTTTTTCGACTTATTAGTCTGCTTTCCTTTAATGTAGTCTATAAAGTTTTAAAATCTGTAAAATCTAGAGTACTAAGTACCCCATCATTTACCAAATTTTTAATTCTATCAATGGAGATGTGTCCCAATCTCCGATGCCACAACATAGAAGACTCTTCATTCACAACACATCGTTTAGTACCAATATTTTCATGAACGTGCATGGTAGTATGGTTGTCATCGTTTTGCAAATTAATAAGAAAAAGACCATAAGACAAAGTACCACATCCAATAACATCAGATTTATAAAATAAATTAAATCCAGAGTCTGAAAAGTTAACGGAATAACCAACTGATACAAGTCTGGAAATTGAAATCAAATTCCTAGAAGAATTGGGAATATAAAAGGTCTTTTCTAAATTTAAAATGAAACCACTACTTAAAACCAATTTGCATGTGCCAATGTCATCCACATGTGAGGGCATCTTATTTCCTGAATAGATGCTACGCTCACTTCCCACTGGTTTCCGTAGGTTTCGCAAGTCCTGCAATGAATTGGTCACATGGATTGTAGAACCAAAATCAATCCATCATGTGTTATGATTAACATCAATCATATTGGATTCATAACAAACAAGTGAGAGTTGAGTACCTTTTTGTCAAGCCACTTCATGAACTTGGAGCATTGCTTCTTAAGGTGTCCCTTCTTCTTGCAAAAGAAGCACACAATTTCCCTGGCCTGATCTTTCTTCTTCTTTCTTGGAGTTGTCAAATATACCTTTTCCTTCTCACCTTCCTCCATAAGTAGTCTACCCTCTTCTTGAACACACATGGTCAGCAACTCATTAATGGACCATTCATCTTTATGTGTGTTATAGAAGATCTTGAACGGGCCATATTATTGAGGCAAAGTGCAAAGGATAAAGTGAACCAGGAATGATTCGAACATCTCAACTTCCAATGCCTTGAGTTGGGTTGCTATATCTCTCATGCGCATGATATGATCACGCACACCCTTAATGCTAGTGAGCTTTAAGGATGAAAACTGCATAATGAGGGTGCTGGCCATCGCTTTATCTGAAGTGACAAATTGTTTGTCAACGACCTTAAGCAAATCTTGGACTTTGTCATACTGCTCAACGGAGCCCCTAATACCAGCAGATATTTTCGTCTTTATGAACATAACGAAGAGGCGATTAGATCGCTCCCACTTTTCATAAAGTTGAACTTCCTTTAGATTGCTAGTAGCAGTTACTGTAGGGGGCTCATCCTTCCTTATGGCGTAATCAATGTCCATCCATCCCAAGTGAAGAAGAACTCTCTCCTTCCAGACCTTATAATTGTCCCCTTTCAGCTTGGGAACATCACATTTCATATCAGAGAAATTAATAGATTGACTTGCTGTAATAAATCAAACAATCATGCTTGTGTTACAAATTTGAAGCTAAAATAACATATGACATGTTTTACCAATGTAAAAACATGAATCTAGTGACATAAAACTTGCCTGTGGGCTAAAGTTCTAATTCAATTAGATTTATTTTAACTTCACAATAAAACTATCAAATTATGTTCCCTTTTCTAATTCCTGTGGGCAAATTAGAAAATATAATTTGATATTTTATCCTAATTAATCACACATAATACGATAAAAATTCCTGTGGGATAAGATTTACCATATCAAGTATGATTAATTACAATTAATGTTTGTTCTCCAAATGTGATCCCAAATGAACCTTAATATATAATTTCAATTAACTAAATATACTGTGGCTATTCTTTAATTAATTAAAACTATATGGATCACCAAACATTAACTAAATTCTTAGGCTCAAACTATTGCTAAACAATAAGCAATACAATCGGACACTAATGTACTAATATTATTCAACTTAAATATTGCATGAATAAAATAATAAACTAGTACATAAATATCCACATTAAATTCATAAAGAGCCTTTTATTAGAATTAATTTTAGGTCCAAATTTTATTAAAGTAATAATAATATTAAATAATCCATTTCTATAAGATCAAGTTGGCAGCCTTATATTCCATTTCATGCAAGTTGGCAACCTTTATACCATTTAATGCAAGTTGGCAGCTTTATTCCATGCAAGTGGGCCTCCGGCTATAAACTAATGGTTAAAACAAAACCATTCTTGTACTTTGTAATAAGTAAAAGACAAGGAAGCCAACATAATCTGCTAACTCTCTCTGCATGCAAACAGGTCCCAACTTTCTCTGCATGCAAATAGGTTTGAAATTATTGTTTAACCACCTTTTTTTTATATGTCGTCTTCAACCTCCTGTCGGGTCGAAACGACTCGGTTCCAACCCAAATGAAAAATCTGGTCATATCTCATGATTCCGACCACCAAATTTTGCAAATTTTATATCAAAATTCTCAGAAATCAATTTCCTAACGATTCCTAATCTCAGTTTCCATAAAAACGACCAAATCGAAAACCACGTTTTTCAACAGAGAGTGTGCAGGTTGAGAACAAACAAGACAGAGGCAAAACGAAAGCTCTGATACCAAATGTAAAGTTTACTTAAGCGATCTAAACATGCTTTAATCAATGAAATAGCATTTAGATCAATGCGGAATAAATTGGATCGAAAAACGTAACTTCCGCCATTGCCGTTGTTCACACACTTTCTCAAGCTTGTAGGTGGTGTTTAACTTTGGGTTAAGGCTATTCTAAGCCCTCTTTCTCACTGCTTAGATGGTGTATGCAAACTGAACGTAAAAATGAGCTTAGGGACCTTCCGAATGGATCTCAATGCCTTTAAAATGCTTTTCCTATCACAGAGCGATTATGCACGTCCTCAGATTATGGGTGGTTACCAAATATGATTTTAAACGTTGGGTTAACTGCTTTCATAGTGGTCCATATTTGGACTACTCTTAAGTTGGTTATAATCCAACACATACCCCTTATGATAGAGAGAATCAGGCTCTCACACCTCGCCAAAAACCCAGTGTAGGTTAGTCATCAATTCAACTCTCCTTGCAATGTGATCACAAAATGAGATTGGGGTCACATGATTCATAATCCACAGGAGCGCAGACGACAGCAGAAACTCCATTTCCTGAATAGCCTTCGACTCGTACAACATGAAGTTTCCAACACAAAAAGAACCATATCATGCATTATCACAAACACTTATAATGCAAATGTACTAACAATAAAGCAACATACTTAAAGGTCTATTAGAAGAGGCACTTGAGTTTCCTCCACCTAGGCAGCTATAGAAAAACAAGCTACAGCAACCAATTGAGTCATTCATGACTTATATTTCTAAAAACAAGAGCTTGTAACAAACCTATCATAATAATTCACAGCTAAAACTACGGTATTAGTAGTGAATCCATAGTGGGCAATCACCTGCACCATCCACTCAATAGCTTCTTTTCTCATTATTTTCAGCGACCCATCAAATTTTATTTCACTATTAACTCAAATGGGCCTATGTTTTTTCCTTAGACAAGAGAATCATAAGCTCATAATCCTCCTAGAAAAGGTCATGCTCAAATAAGAAAGCTAAGGGCTTTTTACAAATTTCATCAGAATCTCCAATTCCTGACTCCTGGAACCCAAACCCACATCTCAAATCTATTAGCTTGATGCCCATTTTTCAACTAGTGTTCTGTAAAATCACATTATGAATTGACTTTCGTTTATTTGCGTGTTATAATTTGAAGTGATTGTCATGATCATATATGATGTCACAAATTGTATACTCGATGGATCGGGTATAGTAAGACACAATTTGTGATGTGATCAAAATTATGTCATTCACAATCAGTTCATAAAGTTGGACGCTTTATGTTGATAAGATTGTATTGTTCTTATTAAGATTGGTCTAGATCTTGAAATAGGAACAATAATGTGTTTTGATGCACATTGAATGGGATCGCGTAGATAACTCATTTGTGACAGTTTGAAATGAGACTCTACTTGATTATCAAACAGGTCATCTAAATCCTAAGTGAGTAATGTACCTTTGATTGCTAGTTCAAGTTCTTTGAAGTACCAATGAGTGAAGTCTTAAATAGAAGATTGATCTCGGTGCTTTGGGAATCGGGCCGAAACAATCAGAGATTATATATTTACAATAGTGGAATCCATTAATCATTGAGACGATCGTCACTCTAAGGTATTTTCCTAGGCAAATTGAATCTGAGCTTAGTAGGTCAACGATGAGATCGTTGGACTTTATATTGTGATTTGATCTCAACGAATTTGTCGTACGAAGATGGGACCTAGAGGGTAATACATGTTGAAGGGTAAAACGGTCATTTTGACAGTTTCAACATATTGACGGTCAAATGGGGATTGACTTGTGGAACGATAATCAGAGGATATTGTTATTGGATCATAATTTGCTTCTGTAACTATCCCTCAACTCGAGAGTGCAATCTCGAATTTTTGGTAGAATAAATCGGAACTAATAGATGTATCTCAATTGGTCAAGAGTTGACCCAATTGGAAACATCTATTGAAACTTGAGTCATGTGAGATCGGTTATGTCTCTCTCTTGGCTCCAATAAGATGTATGTGACTTGATTGGTCTACTACAATAAAGTCCAAGAAAATTTGTGTAATTTTCAAACCCTAATAGGGCATTATAAATATACACTTTATTGACATATTTTATATGAGAATTAAGGTTAGCCACTTTTCACTTTCCCCAAAAGGAAATACACCTAATGGAGAACAAGGGAGAAGATCTAAGGGAGGAAGCAATTGACTAGGCCATTAATAGCTCCTTCAAAAGGTTATCATCTCTTCTTTCTATGTGTGGAGATTTTTATAATCCAATGATTTCAAGGTCACTAAAATCATTATTTACATGATTTTAATCTTCAAAGGAAAATTAATTTCCTATTGTGATGATTAAAATTCATTAATCAACAAGTGGTATCAGAGCCAACCAAGGTTATTGTAAGCCTTGAGTAGGAGTAAATTTTTTATTTTTTTTAAATCCCAGTGTAATATGCATTTTAGTTGGGTGGTGTAAGGTTATTTGATTTTGACATGTTTATACTTTAAATATGTTTAAAGTTATTGTTGATACATTCACAATCAATTTTGGCCCTAGAATTTCTTTTTACTTCCTATTGTATTTCATTTGTTATAGTTGTTATTTAGACATATTGTAAGCCATAAGGCACTAAGGTTTTTTGTAATTTTTCTTCATTTTCACACTTGTATTTTGAGGAAGAAATGTAAATTTTATTGCTGTATTTTCAATGAAGAGGAAGGAAGGACAAAATGCAAGAAATAAAACCAAAAAACACCAAAGGCCAGTCGGAGCAGCCATAGCTGCTGTTGTTGCAATAGTAGCTGCCTCACGGGGCAGCTTCTGCTGCTATTGGCCGTCGGAGGGCCACCTACCGGTGGAGACCTCCTTTGGGGTCGTCGAAGTAGTGTGTGTTTTGATGGAAGTGTGTTTTCTTGCTAGGGTTTAAAAATTAGGGTAATTCGAATTTTTTGGGTCTCTCTTTGATACTTGGGCCAATGTTATTGGATAATGGTCTTGTTAGTTTTAAGTTTTGGGCCTAAAAATTAAATTAACCATATTTTCATGTTACATGAGGTGGACTACAAAGAAGATTGAAGAATTGGGCCGGGATATGGCACAATGTAATTCTTTTTATCCATGTTGTAATTTAAATTCTAAGGATGGGTCACGCTTTTACCGCTTTATGGATGGATGAATGTTTAATTATTATCACATGTTATGTAGATTAAATGAAACACCACCTGGTGCACTAAAATCATATGCATTTATATTTAAATATTTTTTTATCACTCTAAATTAATTAGAGGTGGTTGAAAAATATTTTATATAATTAGTGCCATTACAATTGTTTATATTTGGCAGACTAATTAAGTGAAAATCCAACGGTGCAAAATAATAAGCGTAAGATGATTTATAGGCGTAAGATGATTTATAGGCATGTATAAACATACGGCCTCCTCCGTCATTCAATTTGTTATTAAAATACGTATGTTTAGTATCGAATTATTTCGGTCTCTCTATAGGAAAACTACGTTAGTTTTGATTAACTGAAATTGGATCTAGTAATATAATTTCTTTAAAATGAAATAATGGGATGATCATCCTATAGACGACATCTTATATATTTCGGATATTTTAAAATTATTTACGGAGGCTATTACACTTATATATGAATATTTTTGGGGGACTTCCTATAGAAGATTTCAACAAAATTATTCATAGGCCAAATAATAATCAATCCTCATTTTCTTGTGGCATGAGATGCCTAGCTCAATAAAATGAGTGGGAGGGTTCCAACCTTACCAGCATCTACATTGACCTCCTATAGAGGGCGTGTTAAAAGTTGTAAGGGTTTAAGGTTTTTTTATTACAAATATAGTTTTGGGTCTATATTTGCATATTTATATACATGCATCATACAAAGATTATTGCTCATTTTATTAATATGTGAATCGTTGATTTTACAGAAAAATGTCGCTCAATCCATTATCAGTAATACTTAACAAAAATCAACTTGTTGGAGAAAACTACGTTGATTGGAAAAGGAATCTTAATATTGTTCTTACCGTTGAAAAACACAAATTTGTGCTAGATGAAGTTTGTCCCGAAACCCTTAAAGATGACTCCACGGAATCTCAAAAGGCTGCATATGAAAAGTAGCATCATTCTGATGAGATGGTTCGTTGTTACATTTTGGCATCCATGTCAAATGTATTACAACAGAAACATCAGAATATGGAAACTGCTTTTGACATAATAGAAAGCCTTCAAGAGATGCTTGGACATCAAAACCGACAAGTTAGGCAAGTCTCTATCAGGGCAATCATGAACACACGCATGAAATCGGGTGCATCTGTAAGGGACCATATGTTAACCATGATTGGTCACTTCAATGCTGTGAAGGTTTTAGGAGCTAACATTGATTTCGAGATGCAGATTGACATGGTGAATCTTCCTGAGATGTTCTCACAATTTATAGTTGATTATAATCTACACAATATGGACATGTCTCTGATGGAATTAATGAAAGAGCTCCAAAATGTTGAATCTGTACTAAAGGCTAGAAGTGGAAGTGCTTTAACTGTTACAGTCGGACCCTCTCATCCTAAGCTTTCTGGTGGCAAAGGAGGAAAGAAGAGGAAAAGGCCAAACAAAAAGCCAGATAGCAAGTCAAAGAGGAAGAAAACTACTGTCGATGGAAAACCAAAGGGAAATTATTTTATTTGTGGACAAAAGGGTCACTAGAAGAGGAATTGCTCGCCTAGCTAAGGGGAAGCAAGGTAAAGGCAATAATGCCCTAATCATTGAGTCATGCTTAGTGGTTGATTCTGCTAATACCTGGATTGTAGATTCTGGAGTCATTAATTATGTTTGCAATTCTTTGCAGGGGTTCCAGGAAACCAAGCATCTCAGTAAAGGAGAGTACACTCTTAGGGTTGGCACATGAGCAGTGGTATCTGTCAAAGCTGTTGGCACTTTTACTTTATGTTTTGAGAATCGTAGGCATTTGATATTAGACGACTGTTATTATATTCCCGAACTTGCACGGAACTTGATTTCCATTGCACTTTTATATCATATTGGTTATTCAGTACTTTTTACCCGTCCTACGGTGGTTATTAAGTTGAATAATTCTGTTATATATTCAGGTAATATGGTTAATAGTCTTTATGTCTTAAGTCCTTCGATTGGCTCTATACATAATACTACTACTGCTAAGAAAAGAAAGAGGTCGTCTAGTACTAATAAAACTCTCTTATGGCATCTTAGATTGGGTCATATCAATCTAAATAAGATTCAAAGATTGGTAAATGATGGTCCTTTAAATGAGTTAGAGGTGGAATTTATACCAACTTGTGAATCTTGTATAGAAGGAAAGATGACCAAGAGACCCTTTAAGGCTAAGGGACTAAGAGTTAAAGAGGTTTTGGAATTAGTACATTTCGATGTTTGTGGACCTATTAGTACTCGGGCTAGAGGACGACACGAGTACTTCATCACCTTCACAGATGATTACTCTAGATTTGGATACATATACCTTATGTCCCACAAATTTGAAGCATTGGAGAAATTCAAGGAGTTTCGGACGAAAGTTGAGAAACAATTAGGTAAGAGTATCAAGGCCCTTCAATCTGATCGAGGTGGTGAGTATCTAGCCCAAGAGTTTAAGGTCTATTTATCGGATAATGAGATATTATCCTAATTGAATGCACCAAGAACTCCCCAACGGAATGGTGTCTCGGAAAGAAGAAATCGAACTCTTTTAGATATGGTAAGATAAATGATGAGTTATTCCTCATTGCCTATATCTTTTTGGGGATTTACACTACAAACAGTCATTTATATATTGAATTTGGTACCATCTAAGTCAGTTCCTAAGACACCTCTTGAATTGTGGAATGGGTGCAAGCCCAATTTACACCACATTTGGATATCGGGATGTCCAGCACATGTGCTAAAGGAAAAGATAGATAAGATGGAATCAAGATTAGATGTTTGTTTCTTTGTAGGATATCCAAAAAGAACGAGAGATTACTACTTCTATAATCCTCTTGATAAGAAGGTATTTGTTAGCACAAATGCAACCTTCTTAGAGGATAAGTATATAGAAGAATACAAGTCAACTACTAAGATTTTATTGGAAGAGATATTAGAACATGGTTCAAACAACTCAGTTCTAGATTTTCGCATAAAATCTAATAGTGATGATTTGGAACCTCCTACTGAACCAATGGTTATTGATGAAGCAAGTGATGCCCACAGGGCCTCATAGGCAAATAGAACCAGAGATAGTAGAGAACGAGGCACCCATTGTTATATCTCCACATGTCTATTCAAATGGGGATAATGAGGATACTGTTTCTAACTAAGGACAGGATCAATCAATGGGAAGAGATGAAGGACCTTTGGTCAAACTGGACAATCAGGCACCTTCAACCATTAATCGTAGTGGGAGGGTTGTGAGACCACCTTCTAAATACTTACTCTATAGAGAATCCTATCAGGCGATCTCTACTGAGCAAGAAGAAGATCCTACTTCGTTTAAGGAAGCAATGGAGGATGTAGACTTTGAATCATGAAAATTAGCTATGAACTCAGAAATTTTGAATCTATGTATTTCAACAAGGTTTGGGATCTTGTAGATGCACCTAATGGGGTAAAGCCTATAGGATGCAAGTAGGTCTATAAAAGGAAAAGATGTATAGATGGGAAGGTTGAAACCTTCAAAGCAAGGCTAGTGGCCAAGGGTTTTACTCTAAGAGAAGGCATCGACTATGAAGAAACATTCTCACCAATTGCCATGCTTAAATCTATTCGAGTCATTTTATCCATTGCCGCTCATTATAATTATGAGGTTTGGCAAATGGATGTCAATACAGCATTTTTAAATGAACGTCTTGAGGAGACCATTTACATGATGTAAACTGAAGGGTTTGTGAAAAAAGGCCATGAAATAAAAGTTTGCAAGTTGCAGAGGTCCATTTATAGACTCAAGCAAGTGTCCAGATCTTGAAATGTTAGATTTGATCAAACCATCAAGACTTATGATTTTGAGCAAAATCTGGATGAATCTTGTATGTACAAGCAAATACAAGGGAATAAAGTAATTTTTCTGATTCTTTATGTAGATGACATTCTACTCATTTGGCAATGATGTAGGGACATTGTCATCTGTAAAGAAATGGTTGTCACAGCAGTTTGATATGAAGGACTTGGGAGAAGCTAGTTATATTTTGGGAATCCGTATCTTGCAAGATAAGAAAAACAGAAGAATTGCATTATCCCAAGCTTCATATATTGACAAACTATTGTCCAGATTTGCAATGCAGAATTTGAAAAAGAGACAACTTTCTTTTAGACATGGAATTCATCTATCTAAAGAATATTGTCCCAAGAATGTAACGGAGATAGATTACATGAGAAAGGTTCCTTATGCTTCGGATGTGGGAAGTCTTATGTATGCTATGCTTTGCACTAGACAGAATATTTGTTATGCTATGGGTATTGTTAGTCGTTATCAGTCTAATCTAGGACCAGAACATTGGGTAACGATGAAGTATATACTCAAGTATCTTCGGAGAACGAGAGATTATATACTTGTCTATTCAGGACATGATCTAAATCCTATTGGATATATTGATTCTGATTTTCAATCCGATCGTGACTCTAGGAAGTCTACATCGGGATCAGTATTTACACTGGGAGGTGGAGCTGTGGTATGGAGGAGTATCAAGCAATCTTGTATTGCTGATTCCACCATGGAGGTAGAATATGTAGTGGCTTGTGAAGCTACTAAAGAAGTTGTATGGTTCAAAAAGTTTCTTTTGGACCTTGACGTGGTACCTTTGGCAATGGGGCTCATAACGCTTTATTGCGATAATAGTGGGACGGTTGCCAATGCTAAAGAATCCAGGAGTCATCAGCGTGGCAAGCACATCGAGAGAAAATATCAGCTTGTTAGAGAAATTGTTCATCGAGGAGACATAACGGTTTGTAAGATTGCATCAGCAGATAATCTTGCGGATCCATTCACTAAGACCTTACCGGCTAAGGCTTTGGATGGACATCTTAAGGGGATGGGTATTCTTGATATGTCACACATACTTTAAGAAGGGCAAGTGGGAGATTGTTAGCTTGATACCCATTTTTTGACTAGTGTTCTGTAAAATCACATTATGAATTGACGTTCGTTTATTTGTGTGTTATAATTTGAAGTGGTTGTCATGATCATATAGGATGCCACAAATTGTATACTCGATGAATCGGGTATAGTAAGAAATAATTTGTGATGTGATCAAAATTATGTCGTTCACAATCGGTTCATAAAGTTGGATGCTTTATGTTGATAAGATTGTATTGTTCTTATTAAGATTTGTATAGATCTTGAAATAGGAACAATAATGTGTTTCGATGCACACTGAACGGGACCACGTAGATGACTCATTTGTGATCAAGTTCTTTGAGGTACTAGTGAGTGAAGTCTTAAATAGAAGATTGATCTCGGTGTTTTGAGAATCGGGGTAAAATAATTAGAGATCATATACTTACAATAATGGAATCCATTAATCATTGAGATGAGACGATCGTCACTCTAAGGTATTTTC
>NC_036238.1:6009535-6033729 GCF_002742605.1 Olea europaea var. sylvestris | reverse complement strand
AAGGCCAAAACTGAAAATTGAGTAGACAGACAGAATTTTAGGCACCGAATTCATGTGTCTTGCATTTTCCAAGAATTTACAATCACGGACATGCTTAATTCAACCATGAGTACTTGCGAACCAAACAATGCAAGAATCATGATCCACCGTTGATTAGTTGCATTATTGCACAGACATACGTGGGAAAGTAATATTTTTCCATCATTTATTTTCTCAGTTTTAACTAATAAAGGAGCCCTGGTTAACTTCTATGCTATGCATTGTTCTGTCCAACCAGCATGTCAAGCTTTTACACAACAAAAAGACACAAGTTACCAAGAAATATTCTCTTCGAATTACCACGTACGAACTTTTTGCTTTCCTGCTTCATATTCTATCAAGAATAGGAACTGCAGTTCAATAATCTCCAGAAACACCATCACTGCCACCGTCCCAGGTTTTCAGATTCTAACATGTGAAACCTAATAGTAATTTCATATTTAATCCCTTAAATGCATGATGCTTTTTAATCTAGATAAAAATTTTCAGCATAATGATGTACTAAAAATTTAGCAATGGTAGAAAAGAATGGATTGTCATGAACTACATTCTAATTCAACTAAAAATGTGAACCAGAAGCTAGTACCTGAAGTGACCGAAAGATCACTGGCTCAGCAAGACGAAAGATGAGTTTCTCAACTCCCTCAACAGTCCGCTGATTAACAAACCCCCCTAAAACTTTCCTAATAGACGCAGAAAATACCTCTGACCTGGCATGTATGGCACCCTCAAGCAGCTCTTGTAGAAATACATTCTCAATCTCATCCTTGCATTCGCCTTCAACTGCCTTCCATGCTCTAAATATAATCTCCCCATACCCCTCAAGCATTGATTTACGCCCAAACGGAATCTGTGACTTCATCATAGCAAACACCTCCTTAGCCAGCTGCCCACTCAGACCGAACAAAAACGCTATAAATTTCTTCCCATCCTCCGTTTTCATATACAAAGGCGAGATTACACAGCGAATCAACAAATTCTTCAAATCCTCAATGCTCTCGTCTTCAAAATCAAACAACGTGAATGCCTCCCGAAGCGTATAAACTCTATGAACATCCACCTTCTTCTTCAAAGTCAACGACCTTGTTAAAATAACAGGCAACGATTGAGAAATCAGATTTTCCTTCCCCAATATAATCCCCTTCCACCACTCTTCACATAAATTCGCAATTTCCGACAGCAAAACCGGATCTGACTCAAACAAAATTAAATTATCATGCAACTCCTGTGCCGCAGCCAATAAATCAGAAGCAGAAAATAAATTTTTCGGATGAAACACACAAAGTTGCAAAATGTATGCATAAATCTGGAGCTTTTCAACAGCAGTTCGTCGCAAATTTTCACAGTCTTCAGTGGGTGAAACCGCGACATCGTCGTACTTTGTCTTATGTCTAAGGGATCTTCGACGCTTCGCAGGGGGGGTTTTTGGGGAGGCTGTGAAATCGGAATTAGATGGGTTTTTAAAAAGAGAAATTGTTTGTGAAATGAAGTTGTGAAGTGCAACAGGGAGAGTGGAAATGCCATTAGAGTGATTAATTTGGGAATTAATTAGGGTCTTGAGAATGGGTTTTGAAGATTTGAAAGGTAGTTTGGCGGCGGCTAAGAGGAATTCTTCGCCGGAGCTTTGGAGTGATGATCGGAGCTTTTTCTCCATTGAAGAGAGTAATATTTCGGGCGGAACTGCACGAATGGTATGTTATTTACCGTTAGGTTCTATCTGAGGTTGCTTTGCGTTGGTTGGACGAAAGATAGTGTCCGGAAAGGGTTTTGACTGCGGAATTGGAGGTTGAGATTCGTCTGTCGTTTTGAAGATTTTGAATTTTTTGAATTCCATTTTGGCGGTCAATTCTATTTTAGGAAATGTATGGCTGGAAGTAGGTAGGCCTCTCTAAGGATAAGAAAAAGAATCACTTATAAATAAAATATAAAAAAATACTTATAAATAAAATATAAAAAATTATTTATAAGTAAAAAAATTCACCTAAATTATTTATAACTGTGAAATTAACTTATAATTGTAAAATTTACTTATAAGTAAAATAATATTAGCTTACAATTTTAAGCAAATATTTAACTTTATTTAGTTTTTTAAGAAATAGTCACTTATACATAAAAAAATTGCCCATAAGTAAAATATCATTTATGAGTAAAAAAAATCATTATAATTTGTCCCTAATTCATTCAAAACTATTCTTTCTAAATAATCATTTTTCAACCACACATTCACAATAAAATATTCTACACTTAAAGTCAAAATTTTATCCTACTTTTTAACCACACATTTTCCAAAAATTCAATATCCAAAACAATATTTTTCCAAAAAAAAATGGCTATCAAACAAGGGCCAAGAAACGATAAACTAAAAATTTTATGTAATTTTATTCTTTTAAAATACTTTCTGAACATGTGGATAATAAATTCCCAAACATAGATTGGACAATATTAAAAATTCCTACTAACCCCACTCAAAATAGATATGCTCATACACGCTCATAATCAATACTTTAAAAAATGCTCATAACTGATACGTCGAAACTCTCAAGTAGACCCTAAGAGCATCTCCAATGGCTTGTGTAGATTGCCATCTATGTGTTACTATTATAATAGAAAAATAATATTTAGATTCAATTTGGTACAGATTAAAATCTAGCCTCTGTTTGGGGGCTCTTCTATTTCATAAATAATTGATTTTTGTTACCTTTGAAATGAGCCTCATTTCTACTACGCCCTACACATCCGCAACAATTGATAGGTCAAATGTAATTACACTTTACCAATCGTCATTTTTGCCATTCATTGTTGGACAAGTATATAGAGGGTATTTGGGAGTGATTTTTCACCCCAAAAAAGTTGATTTTTTTATTGTTATTTCACTATTCTAACCGTAAAGTTTAACTTATTTTCTCATAGGTGGCCCCCATTTCTATTCTAACGATCAAAAAATCAATTCTCAAAATCGCTCCCAAACAGAGCCATAATCATTGAGGGCAATCATGTCATTTTGCTAGAAATGTAGAGAGTAAAATAATCGATAAATAAAATGCACTCCTACCTTTCTATACCTAGTCAAATGATAATTATATTGAGTCAATTATTTTATTACGAAAATCCTGATCGAACTATCAAAATCTAATAGAATTGGGATTAAAAGAAGGGCTAGATAGAGATCTAGATTTTAATCTAAGTTAAAGTGTTTATATAATTTTAATCACATATTTCATGAGACCTACAACTTTTCAATAATACATTTCATCAATTTATATCAAAATCTATCAAAAATTTATTTTAATCCTTACTAAACAAGGACTTACTACATGGACGGTCCAGTCCAAAATTGATTTACAACTGTTGTGTCTAGGGCCATTGTAAAAAGGACCCCAAAATGAAGCACGTAAACTCTTACTGCAATATGCCGACCCAGTGTCAAAATTTAATTGGTCAATAATTGAAATCATACTTTTAAAATCAATATATCGTGTACTTATGGATGACAAATGGACCGAGGGACTCGTCTAGGCTCGAGTCATGGATTAATTGACAAGCCATTCATGTTTGTGACTCATAGGCCAGGCCTACGAACCAAGCTCATGGATTTATTTGTATGTAACTAAACGGTCATGTAAAATTGCCCTTAGTCAATTTTTTGATTGATTTTAAAACGTTGGCTAACGGTCGAATATTTTAATTTTTTTTGTATTTTTTCTATTTTCATAATTCTGTTCTTATAAATACCCGTCCCTCGTTTTTCCACGCGTCTGCACATTTTAAGTTCTTCATTCAATTATAATATTTCAAATTCTATACATTGCAATTCTATCTACATTCTACAAATTAATTCTTTTTATTGTGCAATTCAATTTACTACCATTTGAGCCCCATTTTAGATTATAATTCATTTTAAAATAGTAGATTGATGGAGAATTGGTTGTTAAAAATAAAGGAATTTTTTGGATTTTCGTGTAATATTATTTTATTAAAGAATGTGTGGTTGGAAAAAAAGAGAAAAAAATGTATTTAAAAAAAAACAATAATGCCTCTTATGCGTTGCTGTGCACGGCTTTTGAATTTTTTGGTCACATGACCACTTAATTTGGTGGGAAAGTAACGCTTGCCTTTTACACTATTGAATATTTTAAATAGCCCATATTTGTCTAAACGGGTTTAGGGGTCCCTTGCTTTCAGAAAAATAAAATTTAGAGAAAAGCCTTCGAAATTTTCCACCAAAATTCGGAGAAAAATCGGCGGACTGAGTACGGAATTGATGGTAAGAACTTGTTTTCCACCAAAATTACATCCACATGCTTCCTTCGTTAATCCAAGCTTGAAACCTTCCGATTCACCTAAGACTTTCGGCTGTAGTAGACCACGACCACGCAATCAAACTAGATTCTTCCGACAGGGATTTATATACTTCACTTGTGAGAGGTAATTATTTTGATGAGGAAAATTACCCATTTCGACACAAAATGCTGCTGTAGATTTTCACTGTAGATGTTTAACGTAAATATTTTCACTGTAATTATTTGACATTTTCTGGAAGAAAAATTAGAAAATCTCTTCTTTTATCCAGAGCACAGTCAAAAATCTCTTCTTTTATCCTTTTAAGATCTTAAATTCATTCAGGGTTGGGTTTGTGTTCGAATTATTATTATTTTATTTTATTTTTTAAATTAGTGTCCATTAAGATTATATTGTCGACAATGTGTATAAAATCTGGAAACAACTTGGTGGTATAGGGATGGACAGAATGACCAAGAAAGGTAATGTCGTTGTAATTTTTTGAAGTCGCATTGTTTCGAAACCTATGTATTTTCACTGCTCGGGCAAATATCTTGTTTCATTTCTAATATTATTGAAGCAAGATTTCCGTGAACAATACTCAAAATTCATATTGTCATTTAATATGATGTAGGAAAAGAAGTTGTGGAAGTATTGGACGATGAAGTTTTAATAGAATCCAAAAATGACAACAATACGGAGAATATCGTCAACAATACAGGCAATGTCGTCACATTAGACGATGATATCTTAGGAGGAGATGGCGTGATTGTGCCTAAAGTTGGTATGAAGTTCAAAGATGAGAAAAAGGTGTATGAGTTTTATAAGAGGTATGCATATGACGTAGGTTTTCCGATTAGGAGGAATTCTAGAAAGGAAGAAGATGGAGTAGTGAATTACGTTACGTTGACATGTTGTCGTGAGGGTCGAAGAAGCAGTAATGCAGGTGTTTCTTTGAAGCCACATCCAACAATTCAGACAGGTTGCAAAGTAAGACTTACTGCTTCTTCAGATATTTGTGGAATATGAAAAATTTGCACAGTTGATCTCGAACACAATCATAAAACTAGTCCTTCAAAATCTAGATTATATCGTTGCAATCGAGAATTGAGTGCAAATGTCAAACGCAAGCTCGAAGTGAACAATATGACTAGAATACCTCTGTACAAAAGTTACAACTCAGCAGTTGTTGAAGCGGGTGGGTATAAGAACATGACCTGGGTGGAAAAGGATTATCGAAATTATGTTGAACGAGTGAGGCGATTGAGACTCGGTGAAGGAGATGCCGCGATAATACAGTCCTATTTTTCACAAATGTAAGCATAGTGTCCGAGTTTTTACTTCTGTATGGATTTAGATGAAGAATCAAAGGCTTATGAATCTCTTCTGGACAGATAAGAGGTGTAGGCAATCATATAAGGAGTTTGGGGATGTAGTGACGTTTGATACCACTTATCTCACAAATAAATATGACATGCCTTTTGCCCTCTCCATTGGAGTAAATCATCATGGACAATCAACACTCCTTGGATGTGGTTTGCTGGCAAATGAAGATACAGATACATTTGTTTGGCTATTCAGGATATGGATGCAGTGTATGCATGGTCAAGCACCAAATGGAACTATACCGATCAAGACTGGGATGTGGAAAATGCAATTGCGATAGTATTTCCAAACACGAGACATAGATGCTGTTTGTGGTATATATTGAAGAAGTTGTCGGAGAAGTTTGGGTACCACGTTTAGAAGGGCTCCATTTTTTTATTTTTTTTTTGTCTATACACAGCTTAGTGTATGATACGTGGGTCGTTGAAAAATTCGAAGAAGGTTGGAAAGCTATGCTTGATACCTATGACTTACATGAGAATGATTGGTTGTCTGGGTTGTTCGAGAATAGGGGTCGTTGGGTGCCATATTATTTGAAAACAACTTTTTAGGCGAGGATGTCAACAACTCAGTGCAGTTAGGGTATGAATGCGTTCTTCGATGGGTATGTGCATTCTAAGATATCATTGAAACAGTTCGTCGAACAATATGAACGAACATTACGAAATAAAATTGAGAAGGAATTCCAAGCGGATTTCAAAACTTACTCACAGATGGTATCCTGCGTAACAAAATATAAAATGGAAAAACAATTCCAGATTGTTTATACCATTTTGAAATTTCGGGAATTTCAAGATGAGATAACTGGAAAGGTCTACTGCATTGTGATATCTGCAAGTGATATATGTTCGGAGAAGTTGTATGAGGTTGAGGAGGATGTCATTTACGAAGAAAATGTTAGAAAAAAAAGTTTTCAATCACATTTCGGGCAGAGGATTGCAGTGTTATTTGCAGTTGCTACTTAATCGAGTTTTGTGGTATTTTGTGTAAACATGCCATATCAGTGTTGATGCATAATGGCATCACATCACTACCGGAGAGGTAAATATTGAGGAGATGGAGACGAGATGCTAGTAGAGCCCACCAAGGGTTGCTGTGAATTACGCCGGTTTGGTTAGCACTCTTAGCCAATTGAGGTATAATAAAATGTGTGAAGTGTTCACAACATTGGCAGACATTGCTGTCGATGACGAAGAGCGAACTCGTGCGATAATAGATTGGATTCAATCGCAGTCCAAAGATATGATGTCTATGAAGGCGAATTGGGGAAGTAATAGCATTTCGCAACCTAGTTTGCATTTAGGTTCGCAGCCTAGAGCATCACATGACACTGGTAGCAGTACTATACATGATCCTAAATATTCAAAACGAAAGGGTGCACTGAAGAAATTTCATCATAAAAGCTCATTGGATTCGAGCTCGAAGAAAATAAAGGTTGTTTTTCTTTTAAAGGTTGTTTGTCTTTCACACATTTTTATCATGTGTCATACACACATTTGAACAAAATGCAAATGTCAATTATTCTCATGTCATGTAGGCAGCATCGACTTCCAGCAAAAGGACAGAGATCGAGAGCGACGAAAAGCAATCTTCGACCCAACACACCATTCGTTCAGTCCTCGCCACATACACAATATTCGATGATGACACAATTCTCAAATTCACAAGTCATGGCTATAACTATTTATTATTGGCATATGTATTGGAGGCAAGTTTCTAATGAAATTTTCATTTCATGTAGGGCGACGAAGAAAGTCACGCACTAACACAACAAGTGCATCTACAAATTTTATTCCCGCATCAACATCGAATGTGTCTGTTCAAATATCCCGGTGAGTATACGGTTTCCAATGTGTATTTAGCACGTTCCTAAATATGTATTTAGCATGTGTCCAAAATTTTCGTGTTTATGTTAGGTAATACAATGCCATACTCCTATCCCGATTTGTTGTACAATGTTGGAACACAATTGGGAATGACACTGTCCGCAATGGGTGTTTTTCCTCTTGGAATTCACGGTGTAAGTGGTGTAATTTTTCTACTTACAAACAGTTAATTTCATATGGTTCTCCAATGTACTTGCAATAACAATATGTTAAACGTCATTTTAGACATTGTCTTCACCAACCAACATAGCAGATTGGATGTCCAGTCTCCCCATACCATTCCACATGGTGCTATTGCTGGAGGTCGTTCTACTCTTGTTTAGAATCCGAGTTCAGGGATGGCTCATCAAGATCCTGCAAAGTGATATTGCAATGAAATCTTGATATGCTGGTTCATCAAGGGGACTACTATTTAATTCCTACAATGTAACTCAATAGGCCGGCAAATGATTTTTTTTTCAAAATTTGTTGTCAACGAATGATATTTTCTTGTAGATGTTTTTTCTTTTGGTTTTTGAAAAAAGTGTACTTGTGTAGTTATTGATTTATAGAATTAGATGCTGTTGGTGCTATCTTGCTGTTGTCGTTTAAACAACATTGATAAATGTTGAAGGATTTATTTGTAAAATTTCCTTTAGTGCAGATGTAACCGTCAATTTCTTAGTAGAGTTGCTTGGTTTTCCATTTTTCAATGTCCCCGGGCATAATGGATTACATGCTATTGTTCTAGTATTACATTTTGTAGATTATGCTCACATATCATGTGCTGGTGCTATGCTGTTGTAGTCTTCATCTTGTTTTACCAGTGAATCTCTTTTTGGCCCACGCTCAGTTGCAATTAATAGAGACAAAAATTGCATTGAAGGTAATGACAAAAATTACCAATTTGATAATTTGGTAATGACAAGTTATAGGTACAAAAAATAATGTGCAATAAATCTAAAAGATGAACCTGAAATGAGAACACTGAGAGTTGACATAATTGGCTGGAAGAAATAGAAAAGTACTTCATTAAGATTACGGACAAAATACAGGAGAGTTGACACCTTGAGAAGCTCGTCAAACATTAACACAATTTTTTCCAAAATCAGATTACATATAAGTACCAGCATATCATAGATAAACACTTGCACAACAATTCGAAAGAGTCTTTTTCGTCATACACCATCCTAAACCATCCGAATACATGACATATTCAGTTTCATTCTCCAAATCTTGTTTTCCTTTGCGCATATTTATTTTGAGCGAGGTCTTCAAGTCTTTTTCGTCAGTTAGCTTAGCGAGCATTTTTAATATTTGCGACAAATCATCCACCCGTTCGCCTCCATTTCTGATGCCACTTGATTCACCATCATCATGCAATGGACACTTTTCATCAGGGGATTTGTTACACCACTTGAAATACCTACAGTCGCAAGTGCAACAATGGAACAATAGTCCTTTATGGTCATTGTGCTTTTCGACCTCCATCCATTTGATGAAGCCCAGACCACAATTTGGATAGCTTCTCTTTCTCGAGCACTCTGGCAGCATATGTCTCCTTTGTCTACAACAATAAATATTCCCCGATTCTTGCCTGCCATCGACCTAGTCTACTTCAACCACATTGAACAATCACATCAACATGAAAACATATCATTCTCACAAAATAGGCATTTTCTTTGAACCACAATAAATAAACATTCCCAAGTCAACCACATTAAACAACCTGCTTAGAATTTAAAACAACACTATAGCATTTTCTTTTATCCAGCAACATAGGAAATTGTGAATACACCTCCTTCATGTGATTGTGTAATGTATACAAAAACAAAAATCTTATATCAAAATATTTTGATTATATAAAGAAATATTCTTTTGGAATAAGGAACCGTCTACAGTAAATTTGAAGCAAAATTCAAAATTATTTCTCTCACACAGTAAATCTGAAGTAGAATTGAATGAGCCCAGCATTGTCAAACTACATTTTCGAAACTCAATTTTTCCCCTATACATAAAACTGAAAGAAGATCGACAAAGCATAAAGCCCCAAATTTTTGTTCATACACAGTAACTCTCAGACGACAAGCCCAGTGCAATCAAACTATTTTCGGCATACACTACAGTTGATAGAAGATCCAAAACTCGTATTTCATCTTCATCATACGACGAAACAAGAAATTATTACGTTAAGAAAAAAAATAATATAAAAAGGCCGAAAACGACATCGTTGCTTCCTTCGCTTTCTCTTACCTAAGTGTGCGAGTATTCAATGGTCTCTAGCCGACAGGGAGGGAAAAAGTATTGTCTAATGGTTGACGCGTCGATCGGAAGTGACGATTTTGTGGCTGGAGCGTTTTCAGGAGAAGTGACGATTTTGTCGCTGCAGCGTTTTCAGGAGATGGGTTTTTTTGTAATGGGAAAGTGGAATTGAGTTGGGGTCTTGGGAAGAGGGATTTTGTTTCAGCCCGGCTCACTTACAAGAAAATCAGTTTCTCAGCTTTTTTTTTTTTTATTTCCACCTCTGCACTATATGATATGCTGTATGGGCTACTATACATGAAGTAAAATTGTAAAAAAAAAAATGGGGATCAAATAAGGGCTAAATTTTGTCACATAATTGCATTCATTCCAATTCTAAATGGATCACATTGGTTTTTTGAAGACTAACGAGTTTGAAGAAATGTATGTTGCCTCTACAACATGCTAGAAAGTGCTATCGCTTTGCTTCGTCTCCATTATTAGATCACGACTTTACTGGTCTTAATAACATTTTAATTCTCTCCGATTTAGGTAATGAATTTGTACATAGGAACATTGATCCAATTAATTTAGATGACAACGAAGAGGAAAGAATGCATACACTACTTTCATACAATAAACAACAAATCAAGAAATAAACTTTTAAGTGTTGGGAACATGGTGGTCACGAGTCAAGTAAATGGAAAGCCATATTACAAAATAGTATGCAAGTATTGTAAAGAAATATTAGCTTGAAAAAAGGACATTCGACTTCGGCACGATTCATCCAGGGACGGAGCCAGGAAAAAATGTTGGGATGGGTGAAAATAAAAATAAGAAAATCAATTAACTCGTGCCATAAGAGATGCTCCATGCCGCACCAAATATAGTTTAAAAAGCTAAAATTATGACAATGACAGAGTGAGTCAGATACTAAAATAAGTATAAGCATTTCAATCCTTGAGATGTCTTAATAAATCTTCATAGCTTTTCTTGCCAAATAAAAAAAAATCAAGACACCTCCCTAGGAAATATAAAAATGTGCGAAAGCATAATAGATATGAATAAATAATGTATACCCACTAACAAAAAATTAAGAAAAACCTATTTTCACCATTGTGAGACTCATGGTCTAAAAAGAACAATAAGTCATTCCAGTTATTA
The DNA here is from genome assembly GCF_002742605.1 of Olea europaea var. sylvestris. NCBI lineage: Eukaryota > Viridiplantae > Streptophyta > Magnoliopsida > Lamiales > Oleaceae > Olea > Olea europaea. The sequence goes on along the minus strand of NC_036238.1, from coordinate 6,022,756 downwards.
AAATTTTTTAGTCAAAGTACATCATTCTAAAAAATATTATCTAATATGGACATTGGTTTTCTATGTCAACACATTTGAATTCCACCTAAAGTACGAAAAAATTGACCTAGAATATTGAGAGTTTAAAGAAATTGGATTTATTTCACTTACTTCAATAATATAATTTCAATAATGTTAACTTATAAATAAATAAATTATTAAGAAATATTTTTCCACAGATAAAATTAAATATAGAGCAAATTTCCTATTTTGATAATAACATTTATTTCACGGTCAACAAGTATTTTTTAACTTGTAAGTATAGTTAATAAGTAAAACATACAAAAACTTAAATTTGAATTACTTTTAAGATTTTCAATATTTTTTTGTCCCTCACCCATATTTTATATGCATAGTTAGTTTCATTAGATTATTTTATTGCTCGTAAGCCTACTAACATGGATATGATTTCTGATGTGAAGAGGTCAAAACATCAATTAATCCAATTTTTTCCTTCATTTGGTTTTATTTCTTTGGACTACTACAACATAAATAAGGTTGTTCTTTGCCTTCTTAAATTTTGAAAGAAGTTCTACTGTTTTGAGCAAGAGATTTGGAAGTAAGCTAATTGTAAAAGTTGGTCCATTTAGAAGTGGGCAAATATTAGAGAAAGTGGATAGTAGGCTATTTCTAAATTTAGGCCAAAATATTACTTTTTGTGGAAATTACATTTATTGCCCATTTTAAAATAAAAATTCATATAATATATTCCAACATTTTTTATTCCACTAATACTGCATTTTACCAAGTAAAAACCAAAAACAATGAACAACTATATATAAATTGATTTTATTGGATAGCTTCTATTACTCCACCAAATAAGTCCCAATTTTATTTTGTTGAAATCCCAAAATTGTAGTCTTTATCGAAGAAAACACAGAATTTCATAAAACCATATTCAAATAAAATCAAAATCCCGAATCCCCTAATCCAGAAAATCACAAATCACCCCCACAGACAAATAACCTTCAAACCTCATTCTGCAATACATAAAAGCACAAAAAAAAAAAAAAAAAAAAAATTTTTAAAAAAAAAAAAAAAAAAAAAAAAAAAAAAAAAAAACATTTACAGCATCCATAAATATTCCATGATTCACCATTTTTCTGCAATACATAAAAACATGTTACTGTTGGCATAATATTATTCAATGATTCACCCATTTTTCTAACTGTGTGCATTACTAAAATCAAGAATTTTATATATAACCTCATTTGAAATCTGAAATTCACATATCATATTTGACGAACACAGAGATATTACAAAATCAACATTGCAATAATATTGAATTGGTGCAACACAACTCAAAACCAAAGTCAGAAAATGGAACGATGTAAGTCCTATTTTTTTTTCTCTCCTATATTTGACATTTTATTTTATAATGATGTAAATACGAATTTTTTCTTTACTTTTTTATTTTAAAAAATTTCTGTCCAATATGGTGCTTTGGATCCTAGTCAGACTCAACTCTAATTTGGTTCTTCTGTTACAAGTTTTAGTTCGGCTACCACCTCGATCTACTCACAGGAGGTCATGCAGGTATGATAATATTCGTAGTCAGTGGCGCAGTGGTGAGTGTCCTCTTAGCATAGTGAATAAGCCACACTTCAACAAGTTCATAAGAGTATCTCCAATCCATGTACGAAAAAAAATATTTTATTTGAAGAAAAATGAGTTTGAAATAAGGAGAATTGAACAAGGGCTAAAAATATGCTAATATAGAGCATAGTTTATGTGAAATGAAAGAGACGTATGTCCAAAAATTCGATAGAAATTCTCAACAACTGCTTGTACCAATGCCTAGCTCTAATACATAGTCACAAGAAGTCGAAATCGATCCCGATGTTGAAGATCCCAAGTTAGTATTATTAACAATGGTTAGTACTAATAAAATTAATACATATGCATGTATTTCTTCTTCCTCGACTAAAGTAGATTGAACATAGTGTATGTGAAATATCATTAGAATAACTAGATATTTTGCTCATGAAATGCATAGTATTTAGAATTGACAACTACAAAAAAAATTTGTTACGAATTTTTTGAGAACAAACGAGCGTCAATATCCAAGACTTACTAAATTTTTAGTACATGTTGCAAGATTTTGTGTTTGTACAGATCAACACTAAAAAAAGACGGTGGAGAGTTTAATGTATTTAAGGAATTAGGAAGACGTATTTCTGAATCTAAGATAAATATGATAAAATACTTGTTGACCAGGTAAATGATACGTGAGTTCATTTTAATTTGTCATTGTGCACATTAAATTTCTTAGTATAATTCACTTATTTAAAAAAAATTATATCATAACAGTTTGTTACTGTTTTAACTCTGCATATGTTAAAAGTAATCGATCACAAGCCCCAAAAAGGAGGAGAATTTTCAAAAAAATTATTTCTTTAATAAAAAATAGCGTGTGACTCGTAGGCCTGTTCAGCTCAATCCATTGTCCCACGAGCGTATGAACTAATTGAGTATATATGTCAATGGATTTCGAGCCAAGCTTGGGCTCAGCAAGTGCCCAAATGAGCACGTGCTGGATTCAACCCTAGCAAGAGAATGAGGGGAATGATGATCTTAACCCCTATATTTTTCCATAGATTTTATTTTTCTTACAACAATTCTTTTGTTGGGCCAAGAGACAAGATGAAATTTGAGATTTTGAGTTCTAGAGAGAGAGAGGGAATGAGAGGAATCTCATTTCTTCCAAAATAATTAGAAGAGGTAACCAGTTAGTGTCATTGGTAAGCGTGTTTTTTTTTATTTAATGAAAAACGTTATTCAGCATCACTTGTTTTATAATACCAGTTTAGGAGTTTAGGTGATACTGTATGATAGATTCAATCAATGGTAGAATTGAGTGACTCTTATAAATTTATCTTTCATTTAATATGACATTAGTGCCACCTAAAAATATGTTTTAATACAAATGATACTAAATAACAATACTCGTGAAGCTAAATAACATTACTCTTTTTCTAAATAATATCTACTTATACTGATGAGCCAAATATTTCCAGAAGCCCACATTTGTTAGAACCAACTCGAATGTTGCCACAAGTCATTGAGTCAATTGACGGGTTACTGGTTTAACTGACATGTCATTGTTGAACCAAAAACTTAATTAAAACATATGTTTTACTAAAATGTCTGTTCAAGATGAGATCATGAAGCTATTTCTTGAATTCTTCATAAAATACAAAAAAGAAAATGAAAAATTGCATTTTCTGGTTCTAATTATATGTCATAAAATGATATGATATATGGTCCCGGTTTGACAATCATTATTTGGGATAAATAATATTTTGAATAGTAATTTTTAAGAAAATGTATTGTAAAAAAGTTAAAAAGTTTTGAATTTGCGTACAAAATATTTTTATTGTATGAATGTGTGGTTGAAAATGAATATATCTCAAATAATAGTTGTCAAACAGGGGCATAGATTTTTTCTTACAACATGTTATAATTATTTTATTCGCCATCCTGGAAAGCAACCAAAGTTTTCACATTGTTGACCCAGGTCCAATTCCTACCAATTGTAATTGTATTTTACTTAGGAAAAAATTCACATTTCAAGTGTATTGTTTACACCAATTTAAAAGTCAAGTCAATAGTTTAAAAGTTCAAAATTCAAGTATGTGTAATTAATTAAAAATATTTATTAGTTATATATAATAAAATCACTGTTATACAATTAATGGTCACATATTTATTCACTGGTCACATATCATCAAATTAATTGGTCATACATTATTTTGATGTCACAAATTAAATTTTTTGTAGGTTACAGATTTGTTTTAGGTCATAAATCATTCAAATTATAAATCACATTTTATATATGGATCACATAGGTCACAGTTTATTTTTAGCCACAAACACCTAATTTTGGTGACAAATCAGCGAAACAGTTGGTTACAAATGACTAAATAGTTGGTCACAGATTCCAAAAACCCCACTATATCGGTCTCGATTCAGCACCAATCTTGACCACAAATCACCACCATCCAATCGACACTTGCATCACACCACACCTAATCTAGATCCCATTCTACCACAATATGACCGCATAAGGGACTCGAATACAGCAAGTCTCAGTACAAGCCTGCGCGAACTATCTCTTGCGCCTGCAGGACGAAGTGAAACGGCGCTTCGCAGCGTGCTCAGTCCACGAGTTGAACATATTGCCTCGCACTGCAAGGCGACGGAAATAGCTTTGCAGCGACAGCGTTGCCTATTGGAATCAACTTCACCGATGACGCTGCTGAGAGATCTCAACGGGCACAACACCACATCTATCACCGACGCTCGAAGGGCAGTCAATGTCGCGCACACTAGAATAGACCTCCACCACCGCTGCAACATCGGAGCTCAAGCCGCAGGCAGAGCAGCCCAAAATCGGGGTCGAAGATCTAAAAGCGCTGCTCATATCAAGGCCGGCGACACCACTATCGAGAGAGAAGAGAGATTAGGAAGAAGAGAAGCGGCGCCGAGAGAAGGAGAGAAGTGATTGTCGTGTGTGTGTTTAGAGAGAAAGAGAACTGAGTTAGGGTTTGATATAAGTGAGGGAATATTTAATATTTTCAAAACCAGAATTTGAATAAAAAACGTTCTGGCCCAACTTTTGGACTATGATTTTCAAATACTGGGAATTCTGTAATTTCCTCTTTTACTTAAATAAAATTGACAGTTTACTGATTTGTATCAATGTTGTTAAAAATCAACCCAGCCCGATTGGTCCAATCGGGAGAATCGAGGAATCAGGCTAAAAAAATCGAGTCGATTAGGCCTTGAGAACCTTTAATTTAAAATTGCATTTAAAATCGATGGCCTACCTGGGTTTTCTTAAACCCGCCACCCGCATCCAGTTTATACAACTTATCTATTTTAAAATCTAAAGAATTTTAAAACATTCATTATCATTATCATCATCATCATCATCATCATCATCATCATTATCATCATCGTTGTTGTTTACTTAAACTTATGAACTTGTTTTACATCACATAATTGGACTGAACAACACACTGTTTTGTTGATAGTATTTGATTATTTTTGTTAATTGCACGTTTTGAGTGGTTGATGTATTTCTTGTTCAAAAAATATACTTTTCATTTTTTTTTAATTTTTTGTAAATTTATTATTTTTATTTTAAAACATTGGGTGATTCCCGATTTCACCCTTTTACTCTTGACCCTTTCTCTTTTTCGGATTGTGATCAGATTGATATTTAAAACATTGATTTGGATAGAGCCTGTTTGAATTATATTCAAACTCAACGATTCTACCAAGCTTTGATTGAAATTGACTCAACGATTTTCGGACCAAATCGATTGGTCCAATCCAAGTTTTATAACATTGCATGGACCTATTGGAGATGTTGTATGGTAGGATGGCAACAAATCAGGTGGGACGTGACAACCCTTCCAGTCGAGAATTTCGTGGTGGGAGCTTATGTCTAGCAAGGTATTCATAGACAAGGATATTTATAAAGAGGGTAAATGAATAGTGGAGAAGTGAGCAATACTTGAATCGTATTCCTATGCAATGTGGGAATGAAAAATATCTTTTCAAACTTTAATTTTTTAATATTATCACTTTGAAAAAATATTTTAATATACAAACATAAAATAAATGTTGGAATAGGGGTAAAGTACTTTGTCATCACCATCTAAGGCCATAGTTCTCTCTCGCTCAGCATTTGAAACATCTACAGGTAAGTAGATCGAGTTATAATGGATTGTCCTTGCACTTTTGTACTTTAATTTTACTTTGTGGAAAAGACAATTGAAATATTTCACTGAGACTTTATTGAGACAAATATAAAGGAAGTCAAATAAAGGATTAATCAAATCCAGTATATCGGTGGCCAATAGTTTGCAATTGTCCATCAAATCAAGGTAGGACAGCCGGTGAAGAAAAGTGCAGCGCCCGAGGCTCGTAAGGTCCTCTCTGCCTCTCATAACATTAGAAATCCGTGTGAAAATTTTTAAACCTATCGTGTATAACTCTTTTTATTCCATTGTACTCGTGAAAAATTTGAAACCTATCATGTATATTTAGGGGTATCAACGAAGTGAGCTGAATCGAGTCGGCTCGAGTTTTTTGAAAACGGAATTTTTTTGGCTCGAACCGAGTCGAGTAAAAGCTTGACCAAAAAATTAAAGCTCAACTGGAACTTTCGGCTACTGGCTTTATAAAGTTGCCGATTAAGGCACCAAACAGGCAGCAAATATAGTTCCTTCCATTTTTTTAAACGGGTCGGCCCGTGTGGCTCGAGCCAAGTCCCCAAAATGGGGCTCGCCCAACCCTTGAGCCGGGCTGGCTTAGGCTTTTTTCGGGTGAGCTACGGATGGCCTGAGCCAGCTAGCCTGATCGTCATCCCTAGCATACCTCTTTTTATTCCATTGTACTTCGTGATAAGTTTATTCCGTTCTCTAGTGTTTTCTTGAGTGTGGATAATTTCATATGCTTTCATAATCACTGCTCATTATTATCCACATATTTCATGGGACTTATTGTTATTCATATCTATAAGCTATTTATAAATTTGTCAAATGAGGCTAAAATCGTGACATTTTCTGTACAATTATGTGTGGATGTTTTATAGTACGAACAAGTCAATTCTTACATTGTCCTGGCATACAATTAGTTATCCTACTTCTTTTTAACTAAGACAAACTTGCACTATCTAAATTCTTGACAGGATCTTTGTATTTTTGGGGCATAATAACTGCTGGACCACTAGACATGACCCTTGGACTGCCAAGAATGAGACCATGGTAATTAATGTAAAGTGAGAGCCAATGCAGTACATTGATAAACTGGACAAACTATGCAATGGAGCCAAGCATGTGAAAGGATAAGCCTCTATTTTTCACCATGAATCAAGAATCTGGGGTTTAAAATTCTTGAACAAACACCGACGAGATAAACTATCAAGAATCATTCAGTAAGGTCTGCCATACACCACCCAATCATGCATTCACCATTCCTATGTGTAGTGTAGGCATGGCTTGGAGCATAGAGGTTCAAACACAAAGACATTGTACTAGAATACAACGAAATATCGAGCCAAATTCAAATTCAAAAAATCCCACCCCTATGGGATTGAAGAGAATAAATAGAATCTCAAACTCCAATCAAAATTTAGAGCAAATGGCAATCCAATGGTGCATAAACATGCATGATATGTATTACTAATAATGTCGGAAATTAAAGGAAAAAAAAAAAAAAATTCGGAAAGGGGAGGATCACTAGAAGAGTTCGTGAAACCCCGACTACCGAAAAAACTAACAACAAACTTCAATTGGATTCGAGAAAGATATATTTCCCTTTCTTTATGCAAATCCCTCCTTTTTCTATTTGTTTTGCTGTCATACCTTTGACATTTGCTTAATGCTGATAATGGAGCCAATCATCAACTCCAAATAATACCATATGTTGGTATTTTTAATTTTCATTAAAGCTGAAAATCCAATCTTATCTTCAAAATTCAATACCTCACACCAACTAGGGGCGAGGAGGACAGCATCGATCACCATCAGGATATGAAAGTCTTCTCTTCACGCCAACAGTCGAAGTGATTGAAGAATTCTCGGAAGCATGATCAGAGCTTGATTGACTCGATGATAAATTCGGTAAAATCACAGAGTTGGGGGTATTGGACTTCGCGAACTTGAATGTTCGCAATAGATTGTAACACGAAAACAAATCCTCCTGTTGATATGCATAATCAGATGAAAAAAATCAATTCAAACCACTTAATTATTCACATACTAACAAGAAACAGCCAAATTACACAACAAATGAGACTCACTTTCTCAAGGGACTCCCATGATGGAATAACATTCATCTTAATCTCCACATCCTTTTCCATTAATGCATAATCATGCGATGCTAAAACCGCGGTTGCTGCAATAATGGACGGCCGATATTCCCCCACATTAACTTCTGCATCGCGTAACTATAAATTCATAAGCAAGTTCACTAAATGCGAATTAAATCCGAATTCAAACTATCATTACGCGACAACTTACCTTTAATTACATCGATGATCAATTCAACGGCTCTTTTTAACAGTTCGTCGCACCTTAATTCACCAGAGAATTTCGCAGAGAAATAATCGAGATAAGCAAACGGAGTAATTAAACTCATTTTCCATTTCAAAGTACTTAAAACCAACAACTCCATTTTCTTAATCGCATTCCTTTCAAAATTAAATTCATCTACATGATATTCGGATAATGCTGGTACTATACATTCCTCCATTTTTGCAGCCACTGATAAACATGCAACTGACAATAATCTAATAGCCCACAATTTAGGATCCTGTTAACATCAACAAAATTCCAAAATCCCATTTAAATAGATATCTAAATCATAAACCAAAAAACAATTCTAGTAAGCAAAAACTTACATCAATGGATCTTCTTGATAAGAAGATGTCTAAATAAATAATCGAAAGATAAGCTGTATCAAATTGAAATCCAAAAAAGGCCCTTGTCTGCATAAAAACACCAACGTTGGACGATTAATCATACTATAGATTTATCAACTAGTCAAGGTTACTGATAGAAAAATAGAAAACAGACCTCAAGAATCCATCTAATGGCATCCAAACGAGCGCATTTCAACCAGTCTCCTTCACTCTCGATTGAAAAACCATTTCCATCCGATTGAAAAATGCTCTCCTTTTGAATTAACAATTTTATAAACTCATCATCAAACTCAGAAACAGAGCCCAAATCCTTGATACCGCGTTCATTCAAGCATGAATCGTCTTCTCCACACAAGAGATCAGACAATGAAAAATGGTGTGATTTTTCCATTCTAAGAATTTTCTTAATTTCTCAAAAAATAAAGGGCAACCTAGAAAAGAAAATGAGTGACCTTTTATAGTAGAGAATAATCTATTTAATAGGAAAAATTTCTGTAATCTATAGAAAGATTTATATCCAGTAAGGAAGAAAGAGGAGCCATTGAAGTAGCGGTTTTGGTGCCGCCAAATTTAGCGGAGAGTATATAGAGTGCGTTTTTTAGCGGTTAATATACAGTATATCGAAGTAAAAATTGTTAACTGCTGTCAAGTCTATCATACATTTTATTAGGAGAGGGGTGTAAGGTCCAATGTGCATTAGCATCTTCGAAGTCACATTTGTCATGCAATATTAAGATGGAGCTAGTGGGAGCGTCAACAAGCACTTCGAGACTCTAACCACATCGAGAATAAATGAAAAGGAAATATAGGCCCCGATCTTGTAATTGAGTCTCTTGTCAAGCCACTCAACCAGCTCATTAAAAGTTGATTTCTACAATATTAGATATACGTTTCATTAATGTTAATATTACTAAATTACGTTTATTACGAAGTACTGAGTCAACATTGGTGGGACCATCAATGAGTAGTTTAAACACTGCAAAATAATCGAGAAAAAATATTAGAGTGTGTTTGATTACATTTATTTTCCATGGAAAATATCAGTTTTCCACCTAAATTCTTACTTGACGTGTTTGATTGCTATTTTTTTTTCCATGGAAAACGTTTTCCAACTTTTGAAAATATACCTAATTTTCCTTGTTTTTAAGGAAAACATTTTCCTTGGGTAGAGGTGGTTTTTATTTTTCACAAAAGATGGAAAACATTTTTTTTCTAGGTGATATTTTCCATGTCAATCAAACACACTCTTAAGGAAATGTAGGGCCCACTCTTTTAATTGTGTCGCTTGTTGCACTGCTCGTCCAACTCATTAAAAATTGAATCCAACAAATATCTTATGCATTAATATTATCTAGTCACGTTTGTTACGCAGTATTAAGACTGAATTAGGGGGACCATCAAAAAGCACTCAGAGGTTGCAGTCGACTTGAGAAAGAGAAAGTGAAAAGGAAATAAGGGTCCCACTCTTGTACTTGTGTCATCCTGTTGTGTGGCTCGTCCAACTCATAAAAAGTTGAATCCAGCATATATATTGTGCATTTGTATTATCAAGTCACGTTTGTTATGCAATAGTAATATAGGATTTATCGAACTATCAAAACCACTCCAGACTGCAATCGAATCAAGAAAAAGAAAGTGGAAAGGAACTATAGGGCCACTCTTTTATTTGGATATATTGTTGCATTACTCACCGGCTAATAAAAGGTTGCATCCGGCAGAGTTACAAGCATGATGATAAAATCTATTTAATGAAGCCTAAATTTTTTAACTTCTTTTTCATACTTTGATAGATGTTGAATGATTAAATATAACTTAACATACATTTTATTATTGTTTTAAAATTAACGAAAATCAGGACAATTATTTTCATAATAATTTCCTTTCTTCTTCCATATTATTATTATTTTTTATTGGGAAGAAGAGAACAAACATTATAGTGCTTGTTCCAATTATATTATAATGTTGTTATAATTTGAAGTCAAACATTAATTTTAAGCAAAATTCAATTTTTCATTGTCAACCTTTTTGAAATGTAACAAATTTATTATCCTTTTTAGTATAATGCATCCTGAATCTATCAATAATGTAGCCAAAAATAAATAAATAAATAAATAAAAATAGTAAAACAATAAAAAAAACAAGGGAAAAAAATGTAAATGAGGTCCTATAACTTTTTTAAAAGTACAAATAAATCTCACTTAAAATAATTAAATATATATTAACACATAAAATTAGAAAAAAAATCATATTTCAAAACCAAGCTCACCATTTTGCATTTCATTAAGTAATTAAGACTAAAGAGACTTGAGTTTTGCAAAAAAATAAATAAATAATAAATAATAAATTAATTAATTAATTAATTAAAGTAAGACATTTTAAAGTTTTTAATATTAGACCAAATATATCTCCATATAGCTAATAAGAAAACTATTTGATATGTCTCTCTTTTTTAAATTTTATTTGATATTGTCTTCAATAGAAATTTTAATGAATTTTCAAAAAATTGTAAATAAAAATGAATTTCCTGTATATGAATAGATTTCTACATATTTCGTAACAACCTCATTAAAAAAATGAAATTTTAAAATAGTTTGTTCTGTGTATTTTGAAACATGAAATACATCCACATTTTATAAATTCATTTGTTAATGAAATTCTTCTAAACCTACTAGTTATTGGGACATCTAGATTTTAAATTTTTTAAATGAAATTCATTAAATCCATTAAAATCTTAGTTGGTGACATCTAGATATTAATGAATTTATATATAATTATTAAAATCTCAATTGTTACATTTAAGTTTGCAAGGACTTTAAAATTTATTAAAATCTCAGTAGTGTACACCCCTATTTTATTATGCATAATTTTTTCTCCTAATTCTACGGATTGCTTTAATTGAAAATCAACCACTGTGCCCTCTAAAGGCCTGCTTGAGAGTTTTAGGTACCGATAACGATTTTTTTTTAAAATTTTTTTTTATAAGTACTATTTTGAATGTTTATGAAATACATCCGGTTTGAGTGATTTTTAGAAGAATTCAATCCATGGTTGGGAGTTTATTATGTTATTTAAGAAAATAAAATTATATATACATAAAAATATAGATAAAGTGGGCTAGAGGGAATGGTTTGAACTTGGAATTCAAACCTACAACTCCCTCATAACCTCCAATAACTCCTCACATAACGTCAAATTCATCGTGTTATGAAAAAGGAGAGAAAAACATATTGAAATATGGTGAAATTTATATGAAAAATATCACCAAAATTAAAAGGCATCTATAACCACTATTTTGTTATAAAAATTCACAAAAATTAGCACTTATATTGTAACTAATAATTTCCTTCCGTTGTGATCGGGATTGGGATAATTGGAGTGCACGAAAATTGCAGATTTGGGGTTTTGAAAAGCAAGGTTACTCAACCATTCAAAAGATCTTAAAATTCATCATTTCAAGAATTCTTGCCTAGAAAAAAAAATTATAAATTTTACGAATTATTACATTGGAATTAGATACGTAAGGTTGAATTCCTTGCTGTAATATATACTTAAATATGTCAATACATGATTTAATTGAGTTATGAATCTTGTATGTAAAGTTTTGAATGTTTTGAAACTTTATGTGATCTTTAATGGCATCATTTGATATGCATGTCTAAAATTAACAAAATTTTGCAATTGTGTATATAATATGCTTTAAAATTCACCAAAATTGTTTTATCAATTTTTGCTATTGCATTTGGGAGAAAATTGAAACCTTAGTCAATTTTCCAGAAACTTTAAATTTTATTGTATTTTATTCGATAATGTTTGTGTAGCAATATTCATATGGTTAGAAAGTTATTTCAACAAACTTTCCAACCTTAAAAAGAACTTAAATTTTTTACTTAAATGAAGAAGTTATGAGGTTTTGAAATTTGAATGAAAATTTGTATTTTAGCACGAAAATTGATAAAATTCAAAATTTCATCACATGATAATTCTTTCTATAGCATGTTCATACTTTCCATTTGGCATGATTGGATTGATCTCTCGATATATTTTCAATGTTATAAATGTCATCAATTTTGTTCTTGAAATGAAGAAGTTATGACATCTCGAAAGTTGAAAATTTTGCATAATTTTTTTTTTTTTGTTATTTCCAATCTCAGACAGATCTATTGATATCTCAAATGTGGCCTTAAAGATTAATTTTGTAAATTCTGACCACTTAGACGAATTTAGAACGTCGAAATTAGTTGGAATGACCAATTAAAATAAAAAAAAATTTGATGATGGTGTGGCACGTGTATCGTCTATGCTTGGGGGTTCGTCATTTTGAAAATTTTTAGAGGGCAGGTGCAGGACCAGATTGAAATTTAAAAAATACAAATTGGTCCATGAATTATTCTTGATTTTCAATATAATTAAATTAATTTTTGTATAGTTAATTTTTTTTTTGTATTTAATGCTTAAAATAAATTTGTAAAAAAGTGTTAAAAATATTTTTTTTAAGTAGATTAAATTTTAATCTTTTTATATAAAATCAAGAATATTTATTAAGTGGTGTTTGACTAGTGAGAGTTATTATTTTGAAGTGCTTTCATTTTTTATTTTTTTGAAAATGAAAAATACTCTAAAAGTATTTAAAATACTACGTTTTATATACGTTCATGAGTTGTGTGGATCTTTGATTATGTTATGTGATCCATTTGTTGCAAACTTTTAGCATTCTTAGAGGGAAGGCTAGAACACCACAGCTTATGAAA
>NC_036238.1:5966861-6008176 GCF_002742605.1 Olea europaea var. sylvestris | reverse complement strand
AATGTCACTTTTTATTTGTTGGGATTGTGTTGCAACAAATATTAAAGTGATATTAAGAATTTGTATAATAAAACTTAAATGACGTGAGTTTTATTTTTCGATTATAATTGAAATTATTTTCTAGAAGAATTAATTTTTCATATTATGATATATGTCATAATTGGATAAACGTTAATATTTATACTTCTATTGCACATTATGAAATTATCTTATTGAATTACATGATATCTATTAATTCGTGAATTGTTATGAATGCTAAGGTCAGTAGAATTAGTGAGATTTTTACTTAAATATATTGATTGTCAGTTGAGTGATAGTTGTGTGATTGAAAGATTTACAGAAAATCTCATCTAAAACTATTTGATTCACCAACTAAGTGGGAGATCTCAAACTTGAAGAGTTAAAGTAATTTTTGCTTAGAACTCATAGAATTTTACGTTATGAATTAAATCTATGGTAGTGAAAAAAAGGATTGCGAATGATGATTGGTAACATGGTGAACTTTCGAATATGTGCCTAATATTGAACTATCGTATACGTTAATTTGCGTCTTTAGTCTATTGTCGAGTCTTTAACTTGATACAAAATAGATACATATAAATAATGAACATGGAATGGAAGTTTATATGACTTGTACATGTAATTTACTATTGCAAAGTGGAGAAATTGGCCTCCTATTTAATATTAAGATAGTATCAATCCATTTAACTTTATCTTAATTGTAAATCTTCTAAGAGTGGTCTCTTACTTGAATTTATGCGTAGTAGTTCTGTTCTTACTTATAGTTTTGATATTTATTATGGTTAATTTGAGGTTTTGAGTTGAGAAAATCATTCAAAGCTATAAAAGTTAAACTTTCATAGAGTAAATCCATCCGAATTTCTTTGCGGGCTATAATTATAGATAGAGATGAAACCCCATTTTTTGTTACATTTATAGATGAATTCACGCATTTTAGTTGTGCCTCTAATTTTTTCTTAAGTTGTAGCTATTGTATTGATTTAGACTTTTTGAAGTAGAGTAGAAAATCAGATTATAGCAGCTGCTTAAGAGCATGAATATCTATTACGAGAGTTTAGTAATCTAGGTAATGAAAGAGAAATTCTTATTGGATTGACTATTCTTCAACCACCAGTAATTATGTGGTTTATTGGGTAGAATGAATGGAATATTGTAATACAGTCTAATTTAGATGTTTGTTTAAGGGTAACCTTTCACTTAATAGATTTTTCTCTATATTATACATTTAAAATATATAAGCTTTGGACATAGAAATAATGAAATGTATCTTAGACTCATAATAGACTATATGAGTTTTTGATAATGAGTTTAAGAATGCAAGTCTATTATGAACGAGATGTGTCTCTAAGATACACACAACAATTCAAAGATGCACTTAAATGAGATTTTGGATATATATTGGATCGCAAAATGTGATATTCAACATTTCTTTCTGAATAAGGGAGAAAATTTTGGAGAAAATTTTTGAAATCAATATTAAATGTATTTATGAATCAGTTTTGAATACATAAGAGTTGCTTTATACTTTTGATTCAAGTAGGAAAATATGTTTTTTAGTAGAAGCTATCTATCCAAGTGGGCGCTATCTAAGAATTATTTAATTTCAATGATTCGTGATTTCGAGTGGGAGCTAAGAGCTATTTACTTTTAATGATACTTGGTTAAAAAACTAGTGGAGAAATTTGAGGAAATGGATAGAAGTACATATGGATGACAGAATTCCAACCTAACTTGAGATGTCGTAGAAGTTCTAAATGGACATTATGTTTATTGAGAACATTCAGATTGTTAAAAATTAAGTGAAAGATTAATGAGTTTTGATAAATGAAGCTCACTTTTTTAGAAAGTTTATACTCAATATGAGTATATTGAGTTAGAACAACTTTTTCTTTGCAGTGAAATTCCCTTATATACGTCGATGTTAGACATAATAGTGTTTAAGTTTAGGTTATACAAAATAGACCTGTAGAGTGTATTATTATTCTCAATTGATAATTGATTACAGAGATCTACAAGAGTTGATTTGTAGGTTTCATGTTGAAGGTTTTTATAGTATAGTAATAACTTTATAGTTACACTGATAGCCTAATGCAATGGTACTTGAGTTTTAACAAGGTATAAATCTCGTACATAATTTCATCCTGTGGATAAGATCAATGTATTTATGTAAAGATCTTATTGTAAGTTGTAATTCTAAATTTTGATGTTAATGGCAATATATTGGCTCAGTGTGAGAATGAGTGTATTGAGACCATTTTGAAATAGTCGTTCTCAAACTTTAAGATGAAGGACATAAGTTTAGCAAATTATACATTTTTGCTAAAAAGATTATTCTGGTCTTCCTAATCTATCTTAAGAGTTATATAGTATAAAGACCCTAGAATATTTTAAATTGTGGACTTCCTACATTGTTGACACTCCTATATAGGAAGAGGACCATACGAGTCTTTATATATGTCCAAAGATTCTATAAGTGCACAAAGAAATATCCAAAGAACCATATCTAGTACGATTTGGAATTAAAAGTATGCTATGATGTATACTTGTTCTAAAATTTGTCATGCTATGGTTCTAGTCAGTATTTATCAATTTTATCTTTAGAAAGAGTATTGTGATACCTAACTAGTGCTGCAATCAGTTGGTCTTTTTGTTGTTGAGGGAATAACATGTTATCAAAATAGTTACGCAAATGTTGATAAGAATGAGAGTTAATCGAGCACAATTAGTTATTAGACTTGTGTATTCTTGCTATATAGTGTAGTAAGAAGTATATCTTGGCAACTGAAAAAAAAATTGTTTGGTATAGATATATTGGGCATCTAATGACACTAGTTGAGAATATGAGATCTATGAAATTTACGTAGTTATCTTATATGTTGAGGATAGCAAGTATGAGGATGGAACCAAACGCTAGATGGTATTTTCATGAGATATATTAGTAATGAAAATGGTTTTGCGATATATCTACATAAATGATAATATGTAATCATCATATTATAAAGATGTCTAAAGATATACTTATTGGTATTATCGAATCTCTAGAATTGTGTAGAATATGACCCATATATGAACAAATTTGAATTCATGTGTAATCTATTATTGGAATTATGAGATAATTATATGCCCATATAAAGTATGTCGAATGAGTTGAGATTGATTCACTCGCACAAGTAATCGTCCCAGACATTTTGGACTATGTTGAGATGAGATACAGTGATCATGTTGTGTACATGATCTAGTCTCACTGATGAGATATCAAGATGAGATTATAAAAAGTAATCGACATGGATTTCACTATCATTCAGACCTATTTTATAGTTAGATCGAGTTCTGGATTGGATATTGCTTAGAGGGATGAATATAAGGAAAACTGAAGTTAGGCATCGGAGAATATCTGAACTATGATCTGTGTAGTGTTATTTATTTATAAAGAATATGAAATGTATCATAAGAAATGGAGAAAACACTATAGCATGTGTCTCGTATCACATGTGCTTTTACAACCAATATTGGTAAATGAGTGCGTTATATACCCTTATGACTTTTGATTGTTTCTTGAGATTTTATTTTAGTATTGTTACTTTAACATGTTTTCAATGATTATGATTGATTCATTTTGATGGAACATGTCTAGAAAAGAAGCCAACTTAAAGTTAAAGGATTCAAGTAGAAAAGGAAAACTATTTTGACCAATATTATATTTTTATTCATCGGTTGAACAATTGTATTTAATTATTTGAAGTATAAAACACAATTGTGAATACAATTATATGGTGTAGATTTATGATATGATCCAAGAGCTGAGCCCAACAAAGACGAGCCCAAAACGAGACCCGTTGATAATCGAAAGCGGTCTGATGACACGATCTAGAGCAAAGTGGGTAAAACTAGAGATGGAATTACTTGTTCAATCCATAATTGATGAGACATCGTTCATGGCACAAAATGGGATTACTTTCATGTTGGGGTCGTGGGATTACTTTCATGTTGGGGTCGAGAGCTGATCAAGTTGGATCAATTGGATATGAGTGGATGAAGTTGGAGCCACCACGGACAATTGTGCAACCGTACAATACATTTAACCATGCGGTCACATGGTGGTCAACCAAGACAAAGGAGGTCCATTTCAATTGAGCCATGTGACCACACTACTTACTACCATGCAGTAGCATAGACGGATTTCAAAGCAAACAGTTTCCTTTTTCGCGAACTTTCCATATTATTTTAGAAATTTAGTTTTAGTCAAATTGTAATAATCTTGTAAGATTGTTTCCGTTTTCTCATAGATTTTTAGGGTTTTTGGAGTCTACTATGAATATGCTATTTCCTTTGACTGTAAACAACATTCCATTATCAATTACTTTGAGAGAATTCTTCTTGAGAGGCATTATTGCTTTCTTTTCCAATTGTTCTTCATTAAACAACGAAGAACTTATCAAGAATTAAAATTCTTGTGGCGTTCATCAATTCGGGTGTGAGTCTTTGAGTGCATAATCAAGAGGTCCTTCAATTACAATTATTGTAGAGTTGTTTGATTCATTTTCTTGGCATTCAAACTCGTAAATCAGTTAATTGGCTTTTCTAGGTTTTCGTATCAATCTTCTGTGGGTCTGTTAGTGTTCGCCCTATTCAAGTTCACATCAGTTGGTATCAGAACATAGGCTCCAAATTAACAGGTTATATCTTTTAATTTTTTTCGTCGAGTCTTTGTCTTCGTGTCTCGTTAAGTTTAAGTATTTTAAATTCGTGTTTTTCTCCGTTTCTTCTTCGTGTCATTGTTGTTCTACATTAATTGAGTCTTTAATCCGTTCCAATCCTGTCAAATTCTTCAAAAGTTATTTTGGGGTTAAAATAGCTCCTAAACGACTCTGTTTGGTTTATTGGTAGTTTAATCTTGTGTTTTTTTATTTGCGAAAAAACAAAAGGGCAAAAAAAGTGAAGAGTCGAAAAAAGGGGAAATTATTATTTGTGTTCAAGTTACTACCAACAACTTTCAATTTCTTTCGAGACCCGTTTTTTACTTTAGTCAATTTTTAAATTCCATGTCAATTAGTTTAAGTTTGAGTTAATTAACCTTAGAACTCTTTTTAGTTTTCCATTTAATTTGCAATCTAATTGCCGAGTCTCGTTAAAATCACATTCCTTGATTTTCATCCGGTTGAGAATAGTATTGAATTACTTGAGTTTACTTTGTTCTTTGAAGAACTTGGACGAAAGCACCGGGTGGTTAAAGGAAGAGTGGTGAGATTATTAGAGGGTAAAAGTCATATTGTGTGATTCTGTGTAAATACCTATGAGGCAAAAAAATTATAGATTTAGGATGTCAGACAAAGAATGCTCAAATTCTAGCCAAAATGGCAATTACATCAATGGGACGGATGATATGATGAAGAGGTTTGAGAGGTTGTTGGTAAATATGGAAGATAGGTTAGATAGGCTTGATACGTTGGTTACAAATCTTAGTAGGGGACAACGCGGGAAGCACCTCATGCTAGGATGTCGGATAGAAAGGAGCCTAGGATGGAAAGGCATGAGGCGTTTGAATATGGTAGTGAATTAGATGAAGATGGAGATGGGACAGATATGTAATAGAGGTGATAGGCTTGAACGACGAGGTATGAATAATCATGGAGACGAGTTAGATGGTAATATGGGTAATATCAAAGTGTCCATTCTGCTATTTAAAGGTAGGAGTGATCCCGAAGCGTGTCTAGAGTGGGCAAATAAGGTGGAATTAATCTTTGAGTGACACAAGTACTCGGAGAAAAAGAAGGTGAAGATAGCGATCTTGGAATTCATTGACTACATGATAGCTAGGTGGGATCAAATAGTCACTTCACGGCGTAGGAATAGGGAGAGGCGTATCAACACTTGGGATGAGCTGAAGGCGATGATGAGAAAATAGTTTGTACCTAGTCACTACTATAGGGAATTCTATCAAAAGCTGCATAGTTTATTTCAGAGGTCGAAGAGTGTAGAGGATTATCACAAGCAAATAGAGATATTGATGATTAGGGCGAATGTGGAGGAGGATCGAGAAGCTACTATGGCTCATTTTCTAAGTGGGTTAAATAAGGGCATAGCCAATGTGGTAGAACTGTAGCATTATTTAGAGTTGAATGATATGTTGCACGTTGCGTTGAAGGTGGAGAAGCAGTTGAAGAGGACTGCTAGGCAACCAGTAGGAGCTTCGGCTTCTAATCCATCTTGAAAATCGAAGTGGGTAACAATAAGGTGAACAAAGTTGTTTATAAGGATAGTACTGAGCTATAAAAGAGCAAGGAAGTAGGTGCTAGCAAAATCGTACCCAAGACGGAGTCATAACCATCAAGGAGTAGGGACATTAAATGTTTTATGTGCTTGGGGTCGGGACACATCGATTCTCAGTGTCCAAACAAAAGGGCACTGGTGTTACAGGGATAAGGGAGAGGTGGTGAGCAAAAGTGAAGGTGAATATGACGACTTGCCAACGTTAGAAGAGATTAGTGATGTGGAGAAAAAGGAATATACTATAGGAGAGCTGTTAGTTATGAGGCAAGCTCTCAATACTCAAGTGAAAACGGATGATTTGGAGCAGCAGCGGGAAAATATTTTTCACATTCGATGCCACATAATTGACAAGGTATGTAGTCTAATCATCGATGGTGGGAGTTGTACGAATGTGGCTAGTATAACATTGGTAGACAAATTAGGACTAACCTTATTAAAACACCATAGACCTTATAGGCTTCAATGGTTGAATGAATGTGGAGAAATTAAGGATAATAGGTGGGTTTTGATAAATTTCTCAATTGGGAGTTATTGGGATGAAGTGGTATGTGATATGGTACCTATGTATGCGGGACATCCATTGTTGAGAAGTACCTGGCAATACGACAGGAAGGTTATTCATGATGGGTACAAGAATCGATACAGCTTTGTCAAAGATGGGAGGAGCACTACCCTTGTGCCATTAACACCGACGCAAGTATATGAGGACAAGATAAAATTGAAAAAAAGAAGAAGAGGAGAGTGAGAGAGCTAGAAAAAAAGAGAGAAAATCATGAGATAGTGAGTAAGAGAGAAAAAGCGAGGTGACAAATAAGAGAGAAAATAATGAGATGGCAAGTCAAGAGAAAAATAGAGAGAAACCACAAGAGCAAAAAAAGAAAAAGGAATCTTCCGAGAGGAAGGAAAAATCAAGAGTGAATTTCTTTGCGAAAAGGAGTAAACTAGGGAGAATGGTAGTCGAGAGGAGAGAAATGATTTTGTTAGTCTACAAAGAGTCACTCCTAATTTTCAGAAAACTAACCCACACTCCCTAGTTTGGCTAATCTTTATTGTAAGAGTTCGAAGATGTTTTCCTGGAGGACATACCTAGTGGACTACCACCCATTCGAGCCATTGGGCACTAGATCAATTTCATACTTGGAGCTGTCATTTCAAATCGACCAATTTACCGGAGCACTCCCGAGGAAACAAAGGAGCTTCAGAGGCAAATGGAGGTGTTGATGAGCAATGATTATGTCAGGGAGAGCATGAGTCCATATGCCATTACAGTACTATTGGTGTCGAAGAAAGATAGGTCATGGAGGATATGCATTGATTGCAGAGCCATCAATAATATGACGCTAAAGTATCGTCTTCCTATCCCTAGGCTAGATGACATGTTGGATGAATTGCATGATGCATGTATATTTAGCAAAATTGATCTTAAGAGTGGGTACCGTCAAATTCGTATGAGGGAAGGTGATGAGTAAAAAACTGCATTCAAAACTAAATATGGGTTATATGAGTGGTTGGTAATGCCGCTTGGACTCACTAATGCACCGAACACTTTTATAAGTTTAATGAATCATGTTTTACGTGCTTATATAGAAAAATGTGTTGTAGTCTATTTTGATGATATTTTAGTCTATAGCAAAAACCTAAATGAGCATATGGAACATTTAAGATGTGTGCTTGTAGTGCTAAAGAAAGAACAACTGTATGCTAGCTTTAAGAAATGCATATTTTGCATGGAAAATGTTGTCTTTCTAAGTTTTGTGGTTAGGGCTAACAGGGTAGAAGTAGATGAGAAAAAATTAAAGATATTAAAGATTGACCGACACCTAAGAGTATAATTGAAGTTGGGAGTTTTTCACGGGTTGGTTAGTTTTGGTAGGCGGTTTGTAAAGGACTTTAGTACAATCACTACACCACTCACAGAAGTAATAAAGAAGAGCGTAGGTTTTTATTGGGAGCGATGAACAAGAATATAAGTTTAACACTATTAAGGAAAAATTGTGTAAAGCACCCGTTTTAGCATTACTGAATTTTGACAAAACGTTCGAGATTGAGTGTGATGCATCAGGAATAGGTATTGGAGTAGTGTTAATGCAGGAAAGGAGACCTATAGCTTATTTCAGTAAGAAGTTGAGTGGGGCTGCACTAAACTACTTGACATATGACAAAGAACTATACTCACTTGTTTGGGCGTTGCAGACATGGTAGCATTATTTATGGCCTGAGGAGTTCGTGATACACACCAATCATGATGCGTTAAAGCACTTGCGAGGACAAGGAAAGTTGAACAATAGGCATGCCAGGTGGATGGAGTTTGTTGAGACATTTTCCTACGTCATTTGGTACAAGCAAGGTAAAGAAAACGTAGTGGTAGATACTTTATCTCGAAGGTATGCGCTGTTAAATTCACTAAGTGCTAAATTGCTTAGCTTTGAATATGTTAAGGGTATGTATGAAATGACTTGGACCTTTTCGAAATTTACAAATCATGTGATAAAGGACTATAGATAGGTTCTATAAGCATGGGGGTTTTTTTTTTTGAGAAAATAAGTTATGTATCCCTAATTGTTTAATGCGAGAAATGCTAGTGAGAGAAACACATCGTGGTGGATTGATGGGGCACTTTGGGGTACAATAGACTTTAGAGATGTTAGGGAAGCATTTCTGTTGACCTAAGATGAAAAGTGACGTTGAGAGAATCTGTAGTTGATGCATAACTTACAAGAGAGCTAAGTCTAGAGATTTATCCCAGGGACTTTATACGCCATTATCTACACCTATTGAACCATGGGTCGACATTTCAATGGATTTTGTTTTGGGTTTGCCTAAGACTAAGTAGAGACAGGATTTAATCTTTGTGGTATTAGATAGGTTTAGTAAGATAACATACTTTATACCATGTCACAAAACTAACGATGCCACACACATAGCAGATTTGTTCTTTAAAGAGATAGTACGTTTGCATGGGGTCCCTAAGAGCATAGTGTCGGATAAAAATGTGAAAATTTTAAGTCATTTTTATGCAAAAAATTGTTATTTTCCACAATTTGTCACCCTCAAACAGAGGTAGTCAATAAGACTATGACTCAGTTGTTACGCATGGTGATAAATAAAAATTTGAAAAGTTGGGAAGAGTGTTTACCGTTTGTTGAATTTGCTTATAATCGGCTATTCATTTTACTACTTCATTTTCTCCTTTTGAATTTCTTTATGGTTTTAATCCACTAACCCCATCGAATTTAAAACTATTACCCGTTAATGAATGTGATAGTTTAGATGGTAAAAGAAAAGCAGAATTAGTAAAATCACTCTATGAAAAGGTTAAGTTGCAGATCAAGAACAAGAATAAGCTCATTGCATCACAGGCGAACAAAGGCAGGAAAATCATCACATCCGAACCAGGTGACTGGATTTGGGTGCACTTCAAAAACGAATGTTTTCCAAAGCAAAGGAAGTCAAAGTTGGAACCACGGAGAGACAGTCCATTTCAAGTCATTGAGAATATCAACAACAATGCTTACAAATTGGACCTTTTAGGTGTATACAATGTTTCAGCAACATTTAATGTGTTTGATCTCTTTTTTTTGTATACGGGTGCAGATTCAAGGACGAATCATTTTGAAGAGGGAAATGATGATGTGATCCAAAAGCCAAGCCCAACTAAAAAGACGAGCTCGAAACGAGACCCATTGATAATCGAAGGAGGTCTGATGACGTAGTCTAGAGAAAGTGGATGAAACAAGCGATATGATTACTTGTTCGATCCATAATTGATGAGACATCGTTCGTGGTACAAAATGGGACATGTTGGGATCGAGAGCCGAATCAAGTTGGATCAATTGGATATGAGTGGATGAAGTTGGAGCCACCACGGACAACTGTACGACCGCACAGTACATTTAACCATGCGGTTGCATGGTGGTCAACCGAGACAAAGGAGGTCCATTTCAATTGAACCATGCAACTGCCCTACTTATTACCATGTGGTCGCATAGAAGGATTTCAGGGCAAAAAATTTCCTTTTTCACGAACTTTCCATATTATATTAGAATTTTAGTTTTAGTCAAGTTATTGTAATCTTGGACGATTGTTTCCATTTTCTGATAGATTGTTAGGGTTTTGGGAGTTTAATATGAATATGTTATTTCCTTTGGTTGTAAACAACATTCCATTATCAATTAATTTGAGAGAATTCTTCTTGAGAGGAATTATTGCTTTCTTTTCCAATTCGTCTTCATTGAACATCGTAGAAATTATCAAGAATCAAAATTCTTGTAGCGTTCATCAATCCGGGTACAAGTCTTTGAGTGTGTAATCAAGAGGCCCTTCAATTACAATTATTGTGGGGTTGTTTGATTCGTTTTCTTAGGATTTAAACTCACAAACTAGTTAATTGGCTTTTTCGAGTTTTCCTATCAATCTCTTGCGGGTCCATTAGTGTTCGTTCTATTCAGATTCGCATTAGTTCAAGTATAATCCATAAATATTTAAGGGATCGAAAATACTTGAATTAATATTGAAAAATGAATTTGGGGTATAGCGAGATGTGACGTTTCTCTAGTAGAGCTACTATATATCCTTAATCGGTTTATAGTACCGTGAGTTCTAATATATTCGCTGGTCGCATGATCTATTTGCCGTATGAATTTTTGTGAAATAGACCTTGAAAAAGATCTAATGTGCGATATTTGTTATCACTTATAGATCGGGTCAAATCATCATGTGCGAGTGGAAGATGTTGAAAAATACGAGTCGTGGGTCGTCCAAGTGGGATGACCCCACCCGCGAGACGATAATCTAGGTTGAAGGGAATCTCTTGAACTTGGAAGTCAAACATTCAACTCTCCATAACCTCCCTTAACCCCCAATACCTCCAATTCATTGTGTTAGGGAAAATGGAGAAAAAAACAAATTGCAATATTGTGAAATTCGTATAGAAAATATCACTAAAATTGAAAGCCACCTAAGAACCACTATTTTGGCATGAAATTTCACAAAAATTGAAATTTAGGTTGTGACTAATAATCCCCTTCCATTGTGATTGGGATTGTGACCATTGGAGTGTAGGAAAAATGCAGATTTGGAGTTTTGAAAAGCAAAGTGATTCAACCATTGAAAAGATCTTGAAATCTACTATTTCAAATAAGGATTTTTAACCCGAAATTTAAGATTATGAATACTGTGAATTATTAATAGGGTAAATAGCACGTGACGTCCCCCACATTTGAATATTATTTTGTAAAACATTCTTATATTTCATTTTTTGGCATTTCCATCCAACTTTTACACTAAGTCAACGCGTATAGTCAATATGTTTTCAAAATTGAAGGGTATTTTCATCTTATAACATTTAAAATAAAAAAATCCCTCCCCAGAAATCTAGTTTCCTAAAGGTAGTGTGTCAAGAAATACATTCAAGAAATCAGCATCGAAAAGGGTACATTCAAGATGAAGATGAAGAATAAAGTCTTTGCCATTAGATTTGGTTAGATTCGAAATGGGTTTGGGTTTGAACCTGTTCGCACAAAAAGGTGGGATATGCAGTACCAAGTTCCTAATTATGCCAAGCGCAGGTTGCCGCATATGCTGCCATTCGAAAATTATGATTGTTCACAGAACTCTTTGAATCGAATTGTGGAATTGAACCCAGGAACAAAAAATAACGGATTCTGGCAGAATATACGTGCTTTAATGGCTGCTGACTTGATTATGAAATGGGATTGCTCTAAGTCTTGCAATAATGATTAGATTGATTACAACTGATATTATTGTCAAACATTTGGTTACAGAAAGAAAGAGAAAAATGTATATGTAATTGCGTAATGGTGATTCTGGTAATTACTAGGGGAACGTGAGGATTCTAAATGTTTCTTCCTAGAATTGCAAAATCATGTTTTTCAGAGATGCTGCAATTAATTTATTTGGATTCCCAGAAAATTTGACAAAATCGAAGAAAATATTATCTCTAGAAAATTGTTTTGCGCACTTGATCTCTACGAAGCAATTTTAGATCTTTGGCTGCAATTTGAAATGATTTTCTCAGATCATTGTCGACTGTGAAAGCTCTAGCAATGGCTTCAACAATAAAAAAATGGGTTATGCTACATGTATATTATGGTGTTTATAAGAGTATGCATAATGTGCAAGTGACATAATATCATTGGAGAATTGAAAAACAGTTTTTTTCAACAATCCAATCATGGAATTTCATATGTATATTATAGACATTCTTATAGATACGATAATATACATATAAAATTATCCTAGAAAAAATTCCAAAATGGGGAAAGAAAGATGGGGGACAAGAGAAAAATTGTTATAAGACAAAAATAGCCTTTCATTTTGAAAAAAAAATAAAAATTCATTAACAACATATTTGGACGAAAATAAACATAATGACGTTTTGCGCAATCAAAGGTATAAATAAGGTGGAAAATGTCAAAATATAGAAGGTAGGAACGTTTTACACGATAACATTGAAATGTCGGAACGTTTTATGCTATTTACCTTTATTACAAAATATGAATAGACGGAGCATGTTTGGCCAAGTCCACTTATCAGTATATTTATTTGTCAGTAGTTAATTAATATTAATTTAATATAACAACTTGTTAATTATTTTCAAATAATTCATATGTACACTAGATAACCAAAAAATCTCGTTCTTGTTCTAGCGAATTCACACATATATTGTAATGGGTGGAGTCTTGTTTCATTTCCATTTTCTCAAGAACTGGCTTGGACTATTAGTTTGAGATTTTTCAAATAGATAGTTATTGGTTGGGTAAAGAACAAGTTTATTTTTATTTATTTATTTTTCCCTTGTTCAAGCTCCATTTCTTTTTAGGGTACCCTACATTTGGAAACAACTATTTTATAGAGCTTAATATTGAAAGAAAATTTTTAAAAGGTCAAAAATCATCGGTTTGATGAATTGAGAAATACAATCGAAATGATGATTATATTGCCATCACAATTTTTAATTGATACATCACATGTTATTTACAGTTAAACTCTTCAATCTTTGTTTATTGTGGCAATTACTTTTTAACTTTTTTTTCATCAAATTCTTATATTTAATCTTCCATTAATTAGTATGTCTCGTCCTTGATGATGACTTATACAAAATATTTTGTTTTTATGTTTTGAAATGAAGGAAAAATATATTTTCGGACTTTTTATTATTATTATCTTTAAAATAGATGAGAAAATAAGTTACTTTACGTCATTTCAACGCACTTTTGTACATAAAACTATTATCAAATATGAAATATATTAACTAACAAATACTCTAAGAAATATTAAAATTATTTAAAAATATTAAAATAAATATTTAAACAGGACAGTAAATAAACATTTATTAATCTCGCCCCAAATCCCAAAACCCCCAAGGGCGGGGATGGTAATGAAAATCCATATCCATTGCCATTCTAGTAAATTCTAGCTAAAAAATAGTCTACATTAGTTCATTAAAAACTATGCACCTTCAAAAATTATTATTAGAAATATAAATTTAGATAAGTAATATCACTTACAAAAAATAAATATTTTATATGAGCAAAATATAAATTATTCGAGCTTATATAATATGTCAATGTATATTCTTATAGTTTATTTTGAGGAAATTAATTATTGTAAAAAATTTCGCCTTTTTCTTCATATATTAGGTATATCAACCTCATTTTAATTAATATATAGCTCAAAAAGTGATTAGGAGGTTTATGTGATGCTCAAAAATAAAAACATGGGAGGTGATTTTTTGAGCGTGTGGAGTTAAAAATAATAAAAGTTTGTATGAGTAAATGAGTAAGTTTTAAAATAAATATTCTTGTTAATTGGTAAGCGTTGAAAATTATAAAATAAAATATCTTTAAAATAAAAAGGGAATCTAAACACATTTAGGGGTAAAACCAGGGGCTGACCCAAGGGAGGCCCTCTAAAGTCACTTGACCCTCCAACTTTTGCAAGTTAATTTATTTATTTATTTTTTTAGGGTTCACTATGGAATATCAAACGAAATTAAAATATTACAATCTTAATATAATTTTGAAGTACTCACGGCCTAGTATTTCACGTCGTTAATGTTGTGTGAAATGTCCAATCGTAGCAAATGTTACGATGCGTCAAAATAGATTGTTCCAAACTAATATTTTGAGAATTTCGATAACAAGCTAACTTTAAAATTTTTTGACGATTATACGCTAACCATATCCATAAATCTTCTATATTTTCTCGAAACTCATTTCGAGAACTATATCATAAACACATCGAATGATCTAAATGAATATTGAAAATAGTTAAATGTGTATGCTAAAAAGAGAAGTATAACTTGTCTTTTTTGAAAAAATCAATTATTTTATTAATGTTTATTATTTTTGAGCGACAAATTTCTCAATATAATTTACATCATTTTATTAGGAAAATTTATATGTGATATGACGTCAAAACGTAAAAATTCTTGATAAAATTTTTATTATTTCACAGGGTTTTAAATTGTTATACTACTTTTTCATCTTGATTATTTTTATATCTGAAAAAAAAATTATATATAAAAAAACTCAATCAATTTTAGGATTTTTTTTTTAATTATCGTTACATTTTCCTCTCGATTAATTAAATGTTTTTCAAATGACATCAAAAATTTTATTAGGATTTAAAAAAAAAAATTATTGATTGAGAGGAAAAAGTAACAATAATAAAAAATCCTGAAAATGATCGAATTTTTTTATATATATAAACATTTTTTATATGTAAAAATAATTAAGATGAAAAAGTAGTATAACAGTTTATAACCCACATGAAGCAATAAAAAAAAATTCGTTACTTTTTTTAAAAAAATTGATTATGACCCTCTAATGTAAAATGTCTGCATCCGCCCCTGGATAAAACGTTAGTTATAAGTAACTTTACTTTTTCTTAGATTAACGAAACATGTCCATTGTTCCCTTAGATTATACTTGAAACTTCAACTTATCAACTTATTTTACATAAGGTTAAACCGTTAAACATAATAAAACCACCTTTTTTTTTTTTTTTTTGGGTATGAGTGCACCATATATAAATTGCATGAAAGATCCATAGTCTTTATATATTGTCATATTTATGTCCCTAACTTTTTTCCTCTCATTCTTATTCTCGACATTCCATTAATTATGATATCTTATTCCTAGTTACATTTTTCATCCAAATATTTCATTAAAATTGAATTGAAAAATTGCCTGTTGTAATTTTAAATAAGAAATATAAATTGTGACTAAATAATTGTTCCTCAATTTAAAGCACGCTAATAGAATTTTTGAATGAAAATTAATATTAGGGACAAATTGTGCAGATAAAAGAAGAAAACAGTAAGAATGAAATAATAAAAAAATATTCGGGACATAAACATGACAGTTAATAAAGGTTAAGGACTTTTGATATAATTAAATTGTGGTGCACAGAAAAAATGTGATGTTAATATAATTAGCATTTACAAAATTAACAAGAAATGCGGAATAAATTTTGTAACGAGAAATGTCGAATAAAAAAGCCTAGTTATAAGACCATTTTGGGCTAATGTTTAAAAATCATATGTAATCGATCAAATCACATTTTATTGACATATTACGTATTATTCACTATCTACAATGTAATATCGCAAGTGCACAGATCATAAACAAGTAATAAAGTGATGAATAATGTAGAATACCACGAGAAATGACTTTGAAGAAATTCACTTCTAATTTTATTAAGCTGCAATGTAATACATACAAATTGATTTGGACATTTTTTTAACTATTTAAACAAAAGACAATTAGAACAAATGAAAGCAAGTAAAATAATTTACTTGGAAAATAAAATTTGGAATGTGTTGGAATTTATGAATTGACTTAACATTTGCCTAATAAATTTGACAAAAAGTAATTTAACGTATTATCCACTTTCTAACGATATACCCAATTCTCTTATTTTAGTTACATTTGTCTCTCGAGTGTCAAAATAGCCAAATTGAGTGTACTAACATACTGTTATAATTCTCTGTCAACCAAAAACACAATAAATCGCCTTAATTTTTCATGAGAATAGCTCAAGTGATCAACTAGAGTTAGGAGAATATCTCTATCTCATACAAAAATCTAAGGTGCTTACTACCAGGTCTAAAATATCTAATTATCTCCCGAAGATTAAGTACTTTACTAAGCAAATCAAACAAATGAATGATCATTAAGCACATAACAAATACAACATGTAATGGAAAATATAAATTTAAAAGCAAGCATTAAAATTATTAAGTTAATATTAAGTTACACAAGAATCCTGACAATTTAAATTTTAGCCCATAATGAAAAATAACAAAAACACCAAGAGATTAAGAAATACATAACATAATATTAGAGACAAAATCAAAGATAACGCTAACACGTCCCTTGATTGAATTTTCAGAGTGAAATCTTGCTTTATGCTAATTTTCCTTCAATTCCCTAAGATTTCATCTAGATTTGTCTCGTGTTTGATTCTTGTTCTTTCCCTTCTTTTTAGCCTCCAAAAACCCTTTGATTATCTCAGAACTTACGTTCATACTCTCCTATTGTACAGAGGAATATACTAAGAATCATACAAATACAGGATAAATATTTATAAAAATAGCCCATGTTTGAACCACATTATAGAAAAATGTATTATTCATGTCAAATCAATGAAAAATGTGTGATTAAAAAATAAAGAAATTTTTTAAATTTGTGTGTAATATTATTTTATTGAAGAATATGTGGTTGAAATGATATCAAATCACCGTTAAAAAATATATTTTTTTGAAAATAATGTGGCTCAAACAAGCCCATAAACTTATTATGTAATGACATTTTGTTGATCAGAGAGCGATGTCTGAAGAAAGCAATAACACTAATTATTTTATTAAAAATTTGAAGATAAAATATATTGTTAAGGAAACATAAAAATAATCAATTTTAGGTTAATTTTATACAAATGGAACTAAATGTTGGGGATTGAGAAGTTCTTTTTAAATTTTGGTGATCAGTTTGTTGGAGATACTAAAGGTTGATGACTATTTGCACAAATATCTCAATACGAAAAATAAATGGGATGAAAGTTCTACCACCAGGCCGCACGACATTGTTTACACTATTTTGAAAGTATTTTTCTATATTTCCAATGGCCAAAAATTATAAAATTAAAATTTAATTTTTAAAATCATAGTAGGGCCAAATGACACTACAGTCTCCCATTCAATCCTTTTGTGTTCGTATAATTAAAAAGAAATTTTAAAATTTTTATTAGATGAATGAAACGATTCAAAGTTCAATAGTATAGTGACACTAAGGATAAAAATCTATAGCAATATGAAGTAACTCAATCTCACATTACAGGTAACAATAACGAATTATATAAATTTTTTTGGGTATGAGTGCACCATATATAAATTTCATGAAAGATCCATAGTCTTTATATATTGTCATATTTATGTCCCTAACTTTTTTCCTCTCATTCTTATTCTCGACATTCCATTAATTATGATATCTTATTCCTAGTTACATTTTTCATCCAAATATTTCATTAAAATTGAGTTGAAAAATTGCCTGTTGTAATTTTAAATAAGAAATATAAATTGTGACTAAATAATTGTTCCTCAATTTAAAGCACGCTAATAGAATTTTTGAATGAAAATTAATATTAGGGACAAATTGTGCAGATAAAAGAAGAAAACAGTAAGAATGAAATAATAAAAAAATATTCGGGACATAAACATGACAGTTGATAAAGGTTAAGGACTTTTGATATAATTAAATTGTGGTGCATAGAAAAAATGTGATGTTAATATAATTAGCATTTACAAAATTAACAAGAAATGTGGAATAAATTTTGTAGTGAGAAATGGGGAATAAAAAAGCCTAGTTACTATAAGACCATTTTTGGCTAATGTTTAAAAATCATATGTAATCGATCAAATCACATTTTATTGACATATTACGTATTGTTCACTATCTACAATGTAATATCGCAAGTGCACAGATCATAAACAAGTAATAAAGTGATGAGTAATGTAGAATTCCACGAGAATTGAATTTGAAGAAATTCACTTCTAATTTTATTAAGCTGCAATGTAATACATACAAATTGATTTGGACATTTTGTTAACTATTTAAACAAAAGACAATTAGAACAAATGAAAGCAAGTAAAATAACTTACTTGGAAAATAAAATTTGGAATGTGTTGGAATTTATGAATTGACTTAACATTTGCCTAATAAATTTGACAAAAAGTAATTTAACGTATTACCACTTTCTAACGATATACCCAATTTTCTAATTTTAGTTACGTTTGTCTCTCGAGTGTCAAAATAGCCAAATTGAGTGTACTAACATACCGTTATAATTCTATGTCAACCAAAAACACAATAATTCGCCTTAATTTTTCGTGAGAATAGCTCAAGTGATCAACTAGACTTAGAAGTAAATTTCTATCTCATACAAAAATCTAAGGTGCTTGCTACCGGATCTAAAATATCTAGTTATCTCCCGGAGATTTAAGTACTTTACTAAGCAAATCATACAAATGAAAGAACATTAAGCACATAACAAATCCAACACGTAATGGAAAATATAAATTTAAAAGCAAGCATTAAAATTATTAAGTTAACAAAAACAACAAGAGATTAAGAAATACATGGCATAATATCAGAGAAAAAAATCAAAGATAACGCTAACACGTCCCTTGATTGAATTTTCAGAGTGAAATCTTGCTTTATGCTAATTTTCCTTCAATTCCCTAAGATTTCATCTAGATTTGTCTCGTGTTTGATTCTTGTTCTTTCCCTTCTTTTTAGCCTCCAAAAACCCTTTGATTATCTCAGAACTTACGTTCATACTCTCCTATTGTACAGAGGAATATACTAAGAATCATACAAATACAGGATAAATATTTATAAAAATAGCCCATGTTTGAACCACATTATAGAAAAATGTATTATTCATGTCAAATCAATGAAAAATGTGTGATTAAAAAATAAAGAAATTTTTTAAATTTGTGTGTAATATTATTTTATTGAAGAATATGTGGTTGAAATGATATCAAATCACCGTTAAAAAATATATTTTTTTGAAAATAATGTGGCTCAAACAAGCCCATAAACTTATTATGTAATGACATTTTGTTGATCAGAGAGCGATGTCTGAAGAAAGCAATAACACTAATTATTTTATTAAAAATTTGAAGATAAAATATATTGTTAAGGAAACATAAAAATAATCAATTTTAGGTTAATTTTATACAAATGGAACTAAATGTTGGGGATTGAGAAGTTCTTTTTAAATTTTGGTGATCAGTTTGTTGGAGATACTAAAGGTTGATGACTATTTGCACAAATATCTCAATACGAAAAATAAATGGGATGAAAGTTCTACCACCAGGCCGCACGACATTGTTTACACTATTTTGAAAGCATTTTTCTATATTTCCAATGGCCAAAAATTATAAAATTAAAATTTAATTTTTAAAATCATAGTAGGGCCAAATGACACTACAGTCTCCCATTCAATCCTTTTGTGTTCGTATAATTAAAAAGAAATTTTAAAATTTTTATTAGATGAATGAAACGATTCAAAGTTCAATAGTATAGTGACACTAAGGATAAAAATCTATAGCAATATGAAGTAACTCAATCTGATTATCTCAGAAGTTACGTTCATACCCTCTTATTATACAGAGGAATATACTAAGAATCATACAAATACTGGATAAATATTTATAAAAATAAACTTATTATGTAATGACATCTTGTTGATTAGAGAGCGATGTCTGAAGAAAGCAATAACACTAATTATTTTATTAAAAATTTGAAGATAAAATATATTGTTAAGGAAACATAAACATAATCAATTTTAGGTTAATCATATATAAAATATGCAAATGGAACTAAATGTTGGGGATTGAGAAGTTCTTTTTAAATTTTGGGGATCAGTTTGTTGGAGATACTAAAGGTTGATGACTATTTGCACAAATATCTCAATACGAAAAATAAATGGGATGAAAGTTCTACCACCGGGCCGCACGACATTGTTTACACTATTTTGAAAGTATTTTTCTATATTTCCAATGGCCAAAAATTATAAAATTAAAATTGAATTTTTAAAATCATAGTAGGGCCAGATGACACTAAAGTCTCCACATTCAATCCTCGCGTGTTTGTATAATTAAAAAGAAATTTTAAAATTTCTATTAGATGAATGAAACGATTCAAAGTTCAATAGTATAGTGACACTAAGGATAAAAATCTATAGCAATATGAAGTAACTCAATCTCACATTACAGGTAACAATAACGAATTATATAAAGTTAACTTCATGTTGTTAGAAAATGATTGACTGACTAACATGCTGTGTGATCTCAAGGCTCCATTGAAATTTGCGCATTTTTTAATAAGAACGGAGAACCAAAACCAAAATTATTGTTTAATTATATATATTAGTGGATAACCTAATTTTATATTCATTAGAGATAGTCCATAATTGGATACAGTCTGTTAATCGATTTTGGATCATTGGAGACAAATAGTTCTTTAGTTGTGTACATCTTAATTTTGTATCCATTTGAGATAATTTTTCCTTCACTCATTTTTCAGTTTACACAACCTCATGGCATGGTGGAATATCATTTCATCAAGTTAGTGGAGTCTCTTTTAAGATCAAAAAAGGAAATTCGTTAGTTATTTAAAAAGTCTTTGAACTATTTTTTTACCTTTTTTTTTAATGAGCTATTAGTGTTCTTCACAAATAGGGAAAAATTCAATAAACATTCATGAAATATTAAACAGTTAATGTTGCGTGTAAAAGTGGTCTGTAAATATTTTGCATAATTCATTCATTATGGTAGGGTCGTGCCTTCAAAACTGTTGCAATTAATTTAGCGAATCATTGCTATTACTTATTAAACAATTTTTTGTATGAGAATGAAAACTAATTTTGTGTATTCAAATTATGACTATTTTGTTTGTTAGTTTGAACTTTTTTGATCTCGATGATTGAAATTTGAACTTGTTGAATGTTTGATATATATATTTTTTTATTTAAGTATATATTACTAACTTATATGGTGCAAATTTGAAAATTGAAGAAATGACACTAGAACCAAACCAAATAAGAACCGAACCATATCTTAAAAAAAAATC
This sequence comes from Olea europaea var. sylvestris, assembly GCF_002742605.1. NCBI lineage: Eukaryota > Viridiplantae > Streptophyta > Magnoliopsida > Lamiales > Oleaceae > Olea > Olea europaea. The sequence goes on along the minus strand of NC_036238.1, from coordinate 5,986,727 downwards.
TACTTGTTTCCATTATAAAAAAAATCATTGGTTCATGGTTCAGTTCGGTTTGATTTTCTTGGAACTAGAATCAAATGAAAACCATTTTCAACCTTAGTTTATACGATGTCCTTTTGAAATCATAAAATTGAATTTAAATCTAACATTTTAGAAAAATTAGCAAATTTAGAGTAGATTCTTCGAATGTGGTATGAAATAATTGCACAAAAAATTAATATTAAAAATATGTGCCAAGACAATTCATTTTTTGCTTTTAATTGGATTAGAAAAAATATTCATTTCGTAAAACTTTAAATTATAGGTGAAACTTCATCAAGTTTAGATGCAATTATGTAATTAACACCCCACAATTAAACTCAAATTATACTTTAATTGTAAGGAAAAGTGTTGGGGAATTCATTTAGAGGGTATGGTCAAACCAAATAGTAGGTTAGAAAGTCCCCCAACTATGTTTTTCAATTAGAAGGCCTAAATATATTAAAAATGAAAAATATAATTTGTAAATGACTAAAATTTCATTCTATACAAAAAAACATTATTGACCTAATTTCCATTTAACCCTAATTGAATTCTATCTTCCATTTGTTCTTCAAAAATCGGCTCTACAGGTATGCAACCCTTTTCATTTTCTCATTATTATATTTCTCTGCTTAATGAAACCATAAACTCTACATTCCCTTTTCCCTGAACACTTATTTGATTGAAGTGAGTAATAAAATCTTACAACATTCTTGCTGGGCATTTGGAGAAGAAGAGGGTGTTGTAATTTCAATTTTGAGTTACTTTCTTTCTCCATTTGTTTGAATAATTTCTTCATGTTGTTGTATATATGTTTATGGTGTTTATTTTTGAACACTAATTTTGAATTCATTTTAAGATTGGATTAGAGTTTTTATAGGAGTTACTTCGCATCCCTTTTCTCATGACCTGCTATTTGTATTAATTGGAGTGAAATGTTAGTTGGCAAAGATATGTTTGGTTATTCTTTTTGTTGTTCTACTGTAAAACATACATTTGGTTATCTTTTATACATAATGACTTACATGTCGTTTTCTTCAACCCATAACGAGTTGCATATAGTTATCAGTACTGTACGATATTTAAAATTTGGTGAAATTTTGATATTGAATTATAGTTATGGATACCGCAAATATGGTATGGATATCAGCTTGTCATCTAATTGAATATGAGCAGTTAGTTGAAGGTGTATAAAAATGAAAATACGTAGGGAATGGCAAAGGAAAAAACAACTCACATTTTTGTTGCGAAAACTATTTCTTATGTGAAATTGTATGATAAAGTCAAAGATATGTTTAACATCGATATAAATCTGTACAAAAATGGAAATTTAAGCTCGTCTCTATAATGCCTAAAGCTCCAGATGATCCAACCATAATTGATTGTGACAACAATGTGAAGTGATTTCAATTTGTCAATAAAGAAACCTTTCTTTGTGTAAACTTTTCAAATGAAGTTGAAAATCAAAAAGATTTTGATGATGAAGGATGTTTATTACTAATAGAGGATGGATAAAAATTGCAAATATGAACAACGAGGAGGAACATGTTCGAACAGACGACATGGTAACCATGGAAGTGGTAATGGAATATTTGTGGATTGTAATGATTTTGATGTAAGTGAAAATATTTCTCGAAGAGTATATGGCGACGATAATTCTCTCGTAGCAGATGACAATGATGTGGAGTTACCCATGGATAAACCTTATAGTTGGAATGTAGCGAATGATAATGATGTTGAAAATAGTCAGATTATATTTGCAAACGCAAGTTTGCTCCATTGTGGGACATCAGTAAGAATTTCAGCAAATGAAGATGCACAAGTAAACCAGTTGTTTACATCAAAATATGACTTAATATCAAAATTGTAATTGCTGGCTGTGAAATGTCACTTTAAATACAGAGTTAAGAAGTCTAATAAGAGCACTTATACAATTATTTGTATCAATGAAAATTGCAAGTGGCGCTTGCAAGCAACCAAGATCGCAGAAAATTCTATTTTCGAAGTTTGAAAGTATAATGATATCATTCTTGCTTTATGAGCGTTAGTCATAGAGACCATAGGCATGCTTCATATATGATAATTGAAAATCACATTGCCCCTAAATATCAAGATGCCAATCGAGTTTACAGACCAAAGGATATCAATAATGCCATTCGTCGAGAGTTTGACAAAATCATAGCTATACTATAGCGTATATGGCTAAACATTTTTCTTGTGGACTAATCCTTCAAAAACCCCCTTGAGAATTATGCGAAATTTTTAGCATATTGTCATGTTTTGGAGATGCAAAATCTTGGTACGCTAACATTCATTCATACTACTGATGATCGGCACTTCAAGTACTTTTTTATCGTACTAGGACCAAGTATATGTGGATTTCTTAATTCAATGTGAAGGGTAATTTCTATAGATGGTTCATTCCTAAAATTGAGAATGAAAGGTACTCTACTAGCAGCTTACCAGTACGCAAATTTTCAAATATTTCCACTCGCATGGAGAGTAGTTGATTCGGAGAATGATGAATCCCGAACTTGTTTTTTTCAGAAGTTATGTTTAGTAATAGATGATACAGATGAGCTTGTAATTATATATGACCATGCAGAATATATTAAAAATGGATTTAGAAATGTTTTTCAGCTTGCTCATCATGGTAATTGTGCATATCATTTGCAAAAGAATTTGAAGAAATTTTTTTTATGAAATGATCTTGCAACTTTATTTAGGGCAGCTTTGGAGGCTTATATTGTAAAAGATTTTGACACCAATATGGAAGCTCTATACAATAAAAAAATTCATGAGAGAATACCTAGAGATTTCCATTATTGGGTTAAAGCACATTTTACTGGGATAAGTTATAATATCATAACTATGAATAATGCGGAATCTCTATATGATTTGTTAAAGAGTGCATGAAAATTTCCTATAATTGGTTTGATTGAATATATTCAAGAGACACTACAAATTTGGTTTTATGAAAGACATGTTGAGGTAAAAAAATGTGTGACCCACCTGATGCTACCTTTATAGAAAAAGATGTGTATAAAATATAATGAATTAAATGGGTTAAAAGTAAATCAGATATCTTCAGACATTTATTAAGTTGGTGACATTTTAGAACACCATTTTGTGGACTTAGATGAAAAGACTTGTACGTGTAGAAAATTTGATCTGCACAAGTTCCCATGCTTTGCAAGGTTTAAAGAAGATGACAGTTATAATCTATGTAACTTTTATACTAATATTTGTTGGAAGCAAGCGTATTTTGCATTCGTATACCCTTTGTCAAATGAGGTCGAATGGCGAATTTCCAAGAATGTGGTGACTAGAGAAGTATTTCCATCATTGGCATAAAGACAGGGTGGACGACCGTGAAAAAAGAGGAAACGGTCAGTCAGAGAGGCGTACGCCTCGTAAGTGCAGTAGGTACAAGAAAACTGGTCATATTCGATCCACTTGCAATCCAATTAGCTGGTAGTAAAATTTAAGGTTGTAATATTGTTCTGATTTGTAACTTTATAATTTTGTACTTATTTGAAGTACAAATTATTTATTAAATTTTTTAGTCATCATGCTATTAAGATGCTACTGAACTTTATAATTTTGTACTTATTTGAAGTACAAATTATTTATTAAATTTTTTAGTCATCATGCTATTAAGATGCTACTGTACTATTGAAATGATATTAAAGTCATTTTACTTTTTCATGCTTATTTTTCTCGCATTAAATGTAAACGACGTTTATATAGTTATAGTGAAGTAAATGTACTCAATCTAATAACGATATACATTTTCTTCCTATGACAGATAAAGTATTTAATGTCGCTTTAGTACAAAATGCACTCATTCTAATAAAGACATTGAAGTCGTTCCTGAGGCACAAAACGATATGATATCATTCTAATACAAAAAGTGCACTAAATAATGTTCGTGTAACAAAAAAACGATTTAGATATTGTTTCAGTATAAAATACACACTGCTTCACTTTTTTACGTAACGACATAAAAGTCGTTATGACTATATATAACGGCATCGACGTTCTTCAAATTGGGTGTGTGCTCAGTATACGTTAAGGACTGCGCCAATTGTAATTAGTTATTCTCGGTACCTTTCAGTAGCTGCCCAAGTGTGTGCCATCTCTACAGGCTTAGGCTGGCACCTGTATGACTTTTATGTTCTCTTAAATTAAGTCATCCAAGTAATTGTATCCTAAGTACTTCAATGATTTAGATGTTTTTTTTTTCATAGAAGACGATAATGATTTCTTTGTAGTGTCAAACCCACGAAACAACGTAACAACATCCATATCGTTTTAGTACAAATTTGATGAGTTTGAACATGTTTTAGTTAAAATTGTAACTAAAGCGACATATATGTCATTTCTTCTCATATAAAATGACAATGATGTCGTTAGAGTGTTAAACCAGCGAAAATAACGTAATAGCATCCACATCGTTTCAGTACAAATTTGACAAATCTGAACTCATTTAAGTTAAAATCGTAACTACAATGGCACACATATCGTTTCTTTTCATATATAATGACAATGATATCGTTGTAATGTCAAACCCGAGAAATAATGTAACAACATCCATGTCGTTTTATAACAAATTTGACGAGTTCAAACTCATTACAGTTCAAATAACTAAGACTACATATATATTGTTAAAATTTACATAAAACAATAACTATATCGTTTCTGCTAAAAACGACGATCAACCACCCACTACTACCCAACATGCATCCGACATATGTAGGAAGATGGACATAGATCAGCAAGTGGGTTTGATCTCAATCAAAAGAAACTATGGAAACATTTGGCTTTTCTCGATTGTATACAACTTTCGAACTATTTTGACAAAAAGAAGTATCTCCGTTCATTCTTTCTAAGTCATTCCAGTGGCATCAAGCCAGTTGATAACCTCTTTTGATCATCCTACATATGTTGAAGGCATGTTGGATGGTTGTGAATGGTCGAATCGTTATTTTTAGCCAAAACGATATAATTAATGTTTTTCAATGAAAAAAAGATATCCATATCGTTGTAGTTATTATTTCAACCGGAATGATTTGAAACTCATAAAATTTATACTAAAATGATATGGACGATGTTATGATATTTTGTGATTTGGTATATAATGATATCGTTATCGTTTCATTATAAATTTGACGAGTTCGAAATCGTTACAGTTCACATAATAATTGCAACGACATTGATATCGTTTCTTCTCACATACAATAACTATATATCGTTATGCCTAAAAACGACGATTCGACCATCTACGACCATTCGACATGCATCCAACATGTGTATGATGATCGAAAGAGGGCATCAAGCGGGCTAATAGCACTCGGCTGAACGGAGATAAATCTTTTCCATCGAAACAACTCAAAAGTGATAGACAACTATGAAAGTACAAATATTCCCATACTTTCTTCTGAGTAAGATTGAACTCGCTCGATGACCTATTTTTTTCACCATACGTACAACGAATGTATGTTGGGTGGCCATGGATGGTCGAATTATCATCTGTAAGCATAATGATATAATTGTCGTTGCATAATAGAAGAAACGATATTATTGTCTTTCTAGTAACGATTTCTAACTCGTCAAATTTATAATAAAATGATATGGATATCGTTATGTCATTACGTAGTTTTGACACTACAACGACATAATTGTCTTTTATATGAGAAAAAATAACATTTATGTCATTTTAGTTATGATTTTAAGTTAAACGCGTTCAAACTCGTCAAATTTATACTGAAATGATGTGAATGTCATCAAATTATTTTACGAGTTTGACACTACAACGACATCATTTTCATTTTATATGAAAAGAAACGACATTTATATCGTTTAGTTACGATTTTAACTGAAACAGTTCAAACTTGTCACATCTATAATGAAACAATATAAACGTCGTTAAGTTATTATGTGGGTTTGACACTACCACAACGACATAATTGTCATGTTATATGAGAAGAAATAACATCTATGTCATTTTAGTTACGATTTTAAATGAAACGAGTTCAAATTTGTCAAATTTGTAATAAAACGATATGAATGTCGTTACGTTATTTCGTGGGTTTGATAGTAAAACGACATAATTGTCGTTTTATATGAGAAGAAACATCTATGTCGTCAAAGGACCTGTGATGCAATTAATTGAAGGACTCAATTGAAAAGAATGTAAATGTCATCCAGACGCACGCCTAAGCCTACAGAGATGGGGCGGGCCTGGACAATTATTAAGAGATACTGAGAATAACCAATAATAGCGAGTACACACCCTATTTGTAGAATGACTTCGATTTCATTATGTACAGTCATAACGATTTCTATGTCGGAACGAAAATAAGTGTAGTAGTATGTATTTCATACTGAAGCAACATCTAAATCGTCTTTTGTTACATGAACGATTTCAATATCGTTATATTAATCAGTGCACTTTTCGTATTGGATGACATCAATATTGTTTCGTGCTTCAGGAACGATTTCAATGTCGTTATTAAAATGAGTGTATTTTTGTACTAAAACGACATTAAATGCTTTATGTGCCATAAGAATGACGTGTATATCGTTACATGAATATGCACAATATCAACAACCTGACATGTACAATATGTAAACTTGAAAGTTATAGGAAACTATGGAAAATATGTACATTTAAATTATATTCAATATGTAAAATCATTACAGTTGCAAATGCACTAACTAGAAGTTAGACAACATCATAAAAATATCAATATCATGAAATAGCAACTACTCCAGCAAAAAGAACAAAATAACTACACAATATTATCAAAAGATCAATACATATAGCAAAAAACAATCTACGACTCGAAGTCCCAAGCCAACTACTCTGCAGCCAATTTCTTTCTCTATATTGATACGTAACCCAATCAACTTGCATTTACATCCATATTCGCTTGCAGAAATTCTATGTATTTTATGGCGAATATCTCACAGTCAGATTTACAAAAAAGTTATGCAGTTATTGTATTAATTTTCAACAGTGACAATAATATATTACTATCAATTATGAAATTAGACAATTTTACTCATTCATTTGTTGGGGAACATCTTTTACAATCACAATGAACTTCTCAATGCTATATTTGTCTTCATTCGTAACATATGATTTTATTAGCAACGAAATAACGACGTGTAGAGGAGGAAAGTAAGCTTCCAACGCCATTTTACGAATGTGACCCTTTAGACTATCCAACATAAAATGTCCGTTCTTTCAAGTCAATTTGAACTGCAAACCAATGGTTGCTGGTACAATAAGGAATATAGAAATATCTACAATCCTTTCAAGGTTTACCAAACTTCAGAGTAGCCTCTCTCAAGTAATTAATCAGACTCTTACCAAAATTGAGCTCTTTACTAGGTTGCAATTGGCCATGTGTATTGACAACAAATTGACAGAAGTAAGTATCCAATATGCAACAATCTTGCTGAAATAGATTGAAAAATTTGAAAGTCTTTTCTCGTATTCGGTATAGGGTCTTGTTTATAATATGAAAAAATAAACTAATTAATATAAACTGAATTCTTGTGTAACATTATCGTAAAATCATTAAACTTGGATTATTTACACTCCTAGTAATCCAACTATCCTCATTCAAAAGGTCGATCAAATTTTGCTTGAACATCATAAAAATGCAAAGGTATAACTTCACTGCGCATACAACAAAATCAACACAAAGTTATATTTATGTAATAATATTATTTTTACATTCACATGTACTTGCAATTATATGTAATAATTTATCCAAAAGATGCAGTTTCCATCCATTTGTAAAGAGCCTTAACCTTCACGGGATCCACTTCTCGAGAAGGATTATAAACATTGATATACGACAACTTTCTCCTCTTTGCCAGGTCCTTGAAGGGAGAGAAAAATAAGCTTGCTTTTCTTTGGATGATACCCTCGTCCTTTTGGTAAATCAAATCCTATCTCCTCAATTTGTACATTGTCGCCTCTATGTTGCAAGTACCAACAATTAGAAATCTAAAATTTGTTTCATTTGGATGTAATGACATGAAGTTAAAACTTCAAATTATTTTTTACTTACCTTGATTTGATTTATTCGCATCTACCTCATGTTTTCAGGTGTCACAACGTTAGCGATGTCTTCTCATGCTCCTTCTCTACTATTGTTTCTTTTTTAACACCCTCTTCGACCATTTTTTTCCTTTTTTTGTTCCTTCATATCATTCCCCGATCTAACCTCAGCTCCATTCCCTCCTCCATTCTTTTCTCTGACCTTCTCCTCTAACTTTGGGTCCTCCTAGGACTCTTCTACCTTTCTTTTATCTGCAGGCATATTTGTCACGTCATCAAATCTAGACTCATTTTCTAGCCCACCCTTCGGTTCATGTTCTGGTACATAAGTTGCACTATTATTGGCACCATCAAATGCACTAGTCGTTGAATAGAATCGACCCGCCATGGCCAAATCAAACAACCATTCAACCTTTGTCTCCACTCGATCAAGTCGAGTTGATATGACTACTTGTAGCCTTCTCTCAAATTTTTCCATGTTCGTTCTCAATAAATCCACTATGTTGATATCATGAGATATCGGTGGTGGTTGAGATGCTCTAAAAGAGTGTTAGTGGAATACATGATGTGAAACACTCTAATCTACTTCTATGATCGGTTTCAACTTTTTCCAATAGACTTCTTCAAGTTCGGCTTTGGGAGAAATCAAGGTAGAATTAACCTCCAACTGCAAATATTAAATCATGCAAATCATTAGTCATTTACTAAACTAATTCCACTATTTGTTTACATTAAACTTAAAAATGGCAATTTTACCTCTTTCGATTTCAACACGTTCTCAATGGTGGCAGACGCTAACCATTTCGGCATTTTCCAAGCTATCATTCTTGGAATTATATCTAGATATTTCGTAGTAAACTTCATTCCCAAAGTTGGAATCGCTTTGAATGCCCAAATCTATGGCAAAACAAACATTATTAACTCACAACACAAATTTATATATAGAAAAATAATACAAGTCAAGTGTATTATTTATTCATACCATTATAGCGAGAGGAAAGCTCTGCAACAAATACCGACAATGTGACTCTTCTCTAACATCTGAACTTTTCAATTTACCTCCAATTTCACGTTTGAATATATTGATTGTATATTCATATGAAAATTTTCCCATGGATACGTCTCGAAACCTGTCTAGATCATTCACCAAGTCCAGCCACCATAAATCAATATAGGTATTTTTCTCTGTGGTTCACAGTACGTACTTCAAGATTATGATCAATTTCAACTTATACTTGTCGCTCTTTATTTTCTTGCAACTTACAAATGCATTGTAAGCATCTCCCTTTGTAATCTTCCCCTCACTTTTCTTAAAGTACTCTTTCACGATCTGACATTCCGCCCCAAGGTCTTATCTACGTTGTTATCATGACCCACATTTAACCAAAACAAATTCTTCCAACTCAAATCTTGCCCGTTTCTCTCCTATCTTAAACTATACTTCTTCTTTTTTGTTGATCTTCATCTTTCACAATAATAATCATTGTAATTGTAACGTCAACTTGAAAAATCTTCTCCATAGCACTGCAAATTATAAAACATGTACAAATATTAGAATAACTGATGACAGTAAAGCACATATTAACAAATATAAAAACTAGAAATATTAAAACAAGGTATATGTTACATACTTCTTTAAATCTCTCTGTTTTCCCCAAATGTGTTTTGGAAAAATAATAATTAATATTTTAATTAGTGAGTTTAGTATTGATTAAGCAAATTATCATGCCAAATTTCTTTGTCAATACGCTTTTCTATTTGCTTTAGTTGGATTTTATTTTTGTTTCGATTTACCTTTTTTTGTAACTTTTAACTTTTCCAATCTTTGAGAGTTGCAACAGCTGTTGAATTGTCAGCGCTTGAAAGTGTGTGTTACTGCTCTTGTTTGAAGATTTACTATCTCAACTATGTATTGTCCTTTTCAAATACATTACCAAAAATGTAATTCTCTTGCAACTACCTTTTTAAATTTCCTTTCTTGAATTATAGACTCTCTCACGTTGATGTGTTTATAAGAGCTTCTATTATGATCAAAATTAGTATATATTAGTATTGATTGTAAAGTATTTAGTTTTGTTACAGATCTTTCGACCAAAGATTACAACTATAATCAGAAATTCTCCCTCACAATTTCCAGCTCCACTCGAATGGTATTAATTTACTATAAATGACTGTTGCTTGTCTTTATCATTTGTTTATTTTCACAATTTTATCATCGTCTGCATATTTCAAAATTGTTCTGATATGCAATTGATTTTTGATAATTTCTTATTTTGATACTTGGAGACGATGGTTTAAAGAGTAGTTAACAGATTGGAAGTTCCTTGCTTTGATGATTTAAGTAAAAACTCAATATTTAGCTACAATGCAATTTTCTGGTACAAGTTAAACATTTGAATAATATAATATAAAAAATATATATTCAACTTCATCAATTAACAAACTTCAGACCTATATAATAGAGAGTAATATAATCAACTCGATTGAAAGCCAAAAAAAAAAAAAAAAAAACTAATTTCATTAGCTAATTAATCACACCCAATGTTCTACAAAAAAATAGTGTTAAAACTTTCACAAATTATCATCAATTCATAAATTAGCATACATATATATAAATAAACTTGTTCAAGGCAGAAAAGGATCAGAGAGAGTCGACAAACTTGTTCATAATAGAGAAAGTTAGAGATGGAGAGACGAAAAATTTGTTGAAGTGTATGGCGTGAGAAATTGTGAAATTTTGACGGAGAAGGAAAAGGAGAAGAGATGGCTTTAGACTTGAAGGAGAAGAGTTAAGCCCCTGTTTGGCCCCCATTATTTGAATTAATAATGGGGGGAATAGTATTTGTTTGAAAATTGTGTGGTTGAAAAATTTTCGATTTGAGTGTAATATTATTTTATTGAAGATTGTGTGGTTGAAAGTAGGAAAGAGAAAAAATTAAATTAAATTAAAGAGTTTTTAAGGGGGCCAAACGGGGGCTAAATGTCGAAAGAGGTGAATTGAAAGAAGAAGAGGGTTTTGAATTTAAAGGGGAAAAGATTTGGGGAGGTTTTCTAAAAAAGGTTGAACCCCAATCTTAAGGGTCCCCCACCGCCCCTGCCCTAGAGCATTGTGAGGGAGGTAAATCGCAAGTTATGCCTCCAATGGTATATGGTGAAAGGTTGCTTGTACACTTGCACTTACCCAAGAGTCAAATCCATATTTCAGGATTCGAACCCTTGACGCAGTAGTTTCAAGCAAAGTTGAATTTCTCCACCCTCCCCTTTTATTACTTGGAGATGTGCCCTGGGGGCATTTGGGGAGGTTTTCTATTTTCACGTGTGAATGAATGAAAAGATAATCCTCAATTCTTCTTCAATCTTATTTTACAACATAAGGGTAAAAGGGTCTTTTGACAATTTTAAATAATTAAAAAAAAAATTATCTAGATAACCCATCTCCCCCCAAAAAATAAGGGTTTGTCATATTTTGTTTTTTAATTTTATTTTTGCTTACGGGTTGTCGCTCTTGGAGCACGAAGTCTTTCGAGCTCCAAGAAATTTCTTTAGTTGATCCCGCCTTTGCCTTTCTTTCTCCAACGGATTCATACCATTCCTCCGAATGTAGCAGTGTTCCCTGTTGATTAATTGCGTTGCTCTAATGGCTATTGGGACATCTGAATAGAGGTACGTTGCTGTAAATGTCATTCGCTTTCTATGATTTTCTTGCATTTAAACTGCAACTTTGAGTTTAATAAGAAAAGGCTGGCATTTTTTCACCATATTTAAATTTCTGACAGGAAATAGTTTACCAATTATACACTTACAGTTCAAAAGTTTAAGAAGCATAGATAAGGATGAAAAATAGAAACCCATTTTGATTGTGGCATTTTCACAGTAATTTGATGGTCGATCAATAATGTGGTAAAAAAAAAAAGTCAGATGAATGTGTAAGAATATTTGATTGAAAGACCGAATATGAACATTTGATTGAAAGACCGAATATGAACACTGAAGATTTTACTAATGTGGATGAGAAAAAAATGAAATCATACTACATTCAGATCATTATTATTTTCAACATTGTACTCTGCGTTCTCTTGAATAAGTATATAAGTGAACAAAAACTGCTTTATGGATATGGTAATAGAAAAAATATTTCTATGATTTTGGCCATCTATTGGTGTCCCGGATGGAGTAGCTATCCTGCTTATTTGAGTTCTTTTATGACCATTTTTGTGTAGATTTTCTGCACTTCAATGAAATGGATGCATGCCCTTTTTTTCTTAGGGAATGTGAATGGAGGATTCATTGCAATATTGGTACAAGATTCTTCTTTCGGCATGTTTCACTTTGCTGTCATTCCACTCCATTTGCATTCCTAATGGAACTGAATGCATTGTGATACTGTGTTGCATTGCTTGTTCATTGTCTAAGGCTACATGCTATCATCGTCAGAACTTCTATCGTGCCGTATGTTGTATCGACTGAGTACTGGAAGTGATGCATTTACAGGAACTCTGAATGATCTACCGGCACCCACGGTTGTTTGTTCGTGCATCCTCCCGACATCTTTGCACACGTTATCCAATATGGAGAGGAAATCTCGTACAATCATGAAAATTCTCAAAGGATGGGCCTCCTCTTTTGCAGTGTCTCCATGGAAATACTCCGTCACCTCTTTCACCAAGGATAAGGCTTTTCTTTCTTCTGCCTTAATCCTGGTGATTTCTTCTTCAGCCTCTTTGAGAAACATTTTCATAGAATCGAAAAAGTTACTTTGTATACTTTGCTTTTCATGTTGCAAAATCAACTTGACTTTCTCAAGACCCGTTTCAAGCTTGGAGACATAGCTACTCAAGACATCTGAGTCCATTCCTGCTGCCTTTTTGACATTGCCGAGCTCTTTGCTTAACCCTGCTACGACTTGCAATCCTTGCTTCTTAAAATCCTCATCTTTAAATCTGAAATCCGTTTTATGCGGGAGGCTTTCGATTATAGGATCAGAACTCGCTCCTTCGGACCTGATGATCTCTTGGACTACAAAATGAAGTAAGGTTGTCTTACCATCTGTTCCCTTTATGTCCACTAATTTCAACAAAGTATCAAGTTTAAAAGCTCTGGCATCCCCACGGTTTGTACCAACATTCATGCGGTTTCCTGTCCTTAGAACAGCTTCAAGGAGTTTAAGAAACAGACGACTATTTTTCAATTCTTCACTTGCTTCCTGTATTATGTGACAAGCTATATGTAAGAAACTTCATTTAATGAAAGGTTAACTGAGATTTCCGGGTGCACTAGAATAAATGTAATTAACAAAATCACTCTATCAATTATCAAAGCCTTATCAAAATAGTTGCCATGTTAAAACAGTTGACAGTACCTCTAGCGTTTGAAATGAATTTCTCAAGTATTTTACTTCTGTAGTGAAGTTTGCTCTGTATAGCATAGCCTCCACTCTTTTAAAAGCAAATGGAATATCTAGTATTGCCTTGAGGAATCGCTCTGCTGTCCCTAACTTAGAGCTGTCGCCGCCATAGTCTTTAAGTTTTATTTCTTCCTCCTTGGTCGGTGCCATCTTCACTAAAGTCTCCAGAAGCTCAGAACCCAATCCTTCTGGATTTCCTGCAAGGCCATAACATATATGTGAATGGAAAAGAACTATGTCACAGAGAAGTTATAACTAGTGATCAGCAGTATTTCAGTGGCTTTTGCATCATATACTGATGTCTGACATTCCAAGTGTGTGTTTGGTACGTAGTGCATAATGAACAAACATTATAAGAAACGGGATTCTAACTTCTTTTTCTTCCTTAACACTCTCCAGTATTATTCTATCATTCCTATCAATCATACAATAGGTGTATTCACATTGCATGTCTATTATGCATAACACTTCTAAGTATGCTGAAGTGGCAAATATCGTGGCTCTCACTTGACTCATTTTTTGAACTAGTCGGGTGAGAGGATGAAGTATGCTTCTGAAGTTGGTTTTTAAGAGCTATTTATCTTTTCACAATCAAGATGCAAATTTTTACCAGTATACGCAGTTTGCAATCTATGTTTGGGTATCATACAATTATATGCCCAACATTCTACTGTTATCCTTGATTGCCTCCGAACAAAAAGGGGATAGAATCAAACCCACCCTCACTCATGCAAAGGAGCCTTCTCTGTCATTTTTTAACCATTATTTTTAATCATTGTAAATTACTAACTTGAATTAGATAATTATCAGCTGCCCTTTGACTTGCACTTGCAGTGTCATATTATTTTTATCGTTCTGACTTCGTAACCTCACTGTAAAATTAAGGGGGACAGAGTATGCTACTCGCTGTAATCTTAATTGCTGATTAATGAAATATTTGCCTATCACTTCGTATATTTTGCCAGTTAATCTGTAATGAAGAACCTTCCTCCAAATAATGAAGTTTTTTTTAGCTTAGGGGGTTTCTTTTGGGTGGGCAAGGAGAGAGGTAATAACATAGCCATAAATTATATTGGAGAACTCTCAAGAAAAAAAGTCGAGAGGCCAGGCATGAATTAGAATGTTCTGCGCCAAGTAGAAGGTCATAGAATATAAATATTTGCGTGCATCCACCCATTTTCCTTTTGTGAATAGACTTTTATGTAGTACTTGATCAAATGGATGTTATTCATAGCTTTGTTACCCAAGTCTGTTTGAATTGTCTATAAATTCATTACCTATGCATATGTCTTTGTATAGATAAAGCAAATTATTATTATTATTATTATTATTATTATTATTATTATTATTATTATTATTTTTATTTTATTTTATTTTATTTTTTTATTTTATTTTTTTTCTGCAGAAAATCGTGGAATAACTTGAATTCGCTTTTATGAATATGCTCTTGTGTAAATACTTGATCAAATGCTGTTATTCGTATTTTTGTCACTCAGTTCCATATTAATTATCTATCAAATTTATCACTTTGTATAGAGAAAACAAATTAGACTGGTTTCTACTGAAATTTTCGAATAACCTGAATTCACTTTTCATTTGCTGGAAATGATGAGAAGCTTTACGTACCATCCAAAAGTGATTCAACAACCTCGTCTCTTGTGACATTCAATGCTCGTAACATTATAGCAATGTTCTGTGACTTCTTTGGATCTAGTACTTTGTTCTCCTGTTCTAAAGGTGGAAGGACTGACTTCCTAGTTGATTCTTTAGTTACTGAATTTGCAGAATTGCATCCAAAAAGTGTCTCCATGGCATCCTCATTTAACCTGCAAGATAAGAATTCCTTAATAAGAATCTGGACACCATCATTATTAAAGAATGTATAGCATTCTACTTACTGGAAGGAGCTTGACTTTATGCGGTCCCAAACCGTTGCTCGGTCTGAGGTTGCTCTTACTTTGTCCCAGTGCAAAGGCTTCAACTTGGGTTTTGATCCATCCTTGTCATCATCATCAAATTTCCTTGATGTAATGACACCTTTATTAACTTCTTTAGCTGGGCTTCTCCTCTCAGTCCCTGGGCTTGACTTTGGGCTGGAACTTTTTGATTGTGGTCTAATTGGTGGTTTAGAAACAGGTGGTATATTTGTTTCCACAGTCCCCAACTTTCTTGGTGTCTGCAAAGGCGGCGGCGGCGGTGGTGGAGGTGGAGGTGGAGGTGGCATTGGGAACTTAGATGCTTGCTGCTCTTCGTCATTCATTGATTGAAACCGTGCCATATTTGGTGGTGGTGGCGGCACTGAAAATTTAGCCCGTTTAGGAATATTAGGCAGTGCTGGTCTACTAGCCTGCAGTGGCCCTAAAGGACTAGTTGCAGTTGGTGCTGGAGGAGAAGGCAGCGTTGATTGTTTGATTGGTGGTATGATTGGATATTTACTATCAGGAGATGAGGCAGAAAGACGAGATTTCGGTGAAGTTCTTTTGGAATGGGGGACAGAAGAAGCAACACGACTATCCGACCTGGCCTGGTTCATCTGGCCAGTATTTTTGCTTGAGTAGAAATGCCGTGAACTTGGGGACTCATTGCTCATAGACGAGCCTTGCGGAGTGTAAAAATTTGTGTCATGGCTTTCATCGTCCGAGGATGACATGGGGGGTGGTGAATTTATGCTAGGAGGCAGTGGGGGTTTGGTAAGTGGTGGCAGCGGCTGAAGGTCGGGGCTTGGCCTATATCGATCTGATATTTTTCCTGAATTCAATTTTCTATAAGGTGAACCATTGACACCATTGGTATCAGTACTCACTGCTGTACCTCTGGTGGATGGCTCCACAGTCCCAATGTACAAAAAAGTGGATGGTGGAATTCTTGATTCTTCATTAGTCCTTTGTGAATTGCTACCAACGAGTTTTTGGGACTCATCAGGGTGTCTCACTCGGTGCTTGTACAAATAGAATGCTAAAGCTGACAACATTCCTAATGCCACAGTTCCAACTGATATTGCAATTGCCACTTTCTTGATCGGCTTAGTTGCTGCCTGCTGATTGGTAACTGGATTTGCCACAGGTATGCCATTGGCTGGTGCAGGAGGAGACTGTTGGACCTGATCTGGCGTCGGCCCAGTTTCGTGGAAGAAAGGCTGGTCTTGGTCCGGTGTGGCTGGCAGCGATGGGGGTGGCGGAGGCGGCGGTGACGGCAATAATTCAGATTGAGGAGGTGGTGGTGCTGAACTAGCTGGAAACAATGGCTGATGCAGAATTCTCCTGTTTTCACCAAGTGAATCTTGAATTCTAGGATCTTCACCTATTGCAAATTCAAGCCTGGAGGATGTAGCCAATGATAGGATCAAGAAAATGCTAAAAATATGAGTCCTCATCGTGCTGTTTTCTTGGTATGCTCTCTTATGTTCCTTTCTTTCAGGCTATTCATCCCTGTAATCAAGATTGAGAGAGAGAGAGAGAGAGAGAGAGAGAGAGAGAGAGAGACACTGTAAAGAGAAGCTTCCGTGAGCTGCAAGATCTAGATGCTCTGAATGGACGATCCACAAGCAGTAGCTAGCTGCACTTTTTCATTTTAATATTATTTTAAAAGTTTTTAAATATTAATATTATAAAGATTAGTTGTATGTAAAATATAAGGGAATTATTATGACTACTCTACCATTTTCACAGGGGAAATTGCTCAATTAGTCCCTCACATATGAATTTTGTTGCAATTTCATCCTCAACATTTTTTGGCGCTGGATTCTGCAATAAATCCTTTTTCCAGTGTTGATGGAGGATGTGTTATGCCATTGACATTGAAAATTTAATTACTTTACTGAAAAGATGTTTAGTGCCTGTTTGAGCCCCCTTTTTTTGCACAAAATCATTTTCGAATAGTATTTTGATGGAGAATGTGTGATAAAAATTGAGGAAAAATTTAGGGATTATGTATAATATTATTTTATTAAAGAATGTGTGGTTGAAAATAAAAGAGAAAAATGGATTTTAGAAAAATAAGAACCAATCAAGGGCTTATTCTCCATTTTTGTTACAATATCTAAAAATAAAAATAAAAAAATGTCACAAAACCCCATCCCTAGCCTGCCTTGACCTCCTTTACTATCCCCACATGACCCCATGTCATGTCAAATTGGAGAATATTCATCCTTTCATTGTGTATGTAAGACTCGCAGTTCGTCGCTCGATGGAGGAAAATTAATATGTTGACAATAGTGGCATCAAAGATAAGTTAAAAGGACACAACAACAATATAATCAATAGATTGGGGACTATCAGAGCAAATTCCCCATTTTTCCATTGTGTTGTGACTTGTGAGGTTGATTGAGGATGAAATGTGAAATAATTGGACGTAGTGGTTGGGATAAAAAGACCACGTTAGTCTTTAAGAACAAATTTTATTATATTTTGCTTTTTGAGGTTGCAAGGGGCGGTGGGTCACATATTCCTTAGTTCTGTTATTGCGGCCAATCAATTAAATTCTCTCATTTCCCTTTATATATATATATATATATATATATAAAGGGAAATGAGAGAATTTAATTGATTGGCCGCAATAACAGAACTAAGGAATATGTGACCCACCGCCCCTTGCAACCTCAAAAAGCAAAATATATATATATATATATATATATATATCAGAAATCACGTTTGTATCACTACCAACACTTAAAAAACATTTTAAATGAACTCTTCGTGACTTTAATATACATGATTTTTTTTTATGTAACGATATAATTATATCGCACGTCGCTAATTGGTCGTGAAAAGTTTGTCTTATAGGTTTATAAACACTTACCCCTTCACCAATATTAAAACACTAATTCAAGTGACGTTAAGTGACAGACTCAATAAAAAGTAAAATTAAATTATTTATTTAATCATACTTCTCATTTAATATCACATCAGTGCCATCTATACTGGTATTTTAACACCAATGGTACTGAATAGTTATATTCTATTATAATTGTTTTTCTGCGTCGTAAATGGGGTGATCAGAAATGGCTTCTTTTGATAGAAGATTGGTTATTAAAAAATAGGTCATTATAAATGTCAATTCTCGAAGATGTGTAAAATGTAATGATCGAATTGTATCTCATATTATTCGTGAATTGGTTGTCTTGTGACCTTATAATAAACACTTTGAGAATCCTCTTGACATGAAAAAAAAGATAAAATCAATTTCTAAATAGTTATCTTGTCAAATATTTTATTGGAACACCAAACCTCGAAAAGCATATGCTTTTAGCTTTTGATTTCTTTTGATTACCAATATTCATTCTAGTGGGAATGACTCCACACACCAAAAGACACCAATATCCTTTTCACTACTTTATTTAAAGATAAAAAGATTTCTCTAGATCTACACATCAAATATTCTTCATTTTTTTTAAATGCAAATATTCATGTCCAAATCTTGAGAAGCTCAACATATATAAAATGGGATATTCTACTTTATTTTTTTCTTAATAACAAAGCAATTCATATAAACTAATTGAAGTATCGTTTAGGTGTGCAGTTTGAGCTTGACCTTGTCGTCGGGTCATTCTTTACGCTTCCTTTTGTTTTTGTTTTTTCTAAACGTCTATACCATTTAGACTTTTAAAAGATTGAACCTTGATTTTGTTGCCTAATTATACTTCACACATTTTACAACACTGCGTTGAATGAAGAACTAATAAAATTTCATTTCACTCGATTTTGTGATTGAGAATGGATTTTCGGCCGACCATTATATGTCATTGCCGGTTCAATCCGGTTCATATAACCCATTAACCTCACCTTTGGAAGATGATTATCAGCAACAAACATCATAATTGATTCATTTCGTACACAAAAAGACAATCCTTATTCTGTTATATATTGGAGATATTCCCTCTACGTGACCTAACATTAATCAATTGATTCTACATACATCCACTTAATAATGAAAATTATAATTATTTTTGCCTAAAATAATGATATATTTCGGGTTGTTTGCTTATTGCTAATGTGTTGTTGATAGAGTGGAAATAAATTTCTTTATAAGTTAATCCTAATTAATGATTAACAAATTATTTATCCTTTTTTCTTAAGTAAAGTTTTGTTGACACTTGAATATGAATCATTGGCGTATATTTGGTAATATGATCTCGATCATGCTACACGATGTCAATAAAAAAAAATTAAAAAATTTATTGAAAAATGTGTGGTTGAAATGATGTCAAAACACTATTTAAAAATGCATTTTTTTCAAAGAATGGGAATCAAACAGGGGCTTATTATACTGTCTAATTCTGTATATAATATTATTATCCACGAATAAAAGACTACCCTTATGCTTGAAAAGCTTAGAAATATTCCATTTTCATGTAGCACGGCAAGCACAG